>NC_138759.1:20503537-20855622 GCF_965113315.1 Podarcis vaucheri | reverse complement strand
GAAAACCCCCAAGGATGAGTGGCTAATGTGCTTCATTGTATGGAGTAGAGGAGGATAGAACTTAATTCACATAGCTTTATCTATGGAAATAAGCCTTCCTTCCAGGTGTGCAATAGCTTTAACCCTTACATACTCCAGTCTACTTCATCTAGAGGGAGTGGAGATTCAATTTAATTCCTTTCCCTATCGATGGAAACACTTATTAGTAAAGGGGCCGTCTTGAAGAGCTATTTTACGGGAGCTCCCAAATCTGCAGATAAAATTTCCGTGCTTTCGAACTCCCCGTAGAGTGAGTCCACCCTGCTGGGATAAACTCCTTGTAAAAAGATACTTGAGGGATAATACATCCTCCGCCGTCAGTGATACATTAGGGGTAAGATGTCTATCATTTCTCTTTGTGAACATTGTAGCGCAGAGAAACATTCCTACTTTCCCTCCATAGCTGCTGCCACCACCGCCATTATCATCCTCACCATAATCCACAGCAAATATCAGAGGGAAAAATAGGGGAATAGATAAGGCAGGAAGTATTTAGATTTCCCCTGTGAAAATCACTTTTCAGCATGTCTAGAGAAACTTCTATCATTACTGAATCTTCTCAAGGGAGTTCAAGTCTTAGATCATCACTTGGCCTTAAGTCCTCAGCTTGCCTGAACTGTTCCAGTTCACCAGGCACTTTTTGTGGTCCTCAACTCTGCTCTCCCTGCCAAGATGGTGACAGCTAGTATTGCGGCACTCAGTGGATAGGTTCAAAACTCACAGGACCTGTACTAATTTCCTAACCAAAGCTTGGAAAGTTCATTTTAAAAAGGAACTCATTCTAGCTTGACATGTCCAAAAAGGAACTAATTCCGGCTCACATTTGCCCATTTGCAAAGCAAATGAGTGCAGTTCATGTTCATCCCAAAGACACATCATGGTTTCTTTTCAGCATTCAGGATGTTACAAGCAGCTATGCTTGAATAAGAAAATGTACTTAAGAAGATGAAGAAATACACATATAGAGTGGAATGTGAATTGTTTCGTTTGCTCCCCCCCCCAGCAATTAAATTCTTTAAGCTTGAAGGCTGAAAGAGTCAAAAACACTTGTAAGAGAATATATGTGAAGATGCACTAGAAATAGTTCAAAGTTCTACCAGAAAAGGAATTTAATTCATGTTCAGTTCACCAGGCGGCTATAGGAACTGCTTTCAGGGATTTTTAAAGGAATTCAGTGAACTTAATTGAACCAAACTAGTTCATTCCAAGCACTGGTCCTAATGGTAAGACCTAGTGGACAATGGAACAGACTGCCTTGGGAGGTGATGGAGTCTTCTTCATTGGAGAGCTTTAAACAGAGGCTGCATAGCCAACCATCAGAGATGCCATAATTGCATCTTGCATTACAGAGCGTACACTGAGAAAGGAGTTAGACTAGATGACATCCAAGATCACTTCCAATTCTTACAAGATGATCAAGGGCAACCAAGCCCTTATGAGGAACGGTTGAAGGATTTGGGTATGTTTAGGCTGGAAAAGAGAGTGAGAGGTGATATGACAGCCATCTTCAAATATCTTAAGGGCTGTCACATGGAAGATGGAGCGAGCTTATTTTCTCCTGCTCTGGAGGGTAGGACTCGAACCAATGGCTTCAAGTTACATGAAAGGAGATCCCAACTAAACATCTGGAAGAACTTTCTGACAGTAAGAGCTGTTTGAATGGTCTTCCTCAGGAGGTTGTGAACTCTCCTTCCTTGGATGGCCATCTGTCATGGATGCTTCAGCTGAGATTCCTGCTTTAGTTATGCTTCTACACTTCTATACACCTGAGCTATTTCAACTGATCTATTGCTCTATGAAAGTCTCCTTTGATACTGGACTGTAATGTAACTGGGATCCCTGGGTATGATGTGTGAGGCACAGGAAGAAGACAGAAGCAGGCGTGTCGTGGAGGTGTGCCATTGCTCCATAGTGGGCCTTCTGCTTCTCCTGTGGCTGTGTAGTTATGCTGTTGATCTCGGGAGCAGGACCCCTTGTTCAGTTGCATCAGGGATGAGAATATATCCCTCCTAAAGGCTGCATTATTTTCTACGCAACCTTCCAGGAGCTAAATTCCCATGGCCAGAAGCAACAGTGGGTAGAGCACCTAATGTTAAACTTGCCTTTGTTTAGGTGGCTTGTTTCTATAGACACTCAAACATCCCTGTCCCAGGCAAGCCAGATTTCAAGGACACATTCCAGCCAGGCCAAAACACTCAAAGAAGGTGCAAAGCAACAGGGTGGGATGGCCTGGGAAGAGTCCCAAGAGCTAGACAGGAAGCCTTGGAGGGCCATATTCAGCCACTGGATCTGATGCTCTCCCACTTCTTTTGTTATAACCTCTAATTTGCACCAAAAAATGTTGTCCCCTTTCTATCTAGAATCACCATTGTCATCAGAGAATTTAGGGCACCGCCACTGAGAACACTCTCTTCCACCAGAGCATCCAGTGAAGGCAAAATATTTGCTGAAGAGAACATAACACCAAGCATATGCATCAAACTGGAAATTTGATGCTCTCCCACTTCTTTTGTTATAACCTCTAATTTGCACCAAAAAATGTTGTCCCCTTTCTATCTAGAATCACCGTTGTCATCAGAGAATTTAGGGCACCGCCACTGAGAACACTCTCTTCCACCAGAGCATCCAGTGAAGGCAAAATATTTGCTGAAGAGAACATAACACCAAGCATATGCATCAAACTGGAAACTTACCTAACTGTGAAAAACTATTCTAATGAGTTGAAGAAGAACAGTTGAAGAACAGTCTAATGAGTTGAAGAACAGCGGAGAGGAACGAATACCCTTTCTTAAGTCTTTCACCAAATTCAGGTGGGCTTCAATATTTCCAGAAGGCTGAGCAAGGTTCTGAACTCTGCGTGGGTATTTTTCGGTTCTAAATTCTGCAGCATGGGTGTTTGTTTGTTTTTTGACTCTGAAATTCTTTGGCTTCCTTATTTAAGAAATAACCCATGACCACACTTCTGCTGGTTTTCAGTGGATAAAACCTTCCACAGTTTAAACTACAAATTGAAAATAATTTGACCTGACAGATTCAACTGACCATGCAGCTTCCTGGCACCTTCTATTGCCTCCTTATTAAGCAAAATCTATGTTTATAAGCAGCAGTCATTACTATTCGCTAATATTAAACTGAAAGCAGTAACTCGGCAGAAGCAGAGGCCCTGAAAAACTTTTTAGTTCCAAGCCAAATGTTGGCTCTATTACTTATTTCTAGGGTTGGGGTGGGGAAATCAATTTTGTTTGCATTTTAACGAGGAACTATGTAATTTGCATTCACGAACTAATGCTCAAACTCAGCTATCCTTGGACATCTGTGCTTCTGCAAATTTTTCAGTGCAGTTCTCCAATCAAACAATGTATAGAAAAATGTATACATTCCTGAAAAGAACATAAAAATGCATCACTTCAGGGGAAATCCCTTGCAAAAATTGTGAATAATCAAAATTGAAAACAAAAATGTACAGTACAGTGGTACCTCTGGTTACGTATTTAATTCATTCCGGAGGTCTGTTCTTAACCTGAAACTGTTCTTAACCTGAAGCACCACTTTAGCTAATGGGGCGTCCCACTGCTGCCGCACCCCCGGAGCACAATTTCTGTTCTCATCCTGATGCAAAGTTCTTAACCTGAGGTACTATTTCTGAGTTAGCGGAGTCTGTATCCTGAAGCGTGTGTAACCTGAAGCATATGTAACCTGAGGTACCACTGTATTTGTTAGGAGAAATTTGCAGGCAAATGCTAATACAATCTTCATGGGAATTCTTATTTAAATTGCTACAGAAATGTGGGGAAACTGAATTTAAGATTGGAAAAATGCGAAACGGAAGGAAGCAAAAAAATAATAAAATGAGATTCCATCTCCACTTATTTCCTATGAAGGACCCAAGTATGAGGGCTGTTTAATGCACCACCCAGCAAGAAAACTGGGTTTGTTGCTGGATATACACTCACCACGGAACTACATTTACTTTTTTATGTACAATAAAACGTGTATAACACACGGCTGCTGGGGTTTTTTTTGGGAACAGCTGTTTGCCACATTTTCATTTTGTATTCTCAGAGGCACATAGTAAACAAAGTTGGGTGTATGTTAAAAAGTGTAATAAATGGAGAATTCTTCTGGGTAAGCCCTTCCCCCAGCAAAGTGGGGTTCACACCTTGAAGCCTGCTTGAGTGTGTTGCCCTTGCTAGAGGCAAGGATGATGCAGGAGTGTGGGGGAAAAACATTTTTCCTGCTGTCTCATAGTGCTAACATGAATAGCAAGATATATCCCTTCCAATATTGACTGAATTGTGTTGGCAAATAGGGGATAACAGACTATGCACAACACTCCTTCTTAGCTAGAATTGAAAGAATGTGATGTCTAGCATTTTTACGCAGCGGTAAAGCACCTGCTTTCTGTGCAGATCTCAGCTTCAGTCTACGGCCATACTACCCTGAACATGCCCACTCATGTCTGATCTTGGAAGCTAAGCAGGATCAGGTCTGGTTTGTACTTGGATGGGAGACTGCCTGAGAATACTGGGTGCTGTGGATCTCAGCTTCAATCCCTGGTAGAGATCCCTGGTAGGGCTGGGAGAGATCCCTGTCCGAAATGCTGGAGAGCCACTGCCTGTCGGCATAGCCATCTCTGAGCAAGATGGGCCAACTTCAGACTGCTCAACCAACTGCCCTCAATGGGCCTTGCCTTCCTCTCCACAATCTGACTCCAGCTCTGTGTTGTGTTGTATGTGTAAGGAGGAACATTTAGTCCTATGAACTCCTCCTGAAATCAGAATTGGTAGAGCACAGGTTTGCTACCTCTGTGAGAACTAAGCTTCTGTGGATGGAGAACAGAATGATCTCCCCCTCCCAGAATACAGAAACTGGCCATCTGTGGCTGAGCTCATGCGTTATTTTTAGTAGTACTGGCAGAGTTTCAGTACAGTTTATGTAACTTTTATCCAAGTGCAGTTTATACAAGACTCAGGAACTAAACAATTACATGTTCTGATG
The DNA here is from genome assembly GCF_965113315.1 of Podarcis vaucheri. Classification (NCBI taxonomy): domain Eukaryota; kingdom Metazoa; phylum Chordata; class Lepidosauria; order Squamata; family Lacertidae; genus Podarcis; species Podarcis vaucheri. Next base: position 20,850,585 of record NC_138759.1, on the reverse strand, counting down.
GTTCCCTCCCCCTCCCCTTCTTTATGGAGGCTGTAATGGGCCAAAAAGGCTTAGTTTCATCCTTTGCCTTTGTTGCATTACTCTGTTGAGTAGTATCTAATCCCTTCATTAATTATCTCCTTATCTTGTTTCTACAGGAAGGCTTGTAGTTATTTTACTTTTAAATGTGTTATTTAAATATTTGGGTTGTCGGGCGGGGTGGGGGTGCGGGGAGAGGAGATAAACTAATGAATAATATGGAGAGCGCTGTTCCTTCCTTCTTAGAGACAGGTCCGTAATGTCTGCTTTGGACTGGTATCATCCCATTGATATCAGGGAACTCAAAATGGGCAATGAGAATGAGGTAGGCGAGGGAGAAGAGAGGTATGGGTGTTCTCTTGGTCCCCTAATCTTCTTAGCAGCATTGCTCCACAACAAGGGTTTGGTAGAATTTAAACCATGTTCTGCACTGGGTGGGCTTTAATCTTAATTCTTTACACAGCCTGATTTTAGAGCATACTTTCAGGGCATTTGATTTTCCAAAATAGATGGTGATGATCTATTTTTCTTCTATCTATCCAAATGTCTGTCGATCTGTCACTGGTGTATATATATAGGGAATGTCTATGTAACAGCTTCTTGAATGCTCAAGTGAGCCAAACTGATCTTAGTACATTTTAGTTGACATTTTGAAACAGTTGATTTTGGACAAACTTTGTCCCAAATATACTGTCTGTGGGTCTTTGTCCCACAAGCTGCAGTTTTCTGGTGTTGTTAGGAGAGTGTGGCCCTATTCAAGCAGGCTGGGAACTGGATACAAACTTTGCTGTCTATTAACTGAACTCATTTCTTGTGTGGTTTGAGCTTTGATTTGTCAGTCCTCATGGAACCCAACATTGAGTCCAGACCAGACTCCTGTTAAAAAATGGCATGTGATTGTATTAATTAATTGACTTGCTGATAACATCCTAGAACTAACAACTCATTGTATAACACGCCCCCATTCTGTTTTATAGAACAGTTTCTCCTGCCCACTCATTGTGGGGTGATTGGCATAAAGGTCTAAGCAGAGCTGTCTTGTGGAGGTTGGAGAAAGTCTGTGTTAGGGGAGCCAGATAACAAGAGTGTTCTTGTGGCTATAAAGGCTCAGCTCACCCATTCTGTGTTAAGTATAATTGATTTAATTAACACTGAAATGAAAATGTATGTGTATTAATTAAGGTTTAAAATGGAAAATGGCTAAATGTGTGTTGCTAACACTGTGTCTTGCTGATTTGATGATTAACTAATTGTTGCTTTCTGCAAGCTAACATGTGAGTGTTGTAACCTTAGATCAGGTGACAAAAGTATTGAGTTGCAAAATCGCCATCTTGAAAGGGTGTGGCTATTAATCTTTCTCAGAGCAGAGAACAAAGCATCTAAATGGCTCTCCAAAAGCGGCAGAGCCTTTGGCAGGCGAAAGCAGGCTGGATTAGGGGAGAGAGGTATAGTTTGGATTTTTGGAATTATCTTTTATTTCTAAGGTAATTAGCCGGTTCTGGACAGTACAAAGCATTGTATGGATATTTTAGATAATAATAATAAAAATTTAATAATAATTTATTATTTGTACCCCGCCCATCTGGCTGGGTTTCCTGGTCTGGACAATGTTTTCTTCCAAACGGAGTCAATTCCTATGCTTCCAGTCACTTCAAACTGTGCAATATTAATATCTGAAACATTTCACCCCTGGCATACCCCAAGAATACTCCCTTTCGACTCTTAATGAACTTGGCATACCAAGGGTGGTTTAGCGATGGTGGCGAGTTTTAGCCACCATGGTAGGAAGGCCTTTGACTGTGGACCTCCCCTTTCCACCCATGGATAGGAGGTCCACACTATCCTACAGCTTCCCAGAAATGCCCTTTCACATTAATTAATTTAGCTTGAGGGAAGGAGAGAGAGAGAGAATGTCAGTATTTAAAATGTTCAGTCCATATTTTTTGTTCAAATAAATAAATCAACCCCAACACCAAGCAATTGTGCATGTTCCTTAGGATCTCCATTGCTGAACATCTCATGGGTGTCATTGGATGCAAATTTTATTATGCTAAATATTCATGTATGAATAGCCTGGAATACATTCCCTTGCAAATTGACAGAGGGCAAGTGAGAACTGTCCTTGAGCCTCTCCTCTGCCTCCTCACTTTTGAAAAACAGTCTAGCACATGCATGCTTCTGCTGCTGGCAACAAGATATATTTGGCTAATGGAGGAGGCTTTGTGCAATGGCCAGAAAACTTCCTTTGCATCCCAGTTACTTACATCTAAGCATCTGCATGCATGCACGTACTTAAAATACAAATAGAAACACACCAATCAAATTTATTGCCATGTCTGGGGGGGAGCATCTCTTAAGAGCCTCTGCTGAATTTAGAGATGAAACTTGACATTCAGAAGTGACGATTGCATTCAAAGCATTTCACCTATGCTGGTTTTTTTTGAAAAATTGCAGATCTTACCTTTCAAATTGCCACACTCTGTATGCATAACAGCATGACTCAACAGCATCCCAAATACGAGTCCTGGGGAACGTAAATTCCAGGGTTCCCAAAGTCCACAGTTTGGACTCTGGTACCTTGGAATACTACGTTTCCCAGGCTTCCAAAAACATCAGGGAGGAAAGGAAGCATACTGGGTCTAGTTTTAACCCAAGACATAGAAAAGGAGGATTGTATGTACTTTATAACATATCCAATCATTATGAGATGGACAAATTCATATTCTGAATCAGGTAGGTCTGGACTCTGCTGATACGAATAGTGATACTGAGCCTTGGATTTAGACCACAGAGAATTCAGTAACCTTTGCTCAACCTGGAAGCTTGCTGGGTGACTTTGAGCTAGTCACAATCTCTTAGCATAATTAGCCTCATGGAGCTGCAAGGATAATACATAGGTCTGTCACCCAATTAAAGAAATGAATAAAGCTGCAATCCTGGGAGCATATCTTGTCCCCCCCCCCTCTCTCTCTCTCTCTCTCTCTCTCTCTCTCGGCAGTGGTTTTCCTTGGCAAAGGAATGGGCAAAAGTGGAGAGGAGGGGGTGAACCTACTTAGGCAGGGCTCCTATTTGACATCAACTTGCCCAGGGGTCAGCAAACTTTTTCAGCAGGGGGCCAGTCCACTGTCCCTCAGACTTTGTGGGGGGCTGGACTATACGTTGCCATGATTATGACCCTCATTTGTGGCAAAAACCCTTACTGGGACCAACCCCAAGGTTGCCCAAATGTGATATTTTTTTGGGGGGGGTTCCCTTATACACCCACACTGCTTCCTTTGCGTTTTACGCGTTGACAGTTATTATTTTTCTCATAAGGTGGGGTGGGGGCTGAGGTAAGTGCAACATTCCTGGCAGCCCTGGAGAGCGTGTGTGCATGCGTGGGTGAAGGGAAAAGCCGCTGGCTACGCTAAGTCAGGCCGGTACCGCTCAAGCAAAAACGTTCTTTTCCCCAAGTGAGGGAAGACGAGGCAGCGGCAGGTATTTACCTTTCCATGGCTTGCACCGTGTAGCTAACAAGCGGCCTCCCCAGCAAAGCACAGAATTGCTTCTGAGTGCAGCCACCCAGGCGCTCCTTGCTTCCTGGAGGAGGAGCGCCAGAGTGGTGTAGTTGTTAAGAGTGGTAGATTCATAATCTGGGGAACCGGGTTCGCGTCTCCGCTCCTCCACATGCAGCTGCTGGGTGACCTTGGGCCAGTCACACTTCTTTGAAGTCTCTCAGCCCCACTCACCTCACAGAGTGTTTATTGTGGGGGAGGAAGGGAAAGGAGATTGTATGCGCACTATGCTGGCTGCCTGGATTCCCGGACCGTCCGTGGGCCAGATCTAGAAGGCAATTGTGCCTGATCCAGCCCACGGGCCTTAGTTTGCCAACCCATGATCTTGCCCATCCCCTAAAAAGGAAAAACAGAAAGAGAACTGGCACTATTTGTGAGTGGAAGTACACTTCAAAATCCCTACTCGGGCACAGAAGAATAGAAGCCAGAGCATGGAACCTGAGACTCCTAAGCATTAATCAGAAGTCTCTGGATTCACCCAGCCTACAAAAAATAAATATTAGGAGTAGGGTAGTCATGTTTACAGAGGACAGTCGCTGCACAGTCCTTTATTAGAAACCTCCCCAGGGAGGCTCACCTGACGCCTTCATTATACACCTTTAGGTGCCAGGCAAAAACATTCCTCTTTAACCAGGCCTTTGGCTGATTGACATCCAGTGCCCTTTTAGAATGTGTTGGAGAGAGGGGGTTTATTGGGTTGTTTTTGTTTTTATTATATACAGTGGTACCTTGGGTTAAGTACTTAATTTGTTCCATTCTTAACCTGAAACTGTTCTTAACCTGAAGCACCACTTTAGCTAATGGGGCCTCCCGCTGCCACTGTGCCGCTGCTGCACGATTTCTGTTCTCATCCTGAAGCAAAGTTCTTAAGCTGAGGTACTATTTCTGGGTTAACGGAGTCTGTAACCTAAAGTGTCTGTCACCTGAAGCGTCTGTAACCCGAGGTACCACTGTATTTTGTGTTCTTATATTGTGATTTTATGTTGTCACCACCCTGAGACCTGCGGGTATAGGACGTTATAAAAATTTAATAAATAATAATAACATCCCTGTGCGAGGGGAACAGGAACCTCCCAACATCTCTCAGCACCCTTAATGAAGCAACAGCTCCCAGAATTCTTTGGGGGGAGCCATGACAGTTTCAAGAGGCACCATAGTGCTTTAAATCTATGGCGTGAATACGGCCACAGACCGAGCCAGTTCTCAGAGCTGGGACGGCAAAGCTTGAGTGCAAGGCCAGGGGAAAATACAAGAGGCATGTGGACCTTTGCCAGACCTGAGCCTGCATTCAGCAAGGGTAAACAAAGTTGGCTTTTGAGGCGAGGGGCCAAGATATATATTTTTAATTATTGAGCTGTGTGCACATTATAAAACCATTACAGAACCAAAGCATATAACATTCCAAATTACAAACAGGCAGTTGATACAAAGGGGTAATAAAATAAATAATACATTAACTAGCTACAGTGCTCCGTATTCATAGATAGTAATGGAACCATATACATCAGAGGCCATAAAATGTATACATTAAAAGCGAGAGCACCGCGGTTTACAGAGTCTTTGTCTTGTTCCTTCCTGGCTCTGCGAAGTTCTATTAGTGTGAGGGGAGGGAGGGGGGGTGAGGGCCATGTTTGCTACTTAAGTCATTATTGATTGAGAAAGAGAAATGTGAACCTGAGAGGCCAGGGCGGCAGGAAAAGGGTGAGAACTTAATTTCACGCAGCACATTTAGAACGACAGTGCTGGAGGTCATTATGCATGCCCACTGCAACAGGGGTGTAAGCTGCGCCTTCCTAATGTTCGGACTTGAACTGCAAACGGCGCTGACACCGTGTGAACATCATGCTCAGTGTTGGTTGAATGCACATGGATGGGGGGGGGGCAGGGGGCAGCAGTGGAGAGCCTTGTGCCCTCCTTAAGCATGTTCAGCATAGCTTCCCAAAGAGGTTTTGGCGTTTTGCATTGTACGGACTTTGTTTGACTAGGATTCTGCCTCATACTGTTGTGCGTCGAGGTCCCCAAGACACCCCCCAAAGAAAAACACAATTGGCACTTAATTTTTGTTTAAGGTTTTTGGCATAATTTTGGCCACAACTTTATTCAAATTACAGCAATGTGAGTGGTTGCTTAGGCATTGGTAGCACTAACTGACCCCGCACGGGGACAGCTCTGACATTCGCACCCCCCGCGAAGTCAGGAAGGGTAAGTCACCTGGGGAGAGAGACGGGACTGGGAACCATGCCTCACCTCTCCCCAGAATGCTCCCAGGGGCTTGCGTGGCCCTAGCCCCTTGCCAGGGAGTTTCGGACAAAAGCATGGGGAGCCCCTGGGTTCCTTTAACGGAAAACCCTTGAAGCAGCAGCAGCATTTTGGAGGGGCAGGCACAGCCGAATCCATACCCCTCCACCAGCAGCAGCATTTTGGAGGGGCAGGCACAGAGCCATTTCCTACCTGGGAGGAGAGGGGGTTGCGGGAAGAAATCCCTCCCACATCCCACGTGGGGGATGGCCTGTGCCCCCGCGAGAGTAGGGAATCCCCGGGCGTGTCTGCGACCCGGCCCACCAATCGGCGGACCGGGGAGGCGTGACCTAGCCTATTTAAGGCTAGGCACGCCCGGGGACCACCCTCTTTCCCCCTTGCCAGCTGAGAGGTTTTTTCCCATCCCACCCACCCCTTAGGTTTTAGGTAGCTTTGACCTTGCTATGGACTTCGGTTGGTCGCCGCAAGGGGCCTGGTAGGAATTTTTCCAAGTTGGCACTCTTCGAGCCTTTTGGTTTTTTCGCCTACCTCGTAGCAAACGTCACAACTTATTAGGTGTTGGCGGTTAGGCATTGGCAGGGGTCTATTGTTATGCAAATAAAGAGGGGGAGGAAACGCCATCACCTTCCCCAAAAGAAAAGGGTAGTCCGGTAGAGGACTCCGGGGAGCGTTGCCTTGTCCGAAACCTAGGGAGGTAAGGGCCTCCGGCACGCCCCAGTGCGGTGACACCCGTTGGGATCCTAGTTGGCGTACTTCAACAGGACTCCCACGGCTTGTGGACAACCCTTCCCGGTCCCCATGCCGGGTAGTCGATAGGAGCCAATGCCTAAGGCCAATACCTTCCAATTCTGTAATCAATAAAGTTGTGGCCTTTTATGCCCATTAACCTTAATTACTGTGTCCAGTGTCTTCATTTCACATGGGGGAGGGGACTTGCCACGCAACCAAATCCATACCCCTCCACCACCAGCAGCATTTTGGAGGGGCAGGCACAGTCAAATCCATACCCCTCCACCAACCAATTCCCAGACCAATGCCTAACTGCAACCTTACAAGTTGTGACGATTTGCTACGCAGTAGGCAAAAACCAAATGGCACACACTGATCAGCCAAATGGACAAAATTCCTACCGGGCCCCTGCCCCAAAGCAGACGGCCCCATGACAGGCATAGCAAGGTCAAGCAAACAGCCTAAAATTAGGGAAGGGAGGGCGGGTGATCCGAAGCATGCAGCGAAAAGAGGAAGTTTTGTCACTGTGTGCATTGTATTTAACAAATAGGGCTGTCAATCAATAAATGGCAACATATAAATCCCCCCAGTAACAGCCCGCCCCTGCTTAAAGATGGCCAAACTCTTTTGCCCAGCAACAGTGAGGTGTCTTGTCATGCCCAACCGCAACCCGTGCTCTCCATGAGGGAGAACACGCTTTGTACCGCCTTAAACAGGCTTCTTCCACAGAATTCTGGGAACTGTGATTTCGTAAGGGTGGTGAGAGTTGTTAGGAGACCTCGCTCCTCCTCATAAAGATACAATTTCCAGAGATCCCTGGGAAGAGAGGTTGATGGTTAAACACTTTATTTAGTTATCACTGAAATAAAAACTATTTGGGAGGGCTGGAAATTTACTACTTGGAAAGATGCAATTCCCTCTTCAGGTGCACTGGATAAAACTCTTCTGCTCTACTTAAACCTTTTTCCTACTTAACTAATCAGAACAGTTTGGAAAGTGTTTTACCCTTGACAGTGACCTATATTACAATTAAAGCTCATGATCTAGGCTTCTTATTTGCCCAAGGAGACAACAAGATTTGCTATGTAATTTGAGAAGCACTTACACCACTGCTACCCGTGATGTAAGCTGATTATAAATAAAGTTCAGCACAATTGCTTCCATCAGGAAAAAAACCAAACAGAATTCGCAGTCAGATAAAGTGTACAACCCAGATGTGCTGTTGTTTCATATGGCCCATGTACATAAATCAAATTCTGCTTAGCAACTGCTGCATATCATGTTTATTAAATAACTTCTGGATGTTTAGCAGCATGTAAAAGTGAGTGGTCTTTCTAATTCTAATATTTTACATGTCCAATACTTCTGCTTATCAATTCTTACCATGGAGTAGAGTATTTTGAGTGCTCTGAAGAAGACCTACCTTGCTGCTCCTGTTCATTTTTTGATGGATGAGGTAAGCTTTCAAAATGCCATTTCATTTCACTTTTAATTTTTATATTGCCTTTTCTATTACTATACATGAGGCGCTTTACATCAACAAAATATACAACAAAGAACACAAACCTTATAATAAACTGAGCCAATACAAAAAGTCACGATAAACAGCATAACTGTAAAATGGAACGACTTATTTAAAATAAAGTAATATTCAATAATCTATTAGAATATAATAGTGCACAATAAAATGAACTCTCAAAACATTAGCAAATAATAATTAAACAGAAATTCACTCTTAACAATTGCAATAAATATTTACTAAACTATGATCAATAAAAATAACTGCAGGTTACAATGCATAAAATACCATAATACATACAAAACCATATAAAAGGATCAATTTGAGAAACAAAGACATACACCTTATAAAACATTTTTTTAAAACAAAAACCCTAAACTGCTAAAAATCATTCTGCAGCACAGAGAGATCTGAGATTTCCCCTGTCCCAAAGATCCACCATTATAGAAAGTTCTGCAAGATGAGATGATCCCAAGTTAAATATTCTTAGGATAAAAACAGCAGCTGAATGCATAGTGAGGTAAAAAATGCAGTTGAGAATCCTGTCCAGCCCACATTGAAATATTTACTTGGGTGCCTCCATATATTTACGGACACTTAGCAATGCAAAAGCAGCTTTGATCACAACTAAACCCATTAGCTGCTGTGGAACTATTAAGACAGAGACTCCACCGCCATTGCCAGTGCATGAATTTCAACAGGGACAAATGTCAGGTTTTGCACGTAGGCAAGAACCAGCTGCACAAATATAAGTTGAAGGACACTTAGCTTGCATGTGAAACCCCTCAACTGTCCCGTGAAAACTGGGACACCCCATTTTTAAGTGCAAGAGCATGGCGACCTTTTTGGGCACCGCGATCTTGGTGCCCCCAAAGTGCTTCTTTGTGGGTCACTCGCCCAGGAGTGCAGCCCAGAAGACATGTGTCCCAGTTTTTCTCCTGGACACGCTGGAGGTTATGAAATGGATCTGGGGGGCTTAGTAGACCACAAGCTTAACATGTGTCAATGGTGTGATGCAGCTTGGTCTGGAAACCAAGTCTTATGAGGAACAGTTGAGGGAACTCAGTATGCTTAGCATGGAAAAGAGGAGAGGAGATATGATAGCCCTCTTCAAATATCTAAAGGGCTGAACCATGGAAGATGGAGCAAAGTTGTTTCCTCATGCACCTGAGGGCAGGACCCAAAACAATGGCTTCAGTTTATAAGAAAGGAGATTCCGACTAAACATCAGGAAGAACTTTCTGATGGTAAGAGCTGTTTGACAGTGGAATGGACTCCCTCAGAAGGTAGACTTTGAAGGTGCATTCTCAGGCAAGGGCATTGCAAGCACTGACAATCAGTTGATCAGAGGTTACAGTGATCTTCTCTGAAGGCATGCTGGCCTCGTTATTGGAGATCTTCTTTGGGGTCTCATACCTTCTGAGGTTAGGTGGATGGGGATCCAATGTAGGCCTTTTTCAGTGGTACTGCCATGATTGTGGAATACTGTCCCCAGCCACACTCGGTTAGAGCCTCTTTTCAGGTGCCAGGTGTGCAGGGGACCAATTCCATTGTTGCAAGCTTTTATTTTGACAATTTATTTGCTGCCATGCTGTTTTCATTTTTGCTTCACCTCTTATTGATGTTCTGGCTTTTATTGCTGAAATGCTCGCATATTCTTTTACTGTTTACCTTGCCTTCATTTCCCTTTCCCTTTCTCTGTCGTCTCAGCCGTGTTGAATTACAGACTGCAAATTCCAAAGAAAAATCCGTCCACCTGTACATTGTAGCATGCAATGGACAGGGCAATCATGGTTTTCCTCTTTGTGCTTCAGATTTTACTTCAGTTTCATTGTACTTTCATTGTTTTTCTCATAAATGTGTGATTTCAGATTTTTTTTTGTCCGATTATGACTTTTATGTTGGAAGATAGGATTTAATAAATAATAATAAATAATATTTACCAGGGATGGATGGATGGATAGGTTTGTTTCCAGCCCATTCAAGTTTTGTGTGCATGTTCATTCATAAATCCATTCTATCCAATCCCATTTTGGCATCAATTTGCATTTCTTCTATTAAAATAACGGTATGAAAATTTGTATTTAATATACATTTTATCCCCAAACCCATCTTTAAATAGGTGACCACCTATTTCCCCCAGAGAGCTACAATTTTCATAGTTGTTAACTGATCAATACCTCTTCCCATGGAACTCTGGGAATTGAAGTTCTGTGAGCAAAACAGGGGTGTCCTAATCACACTCAGCAGAACCCTTAACAGACTACAGTTCCCAGGATTCTTTGTGGGAAGCCATGATGGTGAGAACTGCTTTAAATGTATAGTGCAGATGCAGCCCTGGGCTCAGATTTCATTGGGGCTTGGCCCTGGTGCATAGGGGAGTGATCTCATATTACAATTATGAGACTCTTATTTATGAACTTCAACACTATCTCTAATTATGGGTCAAGCTCCTGGAATATGAGCGTTCTGTTAAAAATATGAAATATTGGCCATTGTATAATTTTTATTACCAAACGTTCTGGAATTTTTTCCCATCTTCAGAAATGCCACCTTCCTGCATCAAATGATGCAAAAATAAAGCCAGAAAAACAGGTTATGATTTTCCCCTTTTTAAAAAGAGAAATAAAGGGGGGGGGACAGACAGTGGTATCTACAACGCCTTAACATCAATAGAAATGATGTGCTTTTATAGACTTAAGCTAACATGAATGGATGTTTCACGGAAAGACTTCCATAAATCAGAAAGGAACCAAGTTCTTGACAGCCTCTATAGATGTACAACATTTACAACATTATGAAAAAGTCAATATCTGCTGTATCCAAGTAACCGGTTTGTGTGCACGAGAGTGAAATTCAACTCCTCAACAACGACAATTCATTTTCTCGCAATCCTCAGTTTGACATTAAAAATCTCTCCCTCTTTATCAAATTGTGACTGTGGTAAACTAATTAGTCTTCAAACGTCCTAGTTGTCCCCTCCCTGCCCCCCCCAATCCAGTGCCATTTAGTTTGCTGTAAATTTGTATGCATGAAACGTAATTAAAGTGCTATGTTAATCTGGATGACCCTAAATGGACAAATTCAAATTGGAGGGGGAGAGACACAGCTGAAGGAGCAACGGGGAAAAAAAATCTATAAATTTAGGGAATAACCTAATAAACAAGAGAGATATAATTCTCATCTACACCTGGCATAACGATGGGGAATAATATTTAATTGCTTTTATTTCTTGCACTGTTTTGTGGTGGTGGCGGGAACTAAGAAGCATTTTTTTTGAAAACAACAACAGTCATAGTTGTAAAAGCAACTAATAGCAGAACCTCTTTTTGCAAAAATGTTGTTGGTTATACACTGGGAGAAATTAAATCAGAGCCATTTTGCTTCATACAGTGGGCAGTATGTGTGTGCATTTAATATAGGCAGGAAATAAAAAGGATATAGATCAATTTACCCAGGGTTAAAAATAAATAAATCCTCTAGTCCTTTTTCTTGCTTCAAAAATGGTTGCAGCTGAGGTAAATTGTAAGATCCAGCAGCCACAGCAGGAGGGGCTTCGTTCTTCACTAAAAAAATAATTCTCATTGCTGGAGATGCCTAAGGAAGGGTCTCAATATAGCCACCTGTCTGCTAAAAGTTATATAAGTTATGTGGCTTCTACCAGACACACTGCCCTCCCAGTTTATGGATACAGTGGTGCCCCGCAAGACGAATGCCTCGCAAGACGGAAAACTCGCTAGACGAAAGAGTTTTCCGTTTTGGAGGTGCTTCGCAAAACAAATCTCCTATGGGCTTGCTTCGCAAGACGAAAATGTCTTGCGAGTTCCTGCGGTTTTTTTCCCTTTCCCCCCTTTTGCTAAGCCGCTAAGCCGCTTATCAGCTGATCCGATAAGCTGATAAGCCGCTAAAAGCCGCTAAAAGCTGCTAATAGCGCTAATCCGCTAATCCGTCAATGGGCTTGCTTCGCAAGACGAAAAAACCGCTAGACGAAGAGACTCTCAGAACGGATTCTTTTCGTCTTGCGAGGCACCACTGTACTATTACTCTGTTGGGCCTTAAGTGGTGGTTGGGCCCTATGCTGTTGAGAACCAATCAGAGGCAAACCGTGGACCCATTGCCCCCTTGACAAAGAACTGCATTGGTGTCCACCCCCGAAAAAATCACTTTACCACAATAGCCACATTAGAAATGACATTTTATGCATGCTTCTCCCGCATTTGATCTTGCCACAACAGAAGCCATTCATCACCACACCCTTATATGTCATTTCTGGGGTGTTTTTTGTGTCCCCCCTGGGCCTGGGCCCCCAGCAGGGGCTGGTTCGCCAACCCCTAGGTACTCCTCTGGAGCTAACATGGTATAAATTCATGGAAAAGGTCATCATAACTGACTGATAAGGTGGAACATCAGGTTACAAGGAAAATTGAGGCGCTACCTAAAATGGCAGCCTTAGGTTGAAAGCCCTCTGAATAACGTCTAGTTCAGGAATGGGAACCTGTGACCCAGATGTGGTAGGACCAGGGCTTTTTTTCAGTCAGAACTTTCCAGAACTCAGTTCCGGCAGCTCTCAGGTGGGCGCCATTGCCATTCTAAGAGAATGAGGAAGATGTTCGTGGTGAATTCCAGCACCTCTTTTTCTAGAAAAAATAGCACTGGGTAAAACTACTACTCCCAATGTCCTATTGGCTGTGCTGGCTGGGGTTGATAGAAGTTGGAGTATAGCAATATATGGAGGGCCACAAGTTCCTGGTCTAGTTCAGCATATCCCTTCCCCGCTTCCCTGATGTTATTATGATAACCATTTTTTACAAATGACATCCTATGTGGAGTAAAGTTTCACCTCACATAACAAGAAGGAGGTAGAGGATCTGACATAAGTCTTGCCACTAGTGGAAGATGGGAAAGACTCTCCTCCCTGGAAGAGAGGGGAGTGGTTGTGGACGGGAGCCCGAGCACCGCCCCTAGTAGGGGGCATAGCCCCCTGCCTCCACCTCACCTGGCTGGTGCCCACACCCCTCGGGAGGCAGCCAACCAGGTGCCTCGGAGGGGGGGGTGTTCAGCAGCCTTTTGCTGCGGTGCCAGCCTCTCCCCGGCCTCATTCTTCGCCATCGTCTCGTCGCGAGTCACCCACCCTTCACTCCCTTAGAGTTAGGGCTTAGGTCATTGGCCTTGCTATGGACCTTAGGTTGGTCGCCCTGGTTGACCGGGGGGCCTGGTAGGAGTTTTTCCATTTGGTATTAGGCTTTTTGGTTTTTTCGCCTACCTTGTAGCAATCGTCACAACTTTTGTGGTATTGGTGGGTAGGTTAGGCATTGGAATAATGTGTTGTGGTGTGTCGAAAGGCTAGGTGTGGCCATCGCCTATGCCTTCAATTTTTGGGTATTCCGTTAAAGGAATCTGGCGGTCGTGTGTTCTGTCCGATGCCTGCTTGGCGGGAGGCCATAGCACGACCCTCGGTGACATCAGGGGGGGGGTCTATAGTTGGATTAGCATCAACAGGCTCCACCTACTGGTGAATAAACCCACTTGCTTTAGAGATCCAATGCCTAAGCCAATACCTTTTCCACTGCTGTAATCAATAAAGTTGTGGCCTTTCCATGCCCATTAACCTTATATCATGTGTCCTTGTGTATTCATTCCGCATCGCGGGGGTCGGGTCCTCGAACCACAAATGGGCACTGCAGCTACACAAGGGAAACTGAACTAGAAGTTAATTCAAAAAGAGTCTTGTGGCACCTCAACGACTAGCAAATTAATAATGGCACAAGCTTTCAGGGACTGGAGTCCTACGTCATCAGTGTATGAAGTGTATACTTAACCTGTAGGTAAAAAACACATTGGATGGGGAGAAGGGGTTGTAAGCAGTGAGATCAGTCAATGGTGATGATGACCATTAATTTATTAACTTCCTTCTAAACTACCAGCTCAAACGGTTTACACACAAGACTATTAAAAACAGATGGAAATCAATTGTACAAAGTGCAGGCAGAGACAGTTCCAGTGGACCTTAAATGTTTGTAAAAGAAGGGCTGTGACCCTTAACAACAGTAGTAGTCCAGACCTTTACTCTGCCTGTGGTTTTGCCTCAAGTGGCAATGGGTTAAATACAAACTTAGTGATGCTTAGATCATAGAATTGTTGGAAGGGACCTCAAGGGTCATCTAGTCCAACGCCCTGGAATGCAGGAATCTTTTGCCCAACGTGGGGCTCAAACCCATGCCCCTGAGGTGAAGAGTCTCATGCTGTACCAACTGAGCTATAGCTGAATGTGTGAAATGACTTAAGTAAGTCCTGATGACTCTCATATGCCCCTAGATTGCATCGGGATTAGTCTAAGCATCACTAAATCAACATCCAACCCTGTGCTTCTACTTTGCTGTATTTTTCCTGAAATTCAATTATTGTGTTTTTAATTTATTTTCAATATTAAACAGACTGCTTAATGAGTGTAAATACTTTCAAGTATCTTCATTATCACTTTTAATCAACTTCTGTTAGCTCCTATCAGGTCTTCTTCGGAGGGGAGGATCTCACTGCTATTACATATAAATGTGCAGCCACATAATATTGGGGGCCCCATCCGTTTCAGAGAAGGCTGCTTTGGAAGTAGATGACTTTGAGAGAAGCAGCAATGGGGTGAGCATAAGGGCAGGGTGCTTAACGCTTTCCCAGCACCCCTCTATTTCCAGTCCTCCCTGCTGCTGTGTTCCTCCCAAGGGTTTTCAAACATGAGAGCTGCAAGGGCAGACATCTATTCAGAACCGCACTAAGGGTGGTGGCAAAGCAACTATGTGGGAAATTGGAGCAGAGAAATGTGTTAGAGGGTTAAGAATCCTCTCAATTGTTTCGCCATTATAAATCAGTCTCCCTATTCTCTCTCTCTCTCTCTCTCTCTCTCTCTCTCTCAATTTCTTTCTCTCTCTGTGTGTGTGTTGATGGAAAGGAATTGGAGATTTTGTTTATATGTTTGCATGAAATGTGTTAAGTCAAGTGGGGCCATCAGTATCACGAGCCTAGCTGATGTGCATCAGGCAGGTGACTAAGCAATTTGCTATTGCATTTTTGCTTTCTTGAAAAACAAGTTGAGGTTGCAGATCTCTGCACCCTTTACCTGGGAGTGTTGTTGTCGTCGTTTAGTCGTTTAGTCGTGTCCGACTCTTTGTGACCCCATGGACCAGAGCACGCCAGGCACTTCTGTCTTCCACTGCCTCCTGCAGTTTAGTCAAACTCATACTGGTAGCTTCAAGAACACTGTCCAACCATCTCGTCCTCTGTCGTCCCCTTCTTCTTGTGCCCTCCATCTTTCCCAACATCGGGGTCTTTTCTAGGGAGTCTTCTCTTCTCATGAGGTGGCCAAAGTATTGGAGTCTCAGCTTCACGATCTGTCCTTCCAGTGAGCACTCAGGGCTGATTTCCTTAAGAATGGAGAGGTTTGATCTTCTTGCAGTCCATGGGACTCTCAAGAGTCTCCTCCTGGGAGTAAGCATTATTAAATGCAGTGGGACTGAGTAAATGTGAAAAATATTGCTCTGCAAGTTTTACAGTATTTATCTACCCAAGTCCCCTCATGTAGAGCTTCTAATGTTATAAGATAAAATGTTACAGTATAAAATGTATAAATATTTGTAGCCATGTACAGGATTTGTTTGGAGAAATGTCTCTAATATTAAAACCATTTCAGTGGTTAGACCTGGTAGGTAAAGGTAAAGGTACCCCTGCCCGTACAGGCCAGTCGGGTCCAACTCTAGGGTTGTGCGCCCATCTCACTTAAGAGGCCGGGGGGCCAGCGCTGTCCGCAGACACTTCCGGGTCACGTGGCCAGCGTGACGAAGCTGCTCTGGCAAGCCAGCACCAGTGCAGCACACGGAAACGCCGTTTACCTTCCCGCTATTAAGCGGTACCTATTTATCTACTTGCACTTAGGGGTGCTTTCGAACTGCTAGGTGGGCAGGAGCTGGGACCGAAAGACGGGAGCTCACCCCGCCGCGGGGATTCGAACCGCCGACCATCCGATCGGCAAGTCCTAGGCACTGAGGTTTTACCCACAGCGCCACCCGCGTCCCTAGACCTGGTAGACCATGGTTCAAATCCCTATTCAGCCATAGAAGTCACTGGGTGACCTTGGGCAAGCCATTTTCTCTCGGTCTAATCCAGTGTTTCCCAACCGGTGTTCCGCGGCACACTACTGTGCCGTGAGACATTGGCTGGTGTGCCGTGGGAGGGAGGCGGGCGAGTCGGGCGGTGAGAGGCGGCGGCGGCGAGGATCCGCGTCGAGCCGGGGGCGGCTCCGCGGTGGTGGTGCCGAGCGGCGGGGCAGCGCGTGCAAAAGGGAGGAGCGCGAGACAGCGGAGGAGGAGGAGGCCGGCATGTCCGGGCAGCAGCAGCAACAACAGCAGCAGCAACTCCCGGCGACGGCTCCTCAAGCCCCGCCGCCCCCTCCTCCGCCCGCTATCGCCGCCACCACCACAACAGCCGCCGCCGCCTCAGTTGCCGCCGCCCTCAGTCCCTCGCTCTGTTGCCTCCTCCCACCCCCAAAGCTTGGAGGTTCCCCGGCAAGGGGGAGGGAAAAAACTTTCACTTTCGTGCGTCCCTCCCGGCGTGACGCTGCGCGCTGACGTCACGGGGCGGGGCTTTAATGGTGGTGTGCCGCGAGATTTTTTTTCAGTAAACAGGTGTGCCGTTGCCCAAAAAAGTTTGGGAAACACTGGTCTAATCTACATCACGCAATTTGTTGTGAGGACAAAATGTTGTAAAGACATTCTGAAAAATTGACCAATGTAAAAATGTCCTATTATTCCTCTCTGAAGCATACAGTGAAGGCATAGAAAAAGTGTGCCGTTTCCTGACTGACTTTTTTTTGGAAAATCTTCATTGCAAAATTCTTCTCCTCACCTCCTCCCACCTCTAAAAAAACAAAGTAATACTCAACTTTTCTGTTAATTTTGCTTTTAGAAATAACATTGAGAACTTCCAGATGTTCTATTGCTTGATCATTCCTCCTGATTCGTTTCCAGCGAGATTAGGTGATGCTACTTAATGAGCATTCATTCTGACTTGTTTGTGGGGGAGGTTAGATGATGTTGCTTCGAAGCCGGTGTTATCCCACACTTTCTAATGTGCTTTCCCATCACTTTCCTTATCGCAAGAAGTCAGAGCTCTTGGGGAAGTGGGTTTGCTGCGCAAGGCCTTCCCCAATCAGCCAAATTTGTGCAACCCAAATTTGCTGGTCTGTGGTTGAATCTTGCCTGGAAAAAGCAAAAGTCTGGATGTGTTCACCAAGTCTTCTAGAGAACAAGGCATCTTGCATACTTATTGAAATGGTGCCATCTCAACTGAGCTTTCCATGTGCTTTATCACAGATTTTATCAGACCAGCCTTTTTCTGGACCATGTCAATATTGCATGTGCTCATTCACAAGTAGGGATGGGCAAATTTGTCAATTTCCATTTCTCATTTTCCCAATCTTAAATCCAGTTCTCTGCATTTCTGCACCAATTTGCTTTTTTAAAAAAAGAACCTCAAGATAATGTGTCAGCATTTTAGTGCAAGGTTCTACTAATAAACAGTATACAGTTTTGACTAAGATACACCAGTTTGCAAAGCAAGTTCCCCCTACTATAATGCATTTTTATATTTTTCACTAATATATACACTTGGATACTCACTTTATCTTCGTTTATGCATTTTTGTACACATTGCTTAGCTAGAGAACTGCATTGAAAAATCTGGAGAAGCATGAATTTCAAATGTTAGCTGTTCACATACTGTCTTCAAATGTGAAAATTCGATAGTTTCACCTTTAAATGCGGAATAAATCAAATTTCTCTAGTCACTAGTCTTGTTCCGTCCCATTTCTGCATTCATCTCTGAATTCTTTAAAAATGAAATAAATAAATAAGTAAATAAAATGAACAAAAAACTTATTTAAATATATATATTTATGCAAATTTTGCATTCAAATATGCATTTTCTCACAAACTGCTACTGAAATAATTATTTAATTGCAAACACACACATTTCCAAAGGCAACATAGCCTAAAAATACACATTTGTGCTCATTCTGGTACTTTTTTAAAATATGAAAAGCAGTATCACAAAATGCAGAGAGGTGCAACATTCCAAGGTTCATTATGTTCCAATCTACGTGTTGGTCCAAGGAGGTGCGAATTAGGTTGGTTGCTTAAAAATGCAACCCGAAGAAAATGGTCCTCTGTACCTTGGGATAAATAATCACATTGCTGCCTCTGTTTATGTGAAGAGAAACAGAACCTATCAGATTCATTGGATGCCCCCTTCAAGAAAAGGACACTTAAGGTCATTTGGAATAAGACAACTGGGCATTCCTTCACAAAGCCTACATCACATTGTCTTGTTGGAAGGCAAAGCATTGTTTGTCCTGTATCATGGTTACCCCAGCTGATTATTTCATTCAAAGCCAGGGTATTTGAGTGGCAAAATGAGGACCTGGAATAGTACTCTGACATGGTGCATGCCTCTAATTTACTGGGATGTGTGTGGGGGGGGGGGGTAAAAGCTGAGTACTAAGGAAGAAGAGAGAAGCTTCTCCCACCCTCCTCCACCCCCACCCCACCGTCCCTGTTAATCCTCTGCTGGAAACGACAACAATCAATTCCCCTTCGGCAGCTGTTTTGTTCTTCAAATACACAATCATTTTTTCAAACTGATGAAGAAGGGAAGAACGCATTAGTTTTTCAACCAGATCAGTTTAAGGGAATAAAGCAAGTTCTGTGATGCAAAGACAACATGGCAGAATGCCGTTTACCCAAACACCTCCAGATTTCCTATTCCTCCCCCCTACCCTCTGCTTTTAGTGTTCTTCTTTCTTTTCTTTTTCCTCCTTAGAAAAGGGGTTAAAATTAGTAGGCACATTTCATATTAGTGTATTTTATGCAATAAAGCATAAATTATTTAAAATAACACGACCTTTTATCTTGCACCTTTTGAAGGAAGCAAATTAAAAATGTAAATTGGGAGCTAATTAATATGCAAATGTATTCATTCGCAGTTAACAATTAGCAATTAAACCTGCAGTGTCTACAAAGAGCACGGACAAAATTAGTAACTTAATTTATCATTAAAAAATGAAAACGTACACAAAATTTTAATTGACTTTCAAAATATTTCCCCTGCTTTTCCCTTTCATTTTTTAATAAAAAATAATTATAATCACAGTTATATGGATGAAACTCCACATACCTACAGATTTCTGAGGAAGTTCTTAGGGAGGGATGATGCAAGGAAAAGTTTCCCTTAAAAGATGACACTGAAGAGGATTTTTTTTTGGGGGGGGAGACAGCGAAGAGTGTTTGCTGGTTGTTAATTTGTGGTGTGGAGTGAGGGATGTATAGATTTTGGGCGTGTGTTACTATCCATTTGTAGTCTACATGTGCATTAAATATGCCCCAGCGGTATTCTTTGCTTGTGGTTTAGTGCTTGATCATGCTTCAATTAACGAAAAAAATCAAACACATACAAAATGAACAGAAAATGAAGAACTGCAGAACCTTAACAAGACTGCAGCCGCATGCTCATTTACTCAGAAGTCAGCCCAACTGAACATGGTGAGACTTACTCCTGAGGAGGCAAGCATGATATCAGGCTGAACCCTATACTTTATATGTAGAGATTTTTTTGCGTTACGTTCAGCTGTGAGTTTAGTGTAATGGCATTTGGCTTCTATTTTCTGTTTGTTAATCACTACCCCCGTTTCTCCACAAGGCTTTCTTCGGGGCAGCACTCTGAGGACTGCAGTGAGAATAATTTAAGTATGTTTGTGTGCGCACTGCCCCCGTCTGACCACACACACATACAGATTAAATTAGTCACCCGTGTACTCTCCCACAGAAAGCCACAGGCAAATCAATGGGCTGATCAATAGACAATGATTTGAGAATCGGCCCCCTTTCCAATACATTGCAATTCAGACCTGGGCAAATACAGCAACATTAAGAATCACATTTAATACCACCCCCTAAACACATCCCAATAATTCACACATCCCAATAATTCTGCTAGGTTTCTGTGAAAAAAATCTTTTGACTGGATTTTATTTCCAAAATGCCCACAGAAACTGGGTTTGTGAGGAGGACTCCCTTGACACCAATGAAACCAACCTAAGAGAAGGCAAAGAGGCATTCTTGCTGCAATTCCTGCACAATAAAACAGCAAGTATTCTAACAGCAACACATATGACTCAGCTCCATTCAGAATACTGTGTGTAGTTCTGATCATTGTATCTCAAAAGAAAGAAAGAAAGAAAGAAAGAAAGAAAGGGAGGGAGGGAGGGAGGGAGGGAGGGAGGAAGGAAGGAAGGAAGGAAGGAAGGAAGGAAGGAAGGAAGGAAGGAAGGTATCATGTCCCTCGAGAAGATGCGGGGGGGGGGGTAACTTAAATGGTTAGGGGGTTGGAGCACCTCCCACTTGAAGAACACCTGAAGTAGCTGGTACTTTTTGCTCAGGGAAAAGTAATCATATGCAGCTTGGTCCTTTCTGTGCATGTCTGAAGCAAGTCACAGTACAATTTGCGGGTCTTCCAGCCAAATACCAGGTGGTCCTTTACCATGCAGATATCCTGAAGTGTTAACCGGACTCACCGCGCGAGTGCCTGATTGTGCAAAGGCCCAAATCCTCCATCTGCAAAAAGGGGACCTTGATATGACTGGGTGCTCACACTGCAGACCTGGTTCACGCTGGGGGCTCTCTGCATAGGGGACGAGAGGGTCACAGAGGACAGCCATGCTCTTGCAGCACCACCTCTGACTGAGCGAGTGCAGGCCTAAGGGCAAAAGCAAGAACTTGGCACAAGGTGTACAATTTAATTAATGGAATTCATCCAGAATGTGCTGACAGTTGCTATCTGGTGTGGCCACATGTCCTACTGCACAGAGGTCAGTCCTCTATCTGAAGGGCTATCGAGGACACTAGAACCACCAGAAGGGACAGCAGGGGTCTTGGGGTTTTCAGCACCAGGACAGCAGGCGCACAGGTCAGCTGGTCATACTATGGTGAGATGCATTGCATTTCTATTGAAATTACAGTATTTCTAACTTTATGTCTCTGCAAGTAAATTAGCGTATACGATTGTTGTCCTCTTTTTTGGGCAATGCATTTCTGTGGCGTTTGCCCTCCTAGGTGTGTGACATCATACTGGGTTCATAAGGAAAGGGTTAACTAATTGTAAAATGACTAACCTACAGGAACCCAAGGGGAGGAGTTAGAGTTAGAGTTAGGGTGGTTGAGAAGACAGTCTGGAGTTAGAAGAGACAGAGAGGATAAGTCTGTGGGTTGGGCTAGTTAATGTTTCTAAAAGAAACTTGTTTATTTGATTCACTTTTACCAACTGTCTGGACTCAGTGTTTTACCTGAGAGTAACGGGTTGGTGGCAGCGGGGAAATGAGCACAGTGGTGGCACAGGGATCAATAGACCGTTAAATGTCCGGGGACCCTGTGTGATCGCCACAATTTCCTTTTTTAAAAAAACTTTTTGTGATGCTTATTGCTACCTAGCATAGAAGGAGTCCAGCATTGCATAGGGTTGGGCTAAATGACCCTTGTGGTCCCTTCCAACTCTACAAAAATATGAACCCAATAAATGTATGGCAGATAGGCCTCTCTCTCTTAAAAAGCTGCTGCTTTTTCAGAACAAAACTTTCCTGTCGGTCCCAGATTTTCCCACATGTTTCTAAATTTGTGCTGGTTCTTCTTCACCCCTCCTGAACACCGTGTTTTAATTGCTTATCTATATATAGAAATTAATCGTTGAAAAAAGAAGGGTTTTTGTAACATGGTTGTTGGGTTCCACCAGGTGGCAATGAGCAGTTTAATTGGTTTGAACGTCAGGATGTGGGTCAAAAGTGCTGAGACGAGACAATGTTGACGACTCACTAATGGGCATTGGTAGAAATGAATTATAATGCAGACGTAGAGTGTGCAGAAGGTCCCAGGTTCATTAATGTGCATCTCCAATTAAGTGGTCAGATAGTGGGAAAGACCTCTGCCAGAGAAATTCCCCACCAATACTGGGCTAGTTGAAGATAGGAAGCTGCCTTTATACAGAATTAGACCACTGGTCTATCTAGGTCAACAACTTTCCAGCATTTCAGACAGGAGACACTCCCAGTCCTATATGGAGATGCTAGAGATTGAATCTAGATACTTTGATTGAAAGCAGATATTTTGGCACTGTGCTAAGGCCCAGATTGGTCGGGAAGTATACAGGAAGTCTAAGGCAGCTTCCTCTGTTATGTATGAATAATGAGAACTGAATTTGCTTTGAGGAGAGCAGAGATCGTTCCAGCATGACTGTAGCTTAAGTGGACGAAGGATCTGATTCCAGGGTCTGTAAACTATCAGACTGGAGGAACTGGCACACTCAAGACTAGGTTAAAAACAAAACGAGACAGATCAACTGCAAGGACAAGGCATTGAAAGTGGATCCAGGGACATAAATCAAGATGAGCAGGTTGCAGTAAAACAAAAACAGGTATTCAATGCAGGCTGTAGGTTTCGCAAAGGCTCGGAGGGAGTACAGGGTAAGAAAAAGCAGCAGATTTCTGGGTACAGGTGTGTCTACCTGGGAAGCAAAGGTTTTAATGATCCACAGCCAGGTTGCTCTGCAATGGAATTTTGCAGACTTGACAGCCAATAGCCTCTTCCTGCTTCCCATTGTTGAAGACAACGGGACGACTGGAGTCAATGAGGCCCAGAACCAAACAATCCCTTCAGTTCAGGTAAGTTAAGCAGAGCTAGTGACTGCTGAGGACCTGACAGTGATCTCGGAGCTGCAAGGCTGGAAATACAAATTTATAGAGTTGGTGGTACATAGCTGCTGGGACCTCATGAAGCCTAGAATATTTTCTGGAAGCACCTTTCCATTTTATCTCAGTTGCAATGTGACTCTTGCACAGGGTTTGCTGGTAATGGTTTCCCTGTGCAAACCTTGCTGCTACCCGTCGTACAAACGCCTCCCTTGTGGCTTTCCGCAACTGAGTGAATAGGCGTCACCCCCATTTTTCATGGGGAACTGAAGAAGTTGTCAGGGGTGTGGACCATAGGCTGAAACATCATTCCTGCAGGGCTGAAAACTTTCCTGGTGCATTCAGTGAGATGACACTTGATACAGAGTAGCTGTGTTTCCAGAGAGCACACTGCTCTGCCATCACATGGAAGGTGATTTGGACAAAGCAGGCCACCAGTGACCATATTAAGCTGCTTTATACTGACTTTAAACATTCCTCTTTTTCCAGGCCTTTGGTTAATTAAACAGTCTGTGGCCTTTTAAACTGGGCGGAAGAGTGTGTGTTTGTTTCTTTGTTATGTAGTTTTGTGTTTTTATATTGTAAACCGTTTGTGAGCAGTATAGAAAATATAATCATCATCATCATCATCATCATCAGGCTGTCACCTGTATTCTTGATCCTGTATGCAAGATTGTATATAAAAATGTATGTACAGTGGTACCTCAGGTTAAGAATTTAATTTGTTCTGGAGGTTCGTTCTTAACCTGAATCTGTTCTTAACCTGAAGCACCACTTTAGCTAATGGGGCCTCCTGCTGCCGCTGCGCCACTGTAGCGTTCTCATCCTGAAGCAAAGTTCTTAACCCGAGGTACTATTTCTGGGTTAGCAGAGTCTGTAACCTGAAGCATCTGTAACCTGAAGCGTCTGTAATCCAAGGTACCACTGTATTACAATAAATTTGCAATGAGATGTAGGTGAATTTTCATTATAACTTAAAAATCACAAACTGATGTGGAAATGTGGAGAACTGAAGATTGGATTTTATTTTTTAAGAAACTGAGAGAAACCAAAATGGAACAGATTGACCCATCCCTAATTTAGACTTTATACCAACTGAAGACTTGTAGCATGGGAAGTAATTTCTCTTTCCTTATTGAACTGAACAGATCGCTGAACTTTTAGAGTCAGATTTGTTCTTTTCATTATTATTATTATTATTATTATTATTATTATTATTATTATTATCTCTTTCGAAGAAAATGGGAAAGCTGTGTTGGGAAACGATATATGTTGCAAGGCATTTTTAATTGTGTCACTGTATTTTTGACCTGTATTTTGTATTCAGGAATAAAAAAAAGGAAGTTTAAAGAAATACATGTTTGGATACAGGTCCCACATATATAGAAACATGTGTCTACAGGACAGGACAGCATCTAAGATAATCACTAATCACTGAGTTGTTTACATTTTTCCATTGAATAAAAAGCACACAACCCTAAAGAGAAAGTATGTTTTGGCTGAAGATATGTTAACTTGCTGTCACTTCCCTTGTGGAACATACATCTTACCTATTAGAACTGATTCAGCAAATCTTAGGTGATTCATTGTATGGTTTCTAATAGATTAATTAATTGATGTGTGGCTCCCTCATGTGCAAAGAGAAGAAAGATCCACTGGGTTCAATCCTGCACATGGGAGTAAGTCCCATTTGGTGGGTCTTAGTTATGAAGAGAGGTTTGAACTGTAAATAGGATACATTCTATTTACTTATTAATAAAACAATATTTTAGAAGGAAAAGGCCTTATTTCTTTGGGTGGTGCCTTCACATCGCTGGAAGGGCTTGCGGTCAATCTACTAAATGAAGAAGAGGTAAAATACTGCAGTCCTCCCACAACCTCCTACCTTTTTCGGGAAAGTCCTTCAATTCTCTGAAACTGATTTGCCATGTGTGCTTGCAGGCGGGAGGCGAGAGGAGGGGAATCTACAATAAACATGTCCCCTCCTACTATAGTAGCAGATGCCTCCACTGGATCAAAAGTCTCTTCGTGGGCATAGCAGTTGCATTGCACTCATTGCACGTGACTTGGGTGTTCCTTCCCATGAGAAAATGAAGTAGGAACATGTCTTCCAAGGCAGTGCACACGGCCTGCATTTTTGTAAATATATGTATTTAAAATCACATGCACCCCTTGCTGTGTGGTCGACTTGGTACTGTTTTAATTGATCCAAAAGATTTATTTATATTACATTACATTTGCAGCCTTTTACCTGGCACTGCTCAGGAAGAAACAAACAAACAGATGAAATCAATGGTTAAAACCAACTGTAACGGAAACTGATGTTATTTTTGTGTTATGTTTGGATATTTCTTTTGAAATTGTTGATTTGTTTTTTCTTTTGGTTATTTAAGTGAATCTCAATAAAAAGAAATTTTAAAAAAATGGTTAAAACCAGAGCAGTCTTAAAAGATTCAGCCCACCATCTTGATTAAAAATGGTGTGTCCAGATGTTTCCAGACCTAGACAAAAACCTGCTTCTTGACTGCAGGAACCATTCTGCAAAATTTGGTTATTATATCTTAAGAGGTGTCCAAATGCATCTCAAACGGGTGAACAACACACACACACAACTTATATCTGGCTCTTTACTCAAATGTCCCAGGGTGGAAATACATAAGTGAATACGAAAGTTAAGACAATAATACTAAAACAGGCAAGCATGAATTCCATGCAAAATTCCAAATACATTGTAGCAGCCATGATAATCCAATCTAATATACCCCACCCTTCCCTGAAAGCTTGAGGTGTGTCTTCAGCTAATGACAGCATGGCAACAATGTTGTGGTGAGATGATGGTTCAGATGGGGAGGTCATTCCATAGACTTGAAGCCACTGCCAAGAGAGCCCATCCAGGGGTCTCCACCCCAGAGATCTCACTGGATATATATGGACCACTAACAGGATCCCGGAAGGCAAAATGGGATTGTAAATCTGCATCTGTACTGGAATTGTTTTAGATGTTATAATTGTTTTATTGTTCTTGTGTTTGCCGCACTGAGCTCATTTGAGAGGAAGGATGAGAGAGAAATTTAATAATAATAATAATAATAATAATAATAATAATAATAATAATAGTATGCTTAATCCAATTGATGAGATTTTGCTTACTCCCCTCCTGTCTATAGATCCCTGTCTGTAGATAAGCAGATAGGAAATCAAAGCACATAGCTCTCTAGATATTGCAGGTAGCAATTATGTCTTACAAGCAAATAGGCAAAGGGAATAAACACCATCTATTTCTGTATTTCACGTGGCGTGCTTAAAATTTTCCATACGACAGGGAAAGAAGAGAAAGAGCTTATCAAATGAAAACAATAATGCACAGATTGCATATATTTCAAAGCATCCTTTGCTAGGGCATGTTGAGTGATAGTTTTAATACACATAGCAGCAATAAAATATAGATGTTTCACACTGGTATAGATTATTTATTGATCTCATTCTGTGTTACTAAATAGATACTGTAGTAATGGTCATTGAGAAATACATATTTGTCCACTGACACATGTTTATACAAAATGTCACATATGCAGTGCCAAAATATAACTAAGCATTCCTGAGAACAGCTGGGAATACTATATTTTTTTTTTAGGGTGTTGAAATAATACCATACCCATTCTGTTTTGCTTTTTTTAAAAAAACTTTCCTTTATCACTTTTGTCCTGCAGTGTGAGAATGCTCCCCCCTCCTATTCTCCTGTAGATGCAAATGTAATTTTTAACACATTTCTCCAGTAGAAAAGTTATTTTATCAAAACACAACATTGATGTTAAGCTGCAACCTCTTACCCAGCACAGTGTTTTAAAGAACTTAATGGCTTTCTCCATGTTTTTAATGGCTGCAATATTATGCAGCTAACAAACAATTTCAGAATTAAGTTGCCACAATTAGGAATTAGAAGCAGGTGGCTCAATAATGGTGCTTTTTCATTTCATTTATTAGGAGGAGGGGGGAGGGAGGAAAAAGCTTCTCTCTCCCCCCCCCACTAGACAACACAGAGCTTTAGTTATTTTCATCAACTCTACAGTAAGAGCATGTAAGCAATTTGCAAGACCCAAATCATTTCAAGTACAGCTTCACGCCCGTCGTTCATTCTCTGGAGTTTTTAAAAGCTACTTTGCAGCCAGCCCAAATTTGAAAAGATAATTTATTCCCAGTTTCGCAGGTACAAATATTTATTTATTTGGTTGGTACATTTCTTTCAATTATAAGATTTCTTACCCACCCTTCACCGTAAGCTCCCACGGTGGGTTACGACAATAGAATATACAATTGTGTTTTTTTGAAAAACAGCCTAAAACCATTTGCAATTATATATTTTAAAAAAACCCACACACATAAAAAGCATTCAAAATGGAACAAAACAATATGGGCAGGAGCTAGTAAGATGCTGTTTAACAACACTATGTTGCCTTAAAAAAACAAAACAAAAAAACAACAACTATATTTTTCTAAGGGAACAGATGGATTGCATTTCCTCTGCTGGGTGATCCCTGAGGTAGGTGTCTGCGTGTGTGTACAGATCTATACGTGTGTGTGTAAGTATGTGTCTTAAAACCTCACAAACAAGCACATAACAACATGCCCCCAAAGTCTGTTTCAATCTTTCTTACTTCCTTCCCTTTGCCCATTTGCAAAAAAAGGGTGTTAGGCTGATGCTGCTGTTCCCACAGGGTTCAGTGTTAAAAAGGAGACATTAAGCGAAAAATGTTGTTGATAAACACACCATTTATGTAAGTAGATTCTTGTGCTCAAAAACATTAAACCGTGCAGCCTTCCTCCCCTCTCTCTTTACATCCATTCCTTCTGCACAAGACTGGGAGCTGTGACCCTGGCACACCCTCTAGCGGCGAAGTTCAGCAAAACAACCTCTCTTTCCTCAAACCCCCTTTCTCGACGAATGTGGGATTTGCGTGAGCCAAAGCTGAATGGCAAAGCCTGTCCCTCCAGAGAGACATTTTGAGACCTAAGGAAGAGAGAAATCCTGTCTCTTCCTGTCCCGTTAGCGTTGCCAGCTTGCTTTTTGCAAAAGCCTGTTCCTTAGCTAAAGGTTTCTCATTTTCCCCATCTGAAGTTCACTTCTTCCCATTTACACATCAGTTGGTGAATTTTGTTTTTTTAAAAAAGAAAGCCCTGGTGATAATTCATCGGTGCTTCAGCGTGAATTTATCCTGGCATGCACTCCTTTGTTGGCAATTTCGCCTTACAAAATACGTTTTTAAACGCTAGTTTCATGCACATTTAAATGCACACTTTCCCATCATATAAGCATTTGAGTAAACATTATTTGGCTGGAGAACTGCATTGCAAAATTCAGAGAAATGTGAATTTCAAAGGGTGGTCGTGTTCTGGTTTGCATATTGTTTTGGGGAGTGGAAATTAGATAGGTATGCCTCTAAATGTGAACTGAGCTTCTCCATCTCTAACTGCGTAATCTTCAGTAGATCAGCAAGGGGTGGTTGTTGTTGTTTCTACTCCCAATGGTTTAACAACAGAGACAACAAAACTGCTTTTCTCATCTAGGCTGTTGAAATGAAAAACGCTAATCAAGAATAGACATTTAAATGAGAGTTAGCTCAGTTCAGTTCAGTTCTTGTACTGAAAAAGGATTCCCTAGGCTCAGAGGGCCCCATTTCTTTAATTCCCGCTTTTGCACCAGTTTTTGTGGTAGATCTTGGGGGTTCTTGGGTGGGGTGGGGGAGATTCAACAAGCCTGAAGTCTGCTTAAAAGGTAAAGAGACCCCTGACCATTAGGTCCAGTTGTGGCCGACTCTGGGGTCGCAGTGCTCATCTTGCTTTATTGGCCGACTGAGCCAGTGTACAGTTTCCAGGTCATGTGGCCAGCATGACTAAGCTGTTTCTGGTGAACCAGAGCAGCGCACGGAAACGCCGTTTACCTTCCCGCCAGAGCGGTACCTATTTATCTACTTGCACTTTGACGTGCTTTTGAACTGCTAGGTTGACAGGAGCAGGGACCGAGCAACAGGAGCTCACCCCGTCATGGGGATTTGAACCACCGACCTTCTGATCGGCAAGTCCTAGGCTCTGTGGTTTAACCCACAGCGCCACAAGTCTGCTTACCCCTGGTTTAAAGGACTTTCCTTTATCCCAGAAATCCCTATGCCTCTGGGAGACATGTTGGCTTTACATTGGAGAAGTACAACACACACACACACACACACACACACACTTCAATGGGATCCAATTGCTCTCTTGCAGACTATAGGAGCAATCCTATGCACCAGAAGCTGGTATACAGTTACACTGGTTCCAAACCCCATTCAGCAGTGGGGCCACTGCTCTACCAAAGCCTGGCAGAGGCAAAACAAGTCTTCAAAACAGTGTTCAGCACCAGGTCACCAAGTCACGTGACCAAGCTGCTTGGGTTTAGGATCCTAATTCTCTCATCTCTGCTCCCACCATGCACACTCCCAGAACACTCCTTCGGGGGAACTGCTCCAAAGATTGATTTGCAGAAGCCAATCCCATCTAGAAGCCTCTGCTATGGGGGAAAAAAGGACTCCTTCTGTGAACAAACGGGAGCCTTTGGGCAGGGGTGAAATTTGGTTATCTTTTGTAATATGGCACCCTGTGTGAGGCCAACATTTGACATCCCCAAATGGATCTTCTCAATATTGCGGCTCCTCGGCTCAGTGCCCTGTGTGTGTGTAAGGGGGCGGGAACCGTCCGCAACACCCTAAATCCAGTTCTGTTTTGGGTCTATCCCATCGTCATTTCCTCAGCTGGAGGACTGCCTGCTGAGGGCCTGAAGGACCCTGCCCTTGCCTCTTTCCAGCTGGCTTGGGGCGGGGCTTGACAGGCTTCACAAGGACTGCAGCTGCTTTTAAAATGTTTTAAATTTTTATTGGTGTTGTTTTAAATGAGATCATCTTGGCTGTGAGCCCTGGAAGACCTGCACCCTGCCTTGCTGACCCTTTCCCATCTGGCCTGGGAGAGTGGAGTGCTGACGGACTCCAGCGACAAAAGCTGAAGCTGTTGAACAGATTCATGGGCTGGAGTATTGTTTAGAGAGTATCGTTGAGAGAGCTGCTGCTGTTATTGATATTATTGTTGTATCTTTAGTTTTAGATCTTATGATTTACGTGGAAATTGTTTCCATTTGGTTGTGTACTTTTTATGTGTTTTACTTATTGTTTATGACTTCTGTTAAGTTTGTAATTATGTAAATCTTGTCATGTTGTAAGCCACCTTGAGCATAGTTTCAACTATGGAAAGGCGGCATACAAATGATGATGATGATTTCCTTCGAGAGTTACAAGGCTGCTGGAAATTTGATGCAGCCACAGACCAACCTGTGTTATGTTTCCAACATGCCTTCCTTCCTCTGATGTCCACTGAGTGGGGCAGAACTGGCTGTTAGAATATTCCGTTCCACCTTAAGGAACAGGCATGATTGTTGTGTGTCACATGCCTGTTTACACTCCAGCACAGCTTGCTGGGAACTTCCGTTTGTGTATAGCTTTTGCTTTTGCTGCATGCTTTGGATACGAAGGGGAGAAGACATGTTTTTCCTTTTGTCCTGATGTATGCTGAATAAATTGCTTGTAAATATGCTCACACAGCCATCTCCTGCCACTTCTGTTGCGCAGCGTTATTCAATCTGCTGAGTGTGCGTGCCTAGCTTCTGAAGGCTTCATGAAGCTAGGGTCGCAGTTTCATGCTGATCCAAGAACTGGAGAATGCCCGGCACACCGGCCGGTGGGCTGGGGCCTGCTGGGGGCCTGCCAATTGCCCCCAATTCCTTGGCTGCATCCCAACACTAGCAAGGGGACAGACAAGGGGGATATTGTGAAGCGAGTGGAAACGTGTGACTCTGGAGAATGTGGGCATTAATTAATTAATTAATTAATTAATTAATTAAATGTTTATCCCTTTATCCAAGGTCACGGGTTCCCCATGCCTGCCTTACATGGACACAACTAGTAGGGGGAAAACCTACCTCCTAATTTTTCATGTCAGATTTTTTTTTTTTTTTTAAGGAAGAGGGTCAGGATCAAGAATATGGGGGACAACCATATATATATATATATATATATATATATATGCTTTCGTAGATTTTCACGGGTACAGGAATGCAGGTTATGGTGTCTTCGGGTGTCTTCCCGTGTAAGAGTCGGGGTGTCTGGGCGACGTTTCGACGAGGTCTCACTCGTCATCTTCAGGCTGGTGCTTTCGGCTTCTTGTTACTGTTATATATATATATAAAATTATTTCTATACCACCTTTCATCCAAGGCTCACAGGACAGTAAACAACAAAAATACGCAAAAACACACAGCATAGCAAAAAACAAAAACAGAAACCCTCCGCGCATTTTAAAGGGCCAGAGATTGTTTAAATAGCCAAAGGCTTGGTTATTGAGGAACGTTTTTGCCTGGTGTCTAAAGATATATAATGAAGGCGCCAGATGAGCCTCCCTGGGGAAAACATTCCACAAACAGGGAGCCATCGTGGAAAAGGTCCATTCTCGTGCTATCGCCCTCCAGGACTCTCACGAAGGAGGCACATGAAGAAGGGCCTCAGAGGATGATCAGAATTCCTGAGTCTTGAAAGGGGTACTGGGTTTGTCCTCAAGGGATGGGGAACCACGCCCAAAGGCTGTAAGGGTAGACACTGTTTCCTCAGAGAGGAACACAGCTAGGGTTCGAGTCCCAACAAAGCCAAGTATGAGACTTCCTGATAGTCAGAAGGGTTATGGCGCCAAGACTAGTCAGAAGTGCAAGATGGTAAAGGCCCAAGGCTAATCCAGTTGCAGGTAGTTCCAAGGATGGAACGGGTGATACAAGGGTATACTGTCTGTATGACATCTGTATGGTTGTTGCAGTTACATTGATGACTGCAACACAGTTCATGAATTGGGGGAGGATGTTAGAATTTCTGCTCCTTGACTGCACTCATAGGATTGTTGTCTATCACATGACGGTGCATGTTTTGACTCCACAGAGTGGGAAATGACGGAGACAGGATGTTTGTGTTAGTCTGTTCTGTGTAGTGGGACTATTGTCCTTTGTTCTTTTTCTCTTTGCTGTCTGATGCTAGAGACAGAGGGAGCCATGTTGCAGTGCTCCGTGTGTGTTTATATGTAAATAAAGTAGATTAGCCAAAATGCTGAGTTGCTGAGGTCTGTCACGAAAAGTTGCAAAGACTCTGCGGATCGCTAAGTGTGCCGGTGTTGGTCACTGTGATGTTCGGGCTGAAGAAATCTTCTGAAGCTCCTGAATGACCAACCAGGAGGGAGAGAACATGCCAGTCGGGCATGTGTCTCTGCCAGGGTCCTACTCGAGTGTAGGCTGAACTCCTGACAGATCAAAGGATCCGGATCGGTTCATATGGCAGGTGAATCTCATGAGAATGAGATTTAATGAACCCATGTCTGTGACCTTTAGGAACTCCAAGTTTAGGCTTTAATGGAGCTGTGTTAATAGGAGTCGCTCCCGTTTTGCCAGGTTAAAATAGGGGCACATGCTGAACTTTGCATGGAAAGATAGTTCCTCAGAAGAGGGGGAAAGCAGCAGCAGCAGCACAAAGAAGAGATGCTTGAGGAATTTCAGCCTCACAAATCCTGATACAAAAATACCTGATCCGTGCATCTCAGACGAATGTGCGGATCAGAGCTTGGCTGTCCACCAGATTTCACACATCTCCAAATGCTGCAGTGCAGTTTCTGGCAGTTTAAATGTACCAAAATATACATTTTAAAATGTATTTTGAGAGAAGATGCGTATTTACATATATTTTAAGATATATATGAAAATGTGCATTTAAATACTTATTATGAGAGTATTTATTTTTTAAAAAATTGTAGATGAGTTTGGAGATGCAATGAAATTGAGAGTGTAAACATGTGAAGCTGACGTGGATTGGAAACAGAAAGTCTAGGCCAACCTTAGAAACAAGGCAGTTCTACACTGAGTCCATCAGTGCATATGCAGCATGAATGAAACCTCTTCAAAGTTCACATTTCTCTAGCACCCTTAAAGGTTTGGGTTTTAAAACCAACAGCAGCATTTTGGTAACATTAGTTTGGGATATTTCCACTGCGCTAAATGAATGAAGCTGAGGCTCCAATACTTTGGCCACCTCATGAGAAGAGAAGACTCCCTGGAAAAGACCCTGATGTTGGGAAAGATGGAGGGCACAAGGAGAAGGGGACGACAGAGGACGAGATGGTTGGACAGTGTTCTTGAAGCTACAAACATGAGTCTGACCAAACTGCGGGAGGCAGTGGAAGACAGGAGTGCCTGGCGTGCTCTGGTCCAGGGGGTCACGAAGAGGCCAACACGACTAAACGACTAAACAACAACTGAATGAATGAATGAATAACGGAGGAAAAGGTAAAATCCTAATGGCACAAAAATCAATCAATCAATCAATCAATCAAATAGATTAAACTTCCTGAGAAGTCTACCATGGAATTTTTTTTCTTAATTAAAGATTTTTTTAATTAAAGTACACATTTTCAGATCGTAAAGTCCTTTCTGCAGATCAGTTCTATTCAGTGTGAGACTTTGATCTTGCGATTCAGTATAAGGTCGGAGCAAACTTCTGTTCTTTTACATGTTATATGTGTGAGGTTGTTGTGTCAGCGTCACATGGGTAGGTTCTCCTTCCATCCATTTATTAGTTATCATTGCATGGTTGGTTGCCTACAGTTGGCTGCAGCGAGTTTTGTTATGAATTAATATGGCTAACTTGAAACCATGGAAATGTTTAGAGCACACAAACTTTCTCAGAGATGTTTCACTTAAACAGTTGACGCTTGTGTAACTAGCAGTAATTAATTGTGTGAGCCAGGGGTCCCCACCCACCCGAGGACTGCCCACATTGATTACGCGGGACATGTAGCTTGGGTCAAATAAGGCTACAACTCTTATTGATTACAGATGGTTTGGCAAGGCATTGGAAAACCATTTTGAGCACCTGCCTGCTTGCTGAGGTATACCATTGTCAAGGCTTTGGGAATTCTATTCCTTCCGCGGTGGTAGCAAGAAGCAGAGAGAACAAGGTAGAGTCCTTATTCATGAGGTTATTCATTCATAACAGCGAGAGACAAAATAATGCAGTACAGTGGTACCTCAGGTTAAGAACTTAATTCGTTCTGAGGTCTGTTCTTAATCTGAAAATGTTCTTAACCTGAGGTACTACTTTAGCTAATAGGGCCTCCTGCTGCTGCCGCGCTGCCACCGCACGGTTTTTGTTCTCATCCTGAAGCAAAGTTCTTAACCCGAGGTACTATTTCTGGGTTAGCGGAGTCTGTAACCTGAAGTGTCTGTAACCTGAAGCGTCTGTAACCCGAGGTACCACTGTATGCCCTGATAAATGTGTTGCTCCAACTGAGCTCTCCTCCCTCCTTCCTAGCAACAGCATTTCCCCTTACGGTGGCTGATCATGGTCAATTGTCTTTGAGTCCTTTGTTCCTGCACTCTTAACGAAAGCCGAGTTCTGGGAGAAGGCAGTTCAGAAATGCTCTCCAGTGACAACATGTCAGCTGACTGCTCTGCCTCTGTCTCCCCTCCCTCTTCTCCTAATACTTCCCAACTCTTCTGTCTCTCTCTCTCTCTCTCTGAGCTGTGACCTTCCTCAAAACCCTGCTGTAAATCAATGCTGCATTCTTCTGCAGCGTCAAGAGAAGGGGAGTGATCTTCACCATTCCTCCTCCATCTCACCTGTCAGGATCAAACCAGAGGTCTCAAGTTCCCCAGAGGGAGGGGGAAGCCTGGGAAAAGAAGATGTGGATGAGGTGCCTGAGGGAGAGGGAGGCAATGAGGAGAGAGCGGTTGGAATAAGCTCAGAAAGGGCTGAGGAGACAGAAAGTTCGCAGGGGATGCAGGGGTTAAGCTCAGCCTCAGAATTGGGGGCTGGAAAATTTACGACCGCCTTTGAGAGGCATGTGATTAAGAGAAGGGCTATACATAGGGGCGAGAGACCGCCATTTTATGAGCTGTTGGAGGGCCAAACGCAGACCTCAGCAGAGATCTGAACTAAGTGACTCTGATGGATGAATCATGTGCTAATGACCCATTGAAAACCCTGTAAACAAAGATCATAAAAACGTCAAGAGGCTCTCTGTGGTGAGGAGAGACACCCACAGCTCTGACATCACCCCCTTGAGTCAAATCCCTGGCAACAATTTGGGGTCAACCCGAGTCAAAGGGGGTCTGATGACACACATCAAGTAGGTACAGTGATGCCTCGCAAGACGAAAAGAATCCGTTCTGTGATTCTCTTCGTCTAGCGGTTTTTTCGTCTTGCGAAGCAAGCCCATTGACGGATTAGCGGATTAGCGCTATTAGCGGCTTATCTGCTGATCGGATCAGCGGCTTAGAAAAAGGGGGGGAGGGAAAAAACCAGCAGGAACTCGCAAGACATTGCCGTCTTGCGAAGCAAGCCCATAGGAAATTCATTTTGCGAAGCACCTCCAAAATGGAAAACTCTTTCGTCTAGCGAGTTTTCCGTCTTGCGAGGCATTCGTCTTGCAGGGCACCACTGTACCACCCACAGAGTTGCCTGCCTGGGCTTCCAGAGAGAAGCAACTCCTCCTGGATCCCTTTGCTGGGATCAGGTGCGTCGGGTTCCAACCAGCATTGTGGGTGCCCGGCACGTGTGTGATGTCACGTGATATCACATGTCTTTGCTGCAGTGGGAGGGCCCAACGGAGCACCCCACTGCAGTGCACAATGTGTTGGGTCGTCCAGCCGGGACCCATGGTGAAAATTATGTGGGTACCCAGGCACCCAGGGCCCCCTGAAGATGGCGCCTGTGACCAGGATACTCTCTGCTTTGGAGAGGCAGGCAGAGGCTACAACCTCCTCTCCACCCAAAACTAAGGTTTACCCAGTGCCTTAACTGATAATGTTGTGACAATTGCTCTGAGGTCGGCATAACCAAAGGACGGTGCCAATTAGTCCCCTGGGCAAATTCCTACCTGGCCCTGAATACAGCCACCAATAGTAGCCATGGCAAGGTCAAGTATCTCAGGACAGTGCGCAACATAAAAAATGCAGCACAAAAGCACAGAATACATGGCAAAATAAACATACACTTGTACTGTGTAAGTCGAATGGAATCCATTCCGGAAGTAAGTTCGACTTCCAAAATGTTCGAAAACCAAATTGCGGCTTCTGATTGGCTGCAGGAAGCTCCTGCAGCCAATCAGAAGTCACAGAAGCCCTGTTGGATGTTCAGGTTCCGAAAGAACATTCTCGAATTGGAACAATCGCTTCTGGGTTTACAGCGTTCGGGAGCCAAAACGTCCGAGTTCCAGGGCGTTCGGGATCCAAGGTATGACTGCATATGATGTGTGGACGGCTCTTTCTCATTTGCAAAATGTGGAAGGCCAAGCAAAAAGATAGTAGTGGAAGAAAATAAGCTTACAAGATGAGCTTGCTGGATCAGACCAATGGCCCACCTGGTCTAGCAACCTTTTCTCACAGTGGCCAACCAGATACTACCCTGTGGGAAATCCACAAATAGGTTGGGATCACAAGAGCGCTGTCCCTTCCTGTGGCTGCCAGCAACTGCTATTCAGAAGCGTTGTTGCCTCCAACAGTGATCCCCCCCCCCATTTGAGGTGTGTCCCTGGAGACAGGCATTGGCCACAACTACTGTAATGGGCAAATTTTTATTGAAGCATAGATCAAATTAAATTTGGGAACTGGAAGTTAAAATTAAGAGGTAGGAACAGACGGTCTGTAGGCGTGTCCCCTGAGATGTTCCACTTTTGTGCTAGTAGTCTGTCTGGCTGATCTGAACGAAATCTGGCTCTAACCAATACTGTTAGCCTCCGTTTCTTTCATTCATTTTCTTTAACGACTGCTTAATTCAATCGCTGTCCAATCTTTAAATACATTTCTTTCTTTCTTTTTCAGTTGCGCCCTCCCTACGCTAAAACTTTTGATTTAATAGAATATTCAAGAGATATATCTCTACAGGTGGGACCAGTTTTTTCCTTGCTCTCCCACCCCACTTGCTTCACGTCAGAAGCTCTTTTAAAAGTGGAAAGGTTTTTAGAAGATAAAAAAAATGCAAGATGACTTGTAGGGTACTTACCGTAGTTCCCAGCTGTAGTTGAGCAGCTAGGAATGAATAAGGGAACTGTGAGCTCCTTCCTTGACCTTCCCCTCCTCTCCTCTGGGCTAATAACATTTATTATTTATTTATCAAATAAATAAATAATGTATTATTTAATTAAACTGGTTAGCCATGTCCTCCAAAATGGGGAAGTATGGTTTAATGTCAGCTTACTATCTGGGACCGTAAGCCACAGCTTGAAATTCATTTTACGTTTTTGCTTAGTAAACTGGCATTAGGTCACAGTTCCCAGCTAATCTGGTGTAACATGCCTTTGGTAGTGGCACCCGCCCTGTGGAACGCCCTCCCACCAGATGTCAAAGAGAAAAAAACAACTACCAGACTTTTAGAAGACACCTGAAGGCAGCCCTGTTTAGGGAAGCTTTTAATGTTTGATGGACTGTTGTATTTTAATATTTTGTTGGAAGCCGCCCAGAGTGACTGGGGAAACCCAGCTAGATGGGCGGGGTATAAATAATAAATTATTATTATTATTATTATTATTATTATTATTATTATTATTATTATTATATCATTTGGTTTGCAGAATTCTGAACCGTTGTTGGTGGTAAAGTTCAAGAGGGCTTTCTCTGTGGTGGTCCCAGCCCTGGGGAGAACTCCCAGCTGCAACAGATTAGGTTATTGAAATATACTCAGAGTCGAGAGTGGATTTCATGCTCTTTATTCAGCTCATAGTGGTGAGCAGGAATGGAAGTTACCCCAGAATGTCTGCTTTATATACATTATTTACACAATGGGCCCCACGCGATTGGCTAATTCCGGGATTCTCCTGTAGGCCAATCAGGTTGTGGATTCACTTCCACCTGGAGCTGGATTGGGTGGCTCCTGTGGACCAATCAGACTGCTGCATTCTGAATCCTATTGTTCTAGGACTAATCAGACTGCTGCATTCTGAATCCTATTGTTCTAGGACCAATCAGACTGCTGCATTTTGGATCCTATTCAACTCAGTACATAACAGTTATCCTCCTCTCTGTCTGTGTTCTGATAGCAGCCGAAGCAACCTTGAGTATCCTTAGTGAGGCACAGTGCTCCTGAAATTTCAGAAGCTCTGCTCTCAAGACTTCTGGAGTAAACAACAGTGCAAGCAGAGTCTGACTGCCTACGGCAAACAGCAAGATGGCATCCCATCTCATTGACTCCCCACATATTTGGCTGTTGTTGAATCTCCAGCATTGGTGAAATCATCCCTTGTGTGGCAGTTCAGAGGTAAGACGCCTGGCACACACAATTCAGCCTTCCAGCTCCTTAGCATCAGTCTCCATCCTCCAGCATCTGAGGCACCTACCTCACTCTTGTCTAATGGTAGGGGTTGGCCCTGATTACATACCATCCAACTTGAGGAGACCCAAAACCGGGACGCTGGTCTTCTGGGATACGCTTCCAGGTGAATCACACAACCCACAACTTGCTCTTGCCCCCCCATCAACAGTTGGGGGGGGGTTCGTGAGAGTGTGGTGCAAGTGAGAGGGACCCAAAATGGCTGTGGCAATCTAGCACAAAAAAACCAGGAGGTCCTGGTTCTTTCCTGGGGCACTTGGTAGGTGTGTGATTTGAAGTTGTAACAGGAGATATATTGAGAGACTATCATCCCAGAAAGTGTGCACAGGAAAGCCACAGCTATTTAAGGAAGTAAAGAAGGTGGGAATGTACAGTGGTACCTCGGGTTACATACGCTTTGGGTTACATACGCTTCAGGTTACAGACTCTGCTAACCCAGAAATAGTGCTTCAGGTTAAGAACTTTGCTTCAGGATGAGAACAGAAATTGTGCTCTGGCGGCGCGGCGGCAGCGGGAGGCCCCATTAGCTAAAGTGGTGCTTCAGGTTAAGAACAGTTTCAGGTTAAGAACAAACCTCCGGAACGTATTAAGTACTTAACCCGAGGTACCACTGTACTGGTCAACTGTTTGTCAGGAAAGAGAGAACAAGGGTGAGCAGATGCAGCCCTCCACTCGCCCTACTCCAGAACAGCTGATCAGTGCGGTCCTTTCACAAACATTGCTTTGTGTGTGCCATCCTAGGGAGGGGGTTGTGAATGCAAATACCACCCCCAGCTAGGGTGCACGCATGGAGCTCTGCTCCTCTGCTGCTATTTCCCTCCTGCCACCCCCTCTTTAATTGCTATTGCATCTCTTTGACATACCTAAATTCAAAGTTGAAATTTGCTTTTGAAAGATCTTATCCAATGTTTTCAAGGAATAAGTTATCACGAGCACAGATCTGCAGAAAAACAGAGGGACATAGGAAGGTGCTTTAGAGCAGGTCCGGCTATTTTTCCATCTAGTCCAAGGTAGCCCACTCTGAACGGCAGGAGCTTTCCCGGCCTCAAGCAGAAGTTGTTTCCTTCTCTTGCCACCTGATAATTTTAATGAGCAATGCCTTGCCTCTTTCTTCCCCCTCTCCTTGCTGCCAGCCACATGCTTAATTAGGGCTTAACTCCTGATAAACATGTTGTCAGAGCTGCCACCCAGTCCCAGCTCACATAGGACCAAGTCCGCCAGCGTTCACTTTATAAGAGTCTTTATTAAGTTACAGGTTTCATTTCCGAACTGCAGCGTGCAGCTCTACACCTTCTGCCCTAGGTCGGCGAAGACCCGTCTGAGTCCCCGCCTCTTGCACACCAGCTTAATACCCTAGCCTTGCTCCACCTCCTTCGCCTCTCCCTACGTCTCTGGGTCCTTCTGCCCCCCTGGGCCTCCTCCCTTCTACTCTCCTCTGACGCTGACCCCCCTGATCCTTCTGCCTCCTTGCGGCGGGCTTTGGGACCTGGCTCACTCTCCGGGCTGCTTACTGCTCCAGCTTCCGCTGCATTTGAACTTGGCGCGCGCGCCCAACTCTCTACTTTCCTCTTAACCGTTGCCTCGCTCTCTGAGGAGGGCGTGACCACCCCTGACTCGTGCCCTCCCTCCTGCTGACAGCCTCCGGAACCCGATGCCTGGCTACCTTCCTCCCTGCTGCTCTCAGTCTTGAGCGTGGGTCCCGACTTCCAGCTGCTGCCGCCCTCAGTTATGAGCGTGGGTCCCGACTTCCAGCTGCTACTCTCTGAATCTCCTCTGTTCCCTTCCTCCTGGGGTGTCCCCCCGGATCCCCCCCTTGCTCTGCTCACTGGGGCTCCCTTTTGGGAGTCCTCTGACTCACTGCTTAGGCTTGGAGATCTCGGGTCGTCATCATCACTCATTTTCCCTTCGGATTCCTCCCCCTCGCTCTCTGCTTCCTCCCTTCTCTGCGTCTCTGCTCCTGAACCCCTGACATCCATCCCCCCCTCGAAGCCCCCCCTTCCCCCCTCCCCGCTTTCAGGTGTGGGTGCTGGGTGCTCCATCATCACGGGAGGGAATGCCGGATACAGTTCGCTCCCCGTGGTTGGCCGCCAACTGAAGACCTCCGAGTCTTCCTCCTCGCGGTCGCCGACGTTGACCTGTTCCGCTTCCATCTCTGTACCGCCGTGCTCGAACCCAAGGTCCTCCCCGAACACGTCCATGTCAGTCTCTGCGTCGGTCGCTCGACCTGGCATCTCCAGCCACTTCCGGCGCCATTGCTCCTCCGGTCGATCGTCCCACCAATACGAGGTGTCTGACGCCGAACCCGCCGGCGATCCTTCTGGGGAACGGGTGCTCAGCGCGGGTTCCCCGTCCGAGTCGAATCCATGGAACGTGCTGGAAGAAAGTGTGGGCGTGAACAGCCAGTCGTCGAAGAAGCTCGCTGGCATGGGTCTGTGTGGGAAAAGGGCATGAAACTCGTCCTTGAGCAGGGGTTCCTCCAAAGCGTAGTCTGGCACCCAGCTATTGGCGCTGGCCCGGGTGCCCTCTCTGGCTAGGAGGTATTCGACTCCCTCTTCCCCCCATCTGGAGTCCAAAATCTCCGTGACCTCGTTGATGGGGTCTTGCTGCGTCACCCCTCGCGTCTCCGTCCGCTCCCGGAACGGACTCGGTGCCGTCCCTGGCTCCTGGAATCTGTGAGGTGCCTTGTAGGGAGTGAGCACCGACCTGTGGAACACCGGATGCATTCTGGAACCCTCCGGCAGCACCAGTCGGAAGGCTACCGGGTTGATCTGTGCTTCGACTTGGTACGGACCAATTTGCTTGTGCCCCAACTTCTTCTTGGCTAGTGACCTGGTCGGCACTGCGTGGGCTGCCAACCAGACCCAGTCTCCCACTTGGATCTCTTCGCCAACCCGCCTGTGCTTGTCAGCTTGCACCTTGTAGGCGTGCTTAGCTAGCTCCAGCTGCCGTCTGAGTTGATCGTGTACCGCCTGCAACTCTGACGCGAACGCGTCCGCCGTCTGTGGTTCTCCGTCCCCCACTCTCTCCCGTCCCGGGAAGGTTCTGGGATTCCTCCCATTGTTGGCGAAGAACGGCGTCACCCCTGTGGACACGTGCTTCGTGTTGTTGTAAGCGAACTCGGCGAGCGGCAGGTAATCCACCCAGGTCGCAGGTTGTTGATTGGCATAGCATCTCAGGTACTGCTGCATGATGGCATTGACCCTCTCTGCTTGCCCGTTGGTCTGCGGGTGTCTTGCTGATGCCAGATCGACCTTGACATTTAGAAAACTCATCAGCTTCTGCCAGAAATTCGAGACGAACTGGCGCCCGCGGTCGGACAGGATAGACCGCGGCAGACCATGCACTTTGAACACGTGATCTATGAACAGTTTGGCGGTTTGTTCCGCCGTGGCCACCTTCGCACACGGAATGAAATGTGCCATCTTGGTGAACAAGTCCACCACCACTAGTACAGCTGTCTTGCCTCTCGAGCTGGGTAGATCCGTAACAAAGTCCAGGGCCACCCTCTCCCACGGTTCAAACGGCGTTTGCAGCGGTTCCAGCAGTCCCGCCGGTGGTTTGTGCACCGGTTTGGCCCTCTGGCAGGTGTCGCACCTCGCAACGTAGTCCGCGACTTCCCCTCTCAGTCTGGGCCACCAAAAGTCCCTTGCGACTAATTCCACCGTTTTTTCCGTGCCAAAGTGCCCGGCCGTGGGTGCGTCGTGCAGCTGCTGCAGTACCCTGGCGCGAAGTTCGTCTCCCGGCACGTAGATGGCCCCTTTACGTAAGAGCAAGCCGTCTCGTATCTGGAACTCGTCGCCCTTCGCCGTGCCCTTGTGCACCTCTGCCATCTTCGCCTGCGCGAAGGAGTCGTCCTGCAACGCCCGCCGCACCGCATCCAGGTCTACTGTGGCTGAAGCGCACGCCCACGCTGTTGGCGCGAAGATGTGCATGGCTGCCGCTGGCGTCGCCTCTTCGAGGTATTGCGGTTTGCGGGACAGTGCATCCGCCATGACGTTGGTGTCGCCTGGGACGTACTCTATTCGGAAATTGAAGTCAGCAAAGAACTCCGCCCAACGTATCTGCCTCTGGTTCAGGAACTGAGCCGTGCGCCAGTGCTCCAGATTCTTGTGATCCGTGCAGACCTGCACCGTGTGCTTGGCGCCGATCAGGAAGTGCCTCCACGCCTTGAAAGCTGCATGAATGGCCAGCAACTCCCTGTCCCAGATGGTGTAGTTCTGCTCCGACTTGCTGAGCTTTCTGGAGTAAAACGCTCCCGGCCTCCAGACCCCCTGTGGGTCCCTTTGCAGCAGGACAGCTCCCACTGCTCTATCGGACGCGTCTGTCTCTACCCGCATCGGTCTGCTGG
The DNA here is from genome assembly GCF_965113315.1 of Podarcis vaucheri. Lineage (NCBI taxonomy): Eukaryota > Metazoa > Chordata > Lepidosauria > Squamata > Lacertidae > Podarcis > Podarcis vaucheri. The sequence continues at coordinate 20,807,948 of NC_138759.1, read as the reverse complement.
GGTCGATATGCAGCAGTTGCTCTTCCGACGCGAAGAGACGCTTGAGTGCTTGAAAGGACTGCTCCGCCTGCTCCGTCCAGATGAATTTCTTTTTCTTGGAGCTTAGCGTGTCCGTAATGGCCGCCGTCTGCATCGCGAACCCCTTGATAAACTTGCGATAGAAGTTGGCGAAGCCGACAAACCGCTGGACCTCCTTCCGGTTGCGCGGGCTCTTCCAATCCAACACCGCACGAACCTTGGCGCTGTCCATGGCTAGCCCCTTGTCCGACAACTTGTAACCCAAGAAATCCACCTCCGTCGTGTCGAACTGGCACTTCTCCAGTTTGGCGTACAGTCTATGCTGCTGCAGCCTCTTCAGCACCTCCCGAACATCTTGGTCATGGGCTTGCTGCGATTCGGAGAATATCAGGATGTCATCCAGAAAGCAGACGCACTTCTTGTAAAGGAGTCCCGCCAACACATGATGCATGAAAGCTTGGAAACAGTGAGAACCGTTTTGCAATCCAAACGGCATCACTCTGTATTCGTAGGTGCCCAGAGGCGTGAACATGGCTGTCTTCCACTCATCGCCCTCCCTCATGCGGATGAGATTGTACGCACCTCGCAGGTCCAACTTGGTGAACACGCGTCCCTTGCGCACCGTCGCTAGTAGGTCGTCAATCCTGGGCATGGGGAAATCAGAAGGTTTGGTCATCTTGTTTAAGAGGCGAAAATCCACCACCAGTCTTTTTTGGGGCGTGTCTTTCTTCTTCACGAAGAAAACAGGACTGCCCCCTACTGCCCTGGACTCCCGGATGAAACCGCGCTGCAAATTGTGATCTATGAACTGTTTGAGTTCCTGTAATTCGTCCTCAGACATGGAATACAGCTTCCCTTTCGGCAGCGTCGCCCCTGGTAGGAGGTCAATCTTGCAGTCATATTGCCTGTGCGGTGGTAGCTTGTCAGCCTCTTTCTCGCAGAAGACCTCCAGAAAGTCTGCGTATTTGTGGGGGACTGCTTGCAACGTTCCCAACTGCAGTTGTGATTCCTCCTCCTCTCCCTCCTGTCTGGGCAGGATGCAGTGTTCTGCGCAATAAGAGGAGCCGAAGATCAGCTGTCTCTGGTACCAAGCCAGTGTCGGACTGTGCCTGTCCAGCCAACTCATGCCCAACACAATGGGCGTGTCCGACAGTTGGGTGACATTAAAACTGATGACTTCCCTGTGGTTGCCAAGGCGCATCACCATCGGTGGCGTTTGCTTCACCACCTGCCCCCCTAGCAACTCTCTGCCATCCACTGTGACGACTTGCAGGGGCAGAGTGGCAGGCAGTAGCTGTATAGCGTGCTGCTCCACAAAATCCTGCGCTATAAAGTCTGCGTTGCTTCCAGAATCCACAGAAAGCGGCACTTCGATAGTGACGCCATCGGGTAGCTGGAGAGATGCTGTGAGCTGCACTACTGGTTTGGGTGGGAGGGGGTCCGTGGGTTGCAAGATCGCTGGGGACTGCTTCACTGATGCGTCTGGCTGGGCCCCAGTGCCTCTGTCTCCAGCCAGACATCGTCGTTTCCCTGCTGTGGTTCTCCTTGCTGCGTTGCTGCAGTCACCATTGCTGAGGCTGCAGTGTGCTTGTGGAGCCTCCGGGGACACTCTTTCGCCAAATGGCCTGGATCCTCGCAGATGTAACACTTCCTGTTCCCTCTAGGAGGCTTCGCTTTCACTGCTGTCGGTGCTTGGGCTCTGGCTGCTGACTGAGCCCTTGCACCTCCAACCTCCATCGGTTCCCCTCCCCCTCCAGGCGGAGGTGTGGATTGCGCACGCGCTGCTTCTCTTGGAATGAAAGAGAAACTTCTCGCTGCTTCGCGCCCTCCACGTCCTTCATCTCTGCACCATGGACGTTCTTCCAGCCTCACCCCCACAGTCAGCGCCCTTTGGACCACCTCCTGCGTGCTTCGGGGCCTCTCCCCCCTTGCAATCTCATCCTTGACCGCAGAGCTTAGACCCTCCCAGAACAGGTCTCTGACAGGGGGCGAATCCCGGTCCCACTCTAAGGCACTGACCAGCGCAAAAAAGCGGGCGTGGTACTGCCGGACGCTTGCCCTCCCTTGTTTTAGTCCATGAATCTCCCGTCGGGCAAGATCCACATCAATAGTAGACAAAAAACACGCATCCATCGCTTTGATAAAGGCATCTGCATTCTGAAGCGCCGGATCTTTATCCCTCCACAAATTGCGTAGCCACGCTTTAGCATCCCCATGCAAATGGGATAGTATGAACCCCACTTTCTCTTCCTCATGTCTAAAGTCTTTTGCCAGCAGTTGCAGTGCGCACATTACGTCTGCTCGAAAATTGGGGTACTGTTGTAAATTCCCATCGAAGTGAGCCACAAGCCCTCCTGCTCTCCGTGCCAACCCAACCCCCTCCGGTCTGGGTCCTGGCTGCCCGTGTTTAACCCATGCTTCAAACCTGGCGTGGAGATCTCTGTAGGCGGCTGCCGCATCCTCCTCCCTCTTCTTGGATGCCAGTACCTCCGCGTTCAATTGGGTAACTGCCTGTTGCAGCGCTGCAACTGTCTCTGCTTCCGTCATCTCTGCTAACCGTCGTGAGCTTGCTCCCAAACACCGATCCCCTCCTCCAGCTGCCTCTCTCTCCGCTGCGAGATATCAGGTGTCCGAAGCTTTTGTGAGACGGGTCTTACTGTCAGAGCTGCCACCCAGTCCCAGCTCACATAGGACCAAGTCCGCCAGCGTTCACTTTATAAGAGTCTTTATTAAGTTACAGGTTTCATTTCCGAACTGCAGCGTGCAGCTCTACACCTTCTGCCCTAGGTCGGCGAAGACCCGTCTGAGTCCCCGCCTCTTGCACACCAGCTTAATACCCTAGCCTTGCTCCACCTCCTTCGCCTCTCCCTACGTCTCTGGGTCCTTCTGCCCCCCTGGGCCTCCTCCCTTCTACTCTCCTCTGACGCTGACCCCCCTGATCCTTCTGCCTCCTTGCGGCGGGCTTTGGGACCTGGCTCACTCTCCGGGCTGCTTACTGCTCCAGCTTCCGCTGCATTTGAACTTGGCGCGCGCGCCCAACTCTCTACTTTCCTCTTAACCGTTGCCTCGCTCTCTGAGGAGGGCGTGACCACCCCTGACTCGTGCCCTCCCTCCTGCTGACAGCCTCCGGAACCCGATGCCTGGCTACCTTCCTCCCTGCTGCTCTCAGTCTTGAGCGTGGGTCCCGACTTCCAGCTGCTGCCGCCCTCAGTTATGAGCGTGGGTCCCGACTTCCAGCTGCTACTCTCTGAATCTCCTCTGTTCCCTTCCTCCTGGGGTGTCCCCCCGGATCCCCCCCTTGCTCTGCTCACTGGGGCTCCCTTTTGGGAGTCCTCTGACTCACTGCTTAGGCTTGGAGATCTCGGGTCGTCATCATCACTCATTTTCCCTTCGGATTCCTCCCCCTCGCTCTCTGCTTCCTCCCTTCTCTGCGTCTCTGCTCCTGAACCCCTGACACATGTGCTAGGTAGGCCTTGCACAACCCTACTTGTTAGTGAAAATAATGTAGGAAAAAGCATTATGTCAGGGAAAATTGCTTGCAAAAATGCATGCATTAGACAAAATTATGTGCAAAAATACAGTGGACCCTCAGTTACAAACACCTCAGGTTACGTACACTTCGGGTTACAGACTCTGGTAACCTGGAAGTAGTACCTCAGGTTAAGAACATTGCCCCAGGATAAGAACAGAAATCGCGCAGCAGCGGGAGCCCCCATTACCTAAAGTGGTACCTCAGGTTAAGAACAGTTTCAGGTTAAGAACGGACCTCCGGATCGAACTAAGTTTGTAACCAGAGGTACCACTGTATGTATATTTGGTGAAATGCATAATTAAATCATTTGCAAGCTGTTGAGGAAATGGGGACAACTGAACTTAACATTGATAAAATTACCAACTGAGGGAACCCAAAATTGGCATATTCATCCATGCCTAACAAGTCAAATGTGGACATAGAGAAAAGTGAGGTTTTCTTCTTGTAAGAACTCGAGGATAAGGGATGGGGGAGAGAAACATGGGGCATATTAAGAAATGCTCATAACCCTCACAGTCAATGCAGTCTTGCCCATTTCATTATTGGTTCAAGTGATATAGTATTTGGGGGCCTCCATTAAGTCAGGACTGAAGTGCCATATTCACATATTACTTCATCTTCCGTGCTTTATATCTCAGAAGAAACATTTCCCCCTCTTTTTAAAAGTACCGGTACATTATTATTTTTGCTGTTTGATAAAACAGGCCAATATACATTATGATATGTTGATGAGGCGGCGGTGATACAAATTCAGCACTTTTAAGAATTGACATGCCATTCCAAAATCACACACACAGAAAAAGGTTTCAAATGGTTGTGCAAGTTGAGGGTTCCCCCCTCCCCCCTTTTTCCAAATGAAGACTTGATGGCTGCAATTTGATTATTAACAGAGAAAAGAGCGCAGATGGAAGTGATATTTAAATTTCAGCATGTGTTGATATTGCATGGGGTGGGGAGGGAGATGAGGAAGAAATGTTTAGTGGACGGTTTTAGCAATATTGCCAGTTCTGTTTATTTATCCTATGTCAAGGATGCAGTAGAAATGGTTACAAAAAGATTGCAGTAGGCGTGTTCCCCGGCCCATTAAGGGGAACATTAACTCCAGCGGTACATTCCAGCTAATGTGCTGCAAAACCACCCAGCGTCTCTGCCACCAAAGGAAATCTCCTTACCCCAAACAGCCTATTACAAGCGCAGGCTGTATGAAGAGTGCTTGCACCAGCGGCCCTCCAGTCTCTAAATGCACCCAGGGAATCGGTTCAGTGTTGTGGACCAACCCACCCCATAGCCCCCCCTCCACCCACTGGTGCCTCCCCCAAATCAGTCAATAGCTCAGTTTATTCCAGGTTCAACCTTGGATCTCTTTCATCTTCTGCCTTCTGGAAGAAGGTAAAAGGGAAAGGGACCCCTGACCGTTAGGTCCAGTTGTGGCCGACTCTGGGGTTGTGGCGCTCATCTCGCTTTATTGGCCGAGGGAGCTGGCGTACAGCTTCCGGGTCATGTGGCCAGCATGACTAAGCCGCTTCTGGCAAACCAGAGCAGCGCACGGAAACGCCGTTTACCTTCCCGTCAGAGCGGTACCTATTTATCTACTTGCATTTTGACGTGCTTTCGAACTGCTAGGTTGGCAGGAGCAGGGAAGGTACAGGGCTATAAAGACTAGGACTAGCCACCTGAGAAACAGTTTCTATCCAAATGCGATCTTGGCTGGGATAGATGGGATAGCAGGCTTGTTGGTTTTTGAATGTCTGATGTAGATTTTTTTTTTCAATTTCGTTGTTCTGTATGGGACAATGACAATAAAAATTATCGTATCGTATCGATCAGGTTGGACCTCATCAGACTAACACCAAAGAGAAAAGAAGGGAGTCTTCCTTATTTTTCTCACTGCCACTGGCAGTGGGAAGCAGCAAAGGAAGGGGGTAGATGAGAGGAAGGGCTTTGCTTCTACTCCAGCTGAGATTTATCAGGGCTAGCCAAGCCAAGAAGAGCCTCTGGGTTGGCTCAGGTGGGTCAAGAGGAGTTGCAAATCGCATCCACTCCAGTGCTGCTTCCGTTGGCTGCCCACAGCAGCTTATCTCCTCCTGCCCCTGCTGCTGACGGCTCCTTGCAAGCTCCATTGCTGTAGACCGCCTGCATAGCCCCAATCCAAGAGAGAAATTGGGGGTGCAAGGGGTTCTTTGAGGCAATCTCATTTGCATATGAGGTGGCTGCACCATCCAGGCTGGGAAGAATAAGGGGAGGTGGAACAGTGAGCATCAGGGACTGTAAGTCCACAGGCGGTGGGTGTGAGTAGAAGATGCAGAGGCAGCAGGAGTTGCCGCCAGGTGGGAAATGTTGGACCTCCATAAGCGGCAAAATGTATTGGGCTGATGATCGGGCCACTGTGCTTGCCTCATATCTGAAGAAAGCATTATGAGCCTCTGGGATGAAGACGATTTGGTGCATATCTAAGAAATCCTCACATCTGAGCATGCAAAGTTTGAATGTGACCAACCTACATACCATGAGGGTCACTCTGATGACGGGCAGATGCCCTCCAGTTGAGTGTAGCCGATGCCAAACTCTGGTTGCCTCTCTGCGATGTGTAGGACTGCTGGCCACCCCAAGATTTAACTGCAAACCTGTGGACATTTATTTTAAATATTAATTTTTTATGTTGTCCTTCTTCCCAAAGCAAGCCCAGGGCAGCAGACAACAAAATGATAGCAAGAAGAAGAAGAAAAGCCATTTAAAACATCTGGAAATGTTTTCCAACAATCAAATATCATCTTTGTCTTGGATTTATTAATTGCCTTTTCAACCCTATAAGATCATTAAAACACAGAAATGAAAGTGGGGGAAAATTGTGACAGTCTCGGAAGGTTCTATGACTCCGCAGACACTCTGTAGGTTTTGCCCCAGCTATTGGCACAGCAAATGCCAACCCTCGTGAATAAGAGGCGTGGGATTTCATTTGATCTTCTCCAATCCGTTCAGTACCGGGGCTGCTTTGTGGGGACTGGTGTTGGGGCTGCCAACAAGCACACTGATGCCAATTGTGACAGTTGTTTATGTGAGAGGGGACATCTGTCTACAGAGAAATCTGGAGTGGGATGACGAAATTATATCCTGCAGGCCACGGAGGTGGTCATCCGATAGCAATATAATAAGTCCTTCCTATTATTGGCTTAGTTCTGATGCGACCCATTGCCCTGTTACAGCGAGGATAAAGTTCTGTCCTCTATAAAGTTGTCATAGCAAAGTTATTTTTCACGAACAGGAAAAGCTTTCTCTTCACTGACAGATGGATAGCTGTCAACAGTATCTTGCTTCTCTATGTTTTTCATCTATTATGAAGTACAGCCATGAGCAAATGCATAAAAATATGCTATACCATAAATTCCACCATTAACGCACACATATACACACACCCAAACTTCCCTCTGCATTTGTTCGTGTTCTGGATGTGAATTCTGTGGTACAGATTTGCTTTCATGATCGTGGATTCTGAAAGTCCTTTCAGAAGCTATTAACAGTTGCCACCCTGAACCAATAAATTCTTATTCCAGAGGGCACTTCAGGTTTGATAGGGAAGGGCATATTTATTTGTTAAAATAGTTTGACCCCCCCCACCTCTTAGTTAAAAGTTCTCAACCACATTAACTGCCCCCCAACAAACATTGAAAACAGTGAAATGATCGTGCACTTGTGCACATGAATTATATATCTGAGCATTAACAGACACAAGGTTTTATCAGTATTTAGATAGATGATAGATATAGATAGATGATAGATAAAGATAGATGATAGATAGATAGAGTGGTACCTCAAGTTAAGAACTTAATTTGTTCTGGAGGTCTGTTCTTAACCTGAAACTGTTCTTAACCTGAGGTACCACTTTAGCTAATGGGGCCTCCCTCTGCCGCCGCGCTGCCGGAGCACGATTTCTGTTCTCATCCTGAAGCAAAGTTCTTAACCCGAGGTACTATTTCTGGGTTAGTGGAGTTTGTAACCTGAAGCGTCTGTAACCTGAGGTACCACTGTAGATAGAGAGATGTGTGTATATGCAGGACATCTTTTGCACTTAATCTGGAAGCTGTAGTTATTACAGAATGCTGTGGCACAATTGCTGACAGGAGTGAGACCCTGTCAGCATATTACACCCCTGTTCGAAGACCTCTGCTTGAGGCTGCTTTGTTACCAGACCAATTTCATGGTGTTGCTACTAGCATATAAAGCCCTCCACAGCTCGGGACCAGTTTGCTTGACGGATCGCCTTATCGCATATGTGCCCATTTGACCGCTTCAATTTGCGGAACTGCCACTTTTGCAAATGCCAAAGCATGTTTGTTCTGCTCTTGCAAGAAATCGATCCTTTAGTGTGGTGGCAGCGCCTATTCCTTGGAACTACATATAAATAGCAGGCAGGTGACATTACTGTCCTCTTTCCACACCTGCTAAAAACTTCTTTGTTTGGGCAAACCTCTCCAGACATGTAATCTTACTTATATTCGCTTTTAAAACTGTTGGTTTCATCCATAACTTGATTGTTCGTATTATGGCTACTTTTAAAAAATAAAGTTTGATTTTATCCATACCTTTAAATGAATATTTTATATTAGTTTATGTAAACTGCTCAGGGTTTTTTATTATCATTAAGCAGTATATAAACCTTGTTAAATACAACAAACAAATACAAATAGTACTATAGATGTATTTGCAATTTTGCAATTAATATTAGTTTTTAAAAGGATTTCAAATAACCTTGGTAGGAGCAAGAAGCACAGCCAAGGCCTTTGCAAGATCCTGTGCACACTTGCCATGGACTATTGGATGGCTCAGTTGGTTAGAGTGTGCTGCTGATCGTGCCAAGGTTGCAGGTTCGATCCCCGTATGGGGCAGCTGCACATTCCTGCACTGCATAGGATTGGACTAGATAATCCTCCGGGTCCCTTTCAATTCTAAGGCCCTTGGAACACAGAAGGACTTCCTCCTGAGGTATCATGAAAACAAGGTTGTCCTGTTGTTGTTGTTGTTGTTGTTTAGTCATTTAGTCGTGTCCGACTCTTTGTGACCCCATGGACCAGAGCATGCCAGGCACTCCTGTCTTCCACTGCCTCCCGCAGTTTAGTCAAACTCATGCTGGTAGCTTCGAGAACACTATCCAACCATCTCGTCCTCTGTCGTCCCCTTCTCCTCGTGCCCTCAACATCAGGGTCTTTTCCAGGGAGTCTTCTCTTCTCATGAGGTGGCCAAAGTATTAGAGCCTCAGCTTCACGATCTGTCCTTCCAGTGAGCACTCAGGGCTGATTTCCTTCAGAATGGCTAGGTTTTATCTTCTTGCAGTCCATGGGACTCTCAAGAGTCTCCTCCAGCACCATAATTCAAAAGCATCAATTCTTCGGCGATCAGCCTTCTTTATGGTCCAGCTCTCACTTCCATACTGGGAAAACCATAGCTTTAACTATACGGACCTTTGTTGGCAAGGTGATGTCTCTGCTTTTTAAGATGCTGTCTAGGTTGTCCTACACCATGCTAAAAAGAAACACTGAAACAAAAACCACCTCACTGTATTTGAGGAGCCATTGTTTGATACCTTTCATGCCTTGTAATAGCCAAAGACGAAGACATTCCCAAGAAATAATTAGATGTAGTCGGAAACCCAGGGAGGCTGCTCCTCCACCCCACCCCAACAACCTGAGTATACACATCCCATGACTTCTTGGTTACTACAGAACATCCTTAGAAATTAAACCCCTTTGAAGAAAGCTGTGTTTGATATCTTGGCTACAATTCTTACTATGCGAGCGGCCTTTGTCCATGCTTCTGCAGTTATGTTTAAAGCAAAAGAGCTCTGCTGAGATCAAACCAACATGCATGCGTAGGCAGATATAATCAAGTCTAGCCACAGAGGTGTTGACACCAACAATGGCTAAGCAGTCAAGGAGAGGTAGTGTTACCCTACTATGTGAGCATGCTGTCTGCATCATATGCATGTACCATTTTGTCCTCTTCAGAGAGGAGAAAGATGACAGTGTCCTTTGGACACGGACACTAATAATAATAAAGTGTTGGTGCTGACCTTTAAAGCCCTAGGCCTCGGCCTAGTATATCTGAAGGAGCATCTCCACCCCCATCGTTCTACCCGGACACTGAGGTCCAGCGCCGAGGGCCTTCTGGTGGTTCCCTCACTGTGAGAAACCAAGTTAAAGGGAACCAGGCAGAGGGCGTTCGCGGTAGTGACACCCACCCTGTGGAACGCCCTCCCACCAGATGTCAAAGAGAACAACAACTACCAGACTTTTAGAAGACATCTGAAGGCAGCCCTGTTTAGGGAAGCTTTTAATGCTTGATGCATTACTGTATTTTAATATTTTGTTGGAAGCCGCCCAGAGTGGCTGGGGAAGCCCAGCCAGATGGGTGGGGTAATAATAATAATAATAATAATAATAATAATAATAATAATAATAATTTACCTGTATATGCCACCCCTCTGACTGAGTTGCCCCAGGCACTCTTGATAGCTTCCAACTATTATAAAACCACAGTAGTGTTAGGATATTTCCGTTCCACCTTAAAAGGGAGCAGGCTTTGAGAGTCAGAGTCTGCGTATTTCCTGTTCACAGGATGTTTATGTTTCCTATTGCTTTCGTTTTCTCTCTGTGTATGGAGACACTGACGCAGGCAGTCATGTATTTCTTTGTTCTGATCAACGTTGAATAAAACTTGTAAATAATGCTCTCCTGAGTGCGACTTTTGCTGTGCATTATCTGCTGATAGAGTGTGCATGAGCTCTGGAATGTGGCAAGACATTTTCTAGAAACTCATGTCGCTAATTGCTGATACTGCGTGCCTACGGGAGATCGATGGATCGTCCGGCAGACGGCTTAGGGCCATGATGGACTTTGTCTCCCTGGCAGTATCTCAACAAGTAGAACATCAAATATTAAAAGCTTCCTGATACAGGGCTGCCTTCAGATGTCTTCTAAAAGTCAGATAGTTGTTTATTTCCTTGACATCTGATGGAAGGGCGTTCCACAGGGCGGGCGCCACTTCCGAGAAGGCCCTCTGCCTGGTTCCCTGTAACTTCACTTCTCGCAGCGAGGGGGCCGCCAGAAGGCCTTCAGAGCTGAACCTCAGAATCTGAGGCTGAACGCTGGGGTTGGAGACACTTCTTCAAGTATACAGGGCTGAGGCTGTTTAGGGCATAAAGGTCAGCACATTGCTGAAGCTAAGTGGACCTCAGCCTGCTTGGATGGGAAGCTGCATTTGAATCCAAGATTTATTGCTTGGATACGTTTGTATCACACCCTTTCTCTCAAAGGAGCCTAGGGCAGCAAATATATCAGGGTTCGAGCAATGCAATAATTATTATTCAAAATGTTTAAAACATTTAGGTGCCTAATATATAAGCCACTTTGGGTTTGGACAGGGCTGTAGCTCAATGGCAGAGCAGCTGTTTTGCATGCAGAACTTCAATTTCCAGCATCTCAGGGTAGGGCTTGGAGAAAGAGCCCCTGTCTGAAACCCTGGAGAGTCAATGCCAGTCTGCTCATTGTAGACTAGACAGACCAATGGTCTGATTGCGTATAAGACACCTTCCTACTGTAATAAACCAAGTTCTTGACAGTCTCTGCAGGGCAACCGATTTGTGGGACAAAAGAATTAGCAGTTCTCGGTCTTTTTCTACAGAGAAGCATCCATTCCCCCCCTCCCTTTATTTTTGTGGTACAGTATCAATCTTGCCATCTCCATGCTTTAGGTTTAGGGTGGGAGTAGGATGGGGAGCGGGAAATAGTATTATAATTCTGTCAAAAAAAATGAAACACTTCAATACGTGATTGGCAGGTTGATTACAATAATGCATGTGATTAAACTCTTAGCATGCCTGTCTAAAGAATGAGAGAATGTCAGTGGTGATTAACAGTATTTTTGTTAACTCTCAGTGCGTTAACTTTTTGAGCTTGCGTTGCCTGTGCAGGAGAACCAACGGGACATCTGATGATGAGTTTTTCGGAGGTTGGGTGTCTTTTGTTTACCTTTTTCTTTTAATATAAAAAAGAAGCAGCCAGGAAAGGAGATTGGTAATCAGGGAATCAATGAATAAATAAATAATCTAAATTCCTTCTTTATAGGCCATGTAAACTACCATGCAAATTTACTACTACGAAGTTCCTTGCATCCTCCTCTTGTTGCTATTGCTCCTGACACAGTGTACTTTTCAGGATATCATGGGCCTTCTTGGTGTCTGCTCCCAGACTATGGAACTCCCTCCCACCAGAAGTTAGGCTAAACCCCTCTCTGCTTTCCTTTTTCTGATAGGCAGAGTATTTTGTTCTGACAGGGTCTTCTAAGGGTGGATGTTGTACGTATGTACTTTTAAATGGCTTTGTGTTTTCAGTGCTGTTTTTAACAGAGTTGCTCAGTGCTTTTTTTCTAGAAAAATGTGTGTAAGTAAGTGCCACACTTTTCAACAAGGAAGAAAGAGGTGCCAGTACTGCGTACCCAGAAAAAAAAGCACTGGGGTTGATTACTGTCTGTTTGTTTGTTTTAAAATGTTTGCATATATATAAAAACTTGGGGAGATAGCCCATCTAGGAGAAGGAAAACTCTTATCCTAAACCTCCGCTGCCTTCAGGAAAAGAAAACGCTAAGAAGTAACCCTACATAAATCCAGAGTGGTGTCTCTAAGACGGTTGGGTGGCGACTTGTACTCCTCCTTCCAGCAACTCCGGCAGCCAAATTGCTGCCAAATGTATTGCTTTCCTTTCTTTTGGACCACATCAGCGAGGCTGAGAGAGGGGTCTTGTTGTCTGGACAGCCCAGGGCCTCCATACACACTGCCCAGGGTTGCATCCTTCCACCAGCATGTTCTGGTGGCATGGGGTGGCCACTTATATATCACCAAAGAAGAAAGCAAAAGAAGATACAGATTGGGTTAAAACTGGCATATGATGAACAGGTGCAAATTTAGAAATAATCACTCTAATTTAAATAGAAATACTGGCCTGTGTGGCAGCCGTTGCTGGGCAATTTAAATGCCAACTGCTCCCCCCTTTGGAGTTTCTTTATCATTGAACTGACCCGGTACAATGTTGCTTCCTATCTTCCAGCCCTGACAGACTGCTCAGTGTTCCTCTCCCGTTTCTAAAGTTCCAGATGCAACAAAATTAGGATATGGGGCAAGCCCCAGACGCAGCACCTTACATGGCTGGTGGGTCATAAACTCAGCAGACCTAAGCCAACTTGCTGGTAGGAACTAAGGATGGGCAAATCTGCCAGTTTCGCTTTCTCTGTTTCTTATTTTTTCAGTCTTCAACTTGATCACCCACTTTTCCACATCACTTAAGCATATACAGTGGTACCTCGGGTTACAGACGCTTCAGGTTACAGACTCCGCTAACCCAGAAATATTACCTCGGGTTAAGAACTTTGCTTCAGGATAAGAACAGAAATTGTGCGGCGGCAGAGGAGGCCCCATTAGCTAAAGTGGTACCTCAGGTTAAGAACAGTTTCAGGTTAAGAACAGACCTCCAGAATGAATTAAGTTCTTAACCAGAGGTACCACTGTGTGTGTGTGTGTGTTTGTGTGTGTCCCCTCATGAAAACTCACCAATATACACATTTTTAATGCAAATTTGCCTAATGCACACATTTAACAAAGCAATCCCACAATATAATGCATTTGTGTGTGTGTGTTATTTTCAGTAACATATACATTCTTATGCACACTTTAACCCAATATATTCAAATCTGGCTGGAGAACTGAGTGGCAAAATTAGGAGCATTTCATATTTTGAAGGACAGCTGTCGTTGGGTTTGCCTATTTTTGGAAATTGCAAATTAGGTACGCTCAACCTTTAAGTGTAGACGTTATCAAGTTTCTTCCTCATCCCTAATAGCCTTTCAGCCCCGCAGTGGCTGAGGTTGTGCCTATTAGTAGTATTAGTATCAAATGAGGATTTAAAAATACATATACCTTCCACCTCACTGCATTGTGCCTGTTCCTAATTACCTCAGGAAATCACTCTTTGATCAGCAAAGCTTCTATCACTAAAGGCCAAACTCACTTCATTCAAGAGCTTTACGTCCTCCCGGCAACAGAGTAATAAATAAGGAGTTTATAGATTCTGGGGTTCTTGTTTTTAAATAGCATGTATTAAGAACACCGCTAGCATTTAATACAGTGATGTTTCGAGGTATGCTAATAGCCACAAGAAAATTTTCAAACCTCCATAATGTGCTTTAATCACCGGCTGGAGATCAAAACCCACCATGTGGTTTTATACAGCCTGGGCACCTTCCAGGATTGCCTTACATGGAAACAGATCAATGGCAAAATTGGTAGATACTGCAAAGCTTTTGCAATAAAAGCTTTTTATGTATCTCGTTCAAAGCATGTAAGTGCCTTTTAGATCACTGATTGAACTGTAGACAGTATAAAGTGGAACCTTTTAATACTAAAATAAATTTCCAGAGTAAAAATTCCATTATAGGGAAAAGTGTTTTTGCTGCAGCGGGATAGATAATAATTCTTTCACACGTAATGGGATTCATGAAATGTTTGATGATAAACAGAAGTCCTTTGTACAGCCATAGCAAGACTGTACGGTTTGTGGGGGCCTCTATTAGGTATATGATGGGTGGCATCGTATGCTATATTCCAGGTGGTGATTAGAAGGAAGGCCTAATGATGGGCCAGGTAAGATGGTAAAAAGCACTCTCATCAACAAAAAAATTGGGGCGATAAAATAAATAAGCATAACCACTTTGAAAGTCGCAAGAATCCTTTAATTTGGATTGATGTCATTCAACAACAACAAAATAATTTCCCAGGCTTGGCACTCTTTAAGAGACTCCCAAGTTGAACTTACTGAAGTGAATCATTCATCCGCCTCCTGATATCACCGGGAAAAATATTGTTGGCCTGCTTCCCGTGTAACTTTTTGCAACCACAATGAATATTTTCAACCCTCTCTCCCACAAACGATTCCGCACTTCCAGGGATACAGATGTGTGAAAAGGTTATAAAGTGGACGCTCGGGTTCCAAACGTGATCCGTGCGGGAGGCACGTTCGCAACCAGCAGTGCCGTGTCTGCGCACGCGCGGGTTGCGATTCGGCGCTTCTGCGCATAGCGGGATTTAGTGGTTCTGCGCATGCGCAAGCGCCGAAACCCGGAAGTAACCTGTTCCGGTACTTCCAGGTTTTGGCGTGTCCGTATCCCCAAAATGCGCAAACTGAAGCATCTGTAACCCGAGGTATGACTGTATTGAAACCAGAAAGTGGGAATATATATGAAGCCCTCTTGGAGAGGGATCACATCAGCAGCTGGCACCTTTGGGCAGCTGCTGAAGGCCCTCTGCTTCTGATGCATGGGGTCTTATTTCCTGGAACTCCTCCAGTGATTGCCAGGCAGTCGCCACTCTAACTGCTCACATTAACCCCAGAGCACCTTACCAACAGTCTGCAGAGATAAATAGAAAGGTTGTCCACTGACGTAGGAGACACAGTGGCTCTCAAACTCTTTTCCCTGGGCCAAACTTTCAGACCCTCCAAGTGTTCCTATTTTCCAAGGACAGTCCTGGATTTACAGAAGCCGTCCCGGTTTCTGATTTGATCCCCAAATGTCCCACTTTTCCCTAGGATGTCCCCATTTTCAATGGAGAAATGTTGGAGCGTATGGTAGGACGTCCCTATCTTCATCAGAGAAACGGCAGAGGATATGCACTTTCAGAATAAAAATTTTCTCGCGCCACACTGATTTTTTTTATCGATAAGAAATACATTGGAAAACAAAAAGAAGCAACTCCTAGCAGTCCTTGAACTGCAACATAGAACACAACTACTTTATACTATGATCATGGGACATCAAGAAAGTATGAAACAACACAGCTACATAAGAACAGGAATCATTCCCAAAATATAAGCTGTTAATTATACAATGGTGTCCGCAATGATCAGTAAATGATCAGCAGTCTGCTACTGTAAAAGGTTAAGGTGTGCCTCTTATATATAAGCCCCAGTGATCACTGGCTGTAATTTTTGCATCTCATAATTTTCTGCTTCATATACCTGCCAACTAATATTTCATTTCATATAATAATATAATAATAATTTATTATTTATACCCCACCCATCTGGCTGGGCTTCCCCAGCCACTCTGGGCGGCTTCCAACAAAATATTAAAATACAATAGTCCTTAGATATTAAAATCTTCCCTAAACAGGGCTGCCTTCAGATGTCTTCTAAAAGTCTGGTAGTTGTTCTCTTTGACATCTGATCGGAGGGCGTTCCACAGGGCGGGTGCCACTACCGAGAAGGCCCTCTGCCTGGTTCCCTGTAACTTGGCTTCTCGCAGCGAGGGAATCGCCAGAAGGCCCTTGGCGTTGGATCTCAGTGTCCAGGCAGAACGACAGGGGTGGAGATGCTTCTTCGGATTACTGGACCAAGGCCCTTTAGGGTTTTAAAGGTCAGCACCAACACTTCATGCATCTGACAAAGTGAGCTTGACCTCTGGAAAAGTTATACCAGAATAAATTTGATAGACTTTAAAGTGCCGCAATACTATTTTGTTATATACGCTTAACATTGAACTTAAGAATGGAAGGAGAGTTTGCTGGATCAGGCCAGTGGCCCATTTAGTCCAGCATCCTCTTCTCACAGTGGCCAACCAGATGCATGAGAGAAACTAGCAAGCAGAACCTAAGCATAAAAGCACTCTGTGGTTCCAGCAACTAGTATTCAGAAGCATTGAGCATAGCCATCATGGCTAGTAGACCTTGACCACCCTCTCCTCTATGAATTTGTACCAAATCCTCTTTTAAAGCCATCTAAGTGGGGGAGTGAGATTCATAGTTTAACTGTGTGCTGTGTGAAGCAGTCTTTTCTTTTTTCCATCCTGAATCTTCAAAGTTCAGCTTCATAGGATATCCACGAGTTCAAGTGTAATAATAATAATAATAATAATTTTTATTTATACCCTGCCCTCCCCAGCCAAGGCCGGGCTCAGGGCGGCTAACAAGCAATAATAAAAATAAGTTGAATGAATACAACTTAAAAACAAAATTAAAATGCAACATTAAAATATTGAAAGAGAGAGGGACAACATTTCTCCTCTATCCGCTTTCTCCATGTCTGGATAATTTTAAAAAACTTCTACCATGTTACTCACCTTTTCTCTAAACCAAAGTCCCAAATGCTGCAGTAAGGTAAAGGTAAAGGTACCCCTGCCCGAGCGGGCCAGTCTTGACAGACTCTGGGGTTTGTGCACCCATCTCACATCTATAGGGGCCAGCGCTGTCCGGAGACACTTCCGGGTCACGTGGCCAGCGTGACAAAGCTGCATCTGGCGAGCTAGCGCAGCACATGGAAACGCCGTTTACCTTCCCGCTGGTAAGCGGTACCTATTTATCTACTTGCACCCGGGGGTGCTTTCGAACTGCTAGGTTGGCAGGCGCTGGGACCGAGCAGCGGGAGCGCACCCCGCCGCGGGGATTCGAACCGCCGACCTTTCGATCGGCAAGCCCTAGGCGCTGAGGCTTTTACCCACAGCGCCACCCGCATCCCATCAAATGCTGCAGTAGTATTTTCCTTATGGTTGCACTATAAGTTTTTGTTCTTTTCTAACAGATTCGCTTTTCTAACAGATGTTCGCTGACCACTGATGCACTTTCTCCCATTTTGCACTGACCGAAATGAGTTTGCGTGCAATTCTGCCTACCTAGAAAATATGAACAAGCTCATCCATGAATATGCATTCTACTTATTTTGCATGAAGCTCTCATCAACCTACTATTGCAATTTTTTTTTATTTTGAAAAAATGCAAACGGCAGCTAATCCTAAACTAGCCCTTTCCCAACCCATCCCATGATTTGCATAATAGGTCACCCAGAACTGGGGTACTGGCCTATTAAGTATTAATAATAATAATAATAATACCCCACCTTTTCTTCTGAGGGGACTCAAGGCAGCTTACAGGGGGGGGAAAGACCCACTATGACATAAACGAGGCGCAGGGGGAATCATTAAAACAACAACCACAATTCAACATACTGTACATGACATCTACCAGTGCATGTACAGTACTGTACATTCAAACTTAGCACCGGCTCCCCTCTTCAAACGCGCATGCGCGAGAGGAGGAGTGGGCGGGGTGGGAAGAAGCGAGAAACGGCCGTTCCTACGCGGGAAATAAAACTACACTTCCCAGAATGCATCGCAGCACGCGGGTGGCGTTGGGAGGGGGAGAGGGAAAGGAGGCCGTTTGCCTTGCGACGGCGGCCGAGGTGGGGCAAACGTTACAAAAAAAGAAGTCTCGTCACTTTCGGACGGGAGGGCGCGTGGATTAATTAACCAATGAGGTGCCGCGTCCCGCGGGGGCGGGAAAGAGAGGAAGCCGAGCGCTGGACTTTGACAGGGAAGCGGAGAGAGCGAGAGACTCGCGGCGGGAATTTCAGAGCGGGCGGAAGGAAGCGAGCGAGCAGAGGAGGGAAGCAGGGAGGTATATTACAGAAGTAAAATCAAAAGTAAGGAAAGGCCGTGGCTGCAGCCTGAGGGGAGGCAGGCGCCTGTGAGGGGGGCGAGGCGAGCTTAGGCCGCCGCGGGCCCAGGCTGCTCGCTCCTCTCTTCGCCCCCCCCCTCAGCATTCCCAGCTGCACAGTGTAAATAACGATGACGATAATAATAATAATAAGAGCAGCCTCCAGGGCAGGGTTCGGAGGGCAACGCTGCTGAGGCGATGTGAGGCGGGGTTCGACTAGATGACCCTTGGGGTGCCCGGTTCTACACGTGGGCTGGCAGGTTGCGGGGTAGGCGGAGCCACTCGGGAGGGGACTTTTCTGTGAGGATTTCCCGAGGGGTGTTTGCAGAAGGAAGTAGGGAGTTTTGTGGCACGTTATTATTACTAATTATTATTAATAGAGAGTGGGCTAGAGTCACTTTTATCAGATACAAACGGGGAGAAGAAAGGGCGTCTGCATCTCATTCCGCTCCTTGCCCTCCTCCCCATTATTGAGATTCCTTAAAATCATTATAGCTGCGCTCATTATCCTTGGAGGTGCTGGAGGCAGCTTAGGTGACTGTGTCTCTCTGCCGCCCATTTTGTTCTCACGCAAACCATTGGGAGGGAGGCATGTTCAGGAGAGAGGCAGGGAGTAATAATAATAATAATAATAATAATAATAATTTATTATTCATACCCTGCCCATCTGGCTGGGTTTCCCCAGCCACTCTAGGGCGGCTTCCAGCAAAATAATAAAAATACAATAAAACATCAAACATTAAAAACAGGGCTCAAGGCCGCTCAGTGTGTGGCTGGGTGCAACCCTAACCCCACTTGGCCTGGGTATAAGCCCCGTGGAATTCAGTAAGATTTCTTATTATCTATTACATTTCTTGTCATTTTGTCTTGCCCAGGGAAACCCAAAGCAACTTTGCAATTAAATAGACGTGGTTAGGGCTGCATCGCAAATGGGGATGTTCACCAGGGGTTGGGGAGCCTCTGGCCTTCCAGATGTTTATGGACTACAGTTCCCATCACCGCTGACCATGGCATTGAGCTGATGGGAGTGGCAATCCGACATCTTGAAGGCTGCAGGTGACAATCAGCCAAAACTGCACCGTGCTGGCTTTGGAGATGGGGGAAAGGGGTTGTGTGCTCTTGCACACTTTATCTCACACACAACCTTCGCCTGCTGGAGGCTTTTTCATTATCTCGCTTTGTATTGAAGCCCATTCCAAAGGGAATTCACTTTAGTGTAAATGTGGCGGGTTGTATTCCTGGTTTATTTTCACACACACACAGCTCAGGATACTCCAGGTCAACAAGTTTTAATGCAAAGTAAAGGCATTGTAGTGGCAGAGTTTTTAGAGCTGTCATGTATCAACAGAACTGCAAGAGAGCCATGCTGAATCTGTCCAAAAAGATGCACACACTTTGGCACTCTGCTTTTCACAGTGGGCAGTGAGATGTCATCTTGTAATTTGTCCCATTGTTTAACCTTGGTATCAGCTATTTGGAAGGTACACTGCCCCTGAACTTCGATGTTCCATTTAGCCATCATGATGGACAGTACAATGCTCTCACAGGGACATTCTGTAGTGTTCGAAAGGTCTTACTCTCTAGTAAGACTGTTTAGGATTGTAGCTTAATCTATTCCAGAGTGGGATCTATGTTCGGCTTTTGCCACACAAGCAATGTTTGTCATCTTAAAGGTTCATGTTTATTACAGGGCAGTATTTTGTGGGCTAGTGTTGATCTGATGAAGCTAACTGTAGTCCACAACAGCTTATTATGCCATAATTGATTTATATTGTGCCTCTTATCTTGCAAGCCATTTTAAAAAATTGTAAACTATCCTATATTCTTGGGTCTTGGAAATCCAGGTTCACATTTCTATCCATGAAGTACAGAGGGCTCTTCTAATAAATTGCTGTCTTCCTGCTAACCTATCTTGCAGACTTGCTGTGAGGCTAGAATAGCAACAACGTAGTCATGTAACTGAATAAATTAAGTTAAATATAAACAATTTGAGAATATATGCTTACGGGATCTGCACTGATGAGTGACTGACAAGGAAGGAGATTTTAGGAGTTGTAGATACTTGAATGTGAAAAGGTCAACCCAGTATGCCATAGCTGTGGAAAAGTGGAATTAAATTATGTATTATTTATATGCATTCATATAATAAAGTGTCTTACTATAACCAGGTGGAAGATATTTTTAGAAGTCAATATCCTGCATAGGTTTCACTTGGTAGTTCTAGTGCTCTGAATGATTAGTTCTGTCACACCACTGATTCATCTCTAGCCCAGAGGACTGTCTACTCTGACTGGCAGGGCTCTTTTTCTGCTGCATGATATTCTTTGAAACTGGAAATGTCAGGACTTGAACCTAGGACCTTCTGCATGCATTTCTTTTGTATTTCTGCGTTATTATTATTTTGCTTTTGCACATTCAGATAAAATGCCTAAGAGAATCTCAAAAGCAATTTGTCCCATGTAAAAATGTGTGTGGACTTTGTTTTGTACTTCCATTTACCTGTTTTTAACAAAGAGGAGGTGAAATAGCTTAATGGGAGTTTTGTTAATGAGTTCTAAATAAGGATTTCTCATATATTATTATGGGGTTTATGGCATATAAACCCACAGAACCTGACATTACATGTCATCTTCTGGTAACTCACAAAAAAGGTGTACTAAAGGCCTGAGAAGAATTTTATTCTGTGTACCACCCTGAGATTTTATGATGAAGGGCGGTATATAATTTTAATAAATAATGAGAGGTTAATTGCTTTGGAAATTATCAGTTTCAACTCTGGTTGGCATTCATCTGTCATTGGAGGAGTGCTCCATTGGGGGTGAAGTCAAACGGTTGGAAGGTTGCAGCGCTGGCTATGGCTGTAGAGATTGATGCGGGAGAGACATGTTTTGTTGCAGCTAGGGCAGATGAAGGCATCCGATTGTGCTGCTGCAGATGTGCTATGGCGTTTTTTCTCTGTGCTCCTTCCAGTGGTCATTCCTCCTCTGGTCACTGCTGGATGCACGACCTGCCTGCCTGTCTCCAGGCTCTGTGGTAGTATGCAAGAGATTGCAACACAGCAGGGTTGATGTTCCCAGCCTTCATGTCACATCCATTGCCTGTATGTCTTTGGCACTTTGGCTTCTGGGTACACATGTCTTAAGCAGGAAAGAGGCAGGAAGCCTTGCTGCCTGGGCAAAGTACTCATACTTTTTTGGTTCCAGCCATTTGTAAATTACTAAAGTATCTATACTCATTTTTTCCCCATTCTCCTATTTGATAAACAGTGCCCCCTCATTTAAATAAGAGGAGAATCTAATTTCTTTATTTTTGAGGTTGGACGTGGGTGTGGTATGTCCCCTGTTCCTTGGGTTTTCTTAGAAAATTTCATCTATGCAGTACTTACAAACTTTGTGGTACTGCCTGATCACTAAAAGGAAGCAACCTTGCTGAAATAAACAGCAGTTTGTGGTGGATTAGAGCACTACCAAATGAGGAAGGACATCAGCTGTTGAATCATTCTGTGTTCCACACAGCAGAAACTTTGTGTTCAAAATAAATTAGAGGCATGTTCATTTTAGTTCTGTTCAGCAGGGATGGAAACATATAATAGGAAATGGCTGCAAAGAAACGAAGTGTGCTGGGAGGGAGGGGGGAGAAAAATTAATGGCAGACGCAGTGACACTGAACAGTCATTCATGCCTTAGTTATGTCTAAGCTAGATCATTGCAACACACTGTTGAGGAATATAATGGAGCAAAAATGACTGTTGCCTAGTGAGAGGTGTTCCAAGTGCGCCACCTGAACATTATTTCAACTATAATACAGTGGTACCTCGCAAGACGAATGCCTCGCAAGATGAAAAATGCGCAAGACGAAAGAGTTTTCCGTTTTTTGAGTCGTTCCGCAAGACGAATTTCCCTATGGGCTTGCTTCGCAAGACGAAACGTCTTGCGAGTTCTTGCAAGTTTGTTTCCTTTTTCTTAAAGCCGCTAAGCCGTTAATAGCCACTAAGCCGTTAATAGCCGCTAAGCCGCTAATAGCCGCTAAGCCGCTAATAGCCGTGCTTCGCAAGACGAAAAAACCGCAAGACGAAGAGACTCGCGGAACGGATTAATTTCGTCTTGCGAGGTACCACTGTACTTGCCCATACTATTTGCTTGTTCTTCTTGCTTCAAACCTAGCCAAAGAAAGATTTATTATTATTTTAAACCTCTATTGCAAGCCTGAGTTCATTCTGAGCTTTGGCCCACCTGACCTTCTCCTTGCAACTCTTGGCTACTCGTATATACTTTTACTTTGTGATTTCTCCTTTCTATTTCTTATACCTTCCCGCCTTACATCTCAGTTCATCTGTAAGCTCCTTATGCAGTCACACTGGTTTATTTAGGTGCCTCCCACTTTTCTTTTTTGTTGGAATTGTCTACCTTAGTATTTCACCTTTAAGAAACTCCCATCCATCTTGGACTCCTTTCTCTTTGAGTATTTCTGACCATGGGATTTCACCCAGTAGTTTCCTAAGCTTTTTGAAATCAGCCTTCTTAAAGTCCAGTTTCTATGCCATTCCTTCCCTCCACTTTCAGGGTAGAATATATCATGAATTAGTTTGCATACTTTTTCTGTGTGTTCAGAATTTGTTTTTTCACTAGAGGAGAATCTATTTTAGTTCACAAAGTTACAGACCTAGTTCCTCTGTAGCTCACGCATCTTCAGACTCTTCTCACAAAATCACGAGGACTACTTAACTTGCCTCTTTTCCCTGACCCCTTCACTTAAACAAGATTAAGAAGCAAGGCTGCTTTCAGAATACAAACTCCATGCAAGTGTCAGGTCGGCTGGAAAGCAAGTCAGAAGCCTTGTGACCTACACCTACCAAGGGGGTGCTTTAAGAAACTCCCATCCATCTGGGCTCCCTTCTCTTTTATTTTTTCTCACTATGAGATCTTACCCCAAGTGTCCTTGAACTTTGATAACTGAGGCTCTCCTAGCGATCTTTCTTTCACCATATGGAGTATGGTGGTTGGGAACAAATGATGGGCCCTTTTCATAATGCTGAACTTTTGTTCTGTGGCCAAAATGTAGTTTCTCAGAAGAAACTGTAATGATTTAAAGTGGCCTATTTAATTTATTTATGACTGCGGTTACTGCTTTTTTATGTTTCTATTTAACATTAGCTTTGTTTTGATTTTGTCATTGTAAACTGCCGGGAGCATTTTATGGAAAGACAAGGATATTTTTATAAACAAATAAAATAATTAGAGTTGCAGTTCTTATGCTTTCATAATGAGCCTATTCTAGTGTTGGTATTGTAGGTTGTCAGGACCACCAGCACAGTTCCACTGCCTCCCTTCTCCATGTTAATTCATTTGTTAATCACCTTTCATCAGAAGATGCCTGGGCAGTGTACAAAAGTGGGAATAAAAACTAGGTATGCTAGAATGCACAAAGAGAACTGCTGTAGCTCATTTTCCTAAACTTTTGCACCTTGCAGACCACTACACACACACACACGCACACACACACACACACACACATACATACACAGTGGTACCTTGGGTTAAGAACTTAATTCGTTCCGGAGGTCCGTTCTTAACCTGAAACTGTTCTTAACCTGAGGTACCACTTTAGCTAACGGGGCTTCCTGCTGCCAGAGCATGATTTCTGGTCTCATCCTAAAGCAAAGTTCTTAACCCGAGGTACTATTTTTGGGTTAGCGGAGTCTGTAACCTGAAGCGTATGTAACCCGAGGTACCACTGTGTGTGTGTGTGTGTGTGTGTGTGTGTACACACACACACACACACACACACACACACAGTGGCGTAGCGTGGGGGGTGCAGGGGGGGCCAGCCGCACAACATCGGCGCAACATCGGGGGGGGGGAGGCGCGCTCATACTCGCAGCTCTCTGCCCCTACTAAAATCCACGTGTTAGGGGGCGCAAATTACTTGCCTTGCCCCGGGTGCTGACAACCCACGCTACGCCACTGTGTGTGTGTGTGTATATGTCCCGCCTGCCAGACATCTGGAAATTAGCCCTCCCCACAAAAACCGACACCAGAACCAGAGGCACACAGAACGCCGTCACCAATCAACCACACCAGACCCAAACCCAGACCCTCTCCACAGACATATTACAGACTCCATCCAGTAGCCAAACTATAGTGGCACCTCCGGATGCTGCACCCCCCTGCAATCCCTACACAGATCTGGCTGGCACAAGGCACAAAACCACAGCTCGCCCCTATACACGAAACCAAGCCAGAGCACAACTAAATGCAGCACAGCCATCTTCTCAGAAAAACTCTTCACAAGCTCAAGAGGTCAAGACACAAAAGCTTTAGCAACTAATCTACACTTAATGACCCACCCAGTGGTATTCAGAATATCACTCATGAAATCACTCAAGATATCCCTCAAGTAATTAAGGAACAAAAGAAGAAGAGGCACACTAATCTAGGAACTTCCTCTCTGCCCAGAACGTTGGAGGCTATACACCACACCCCTCAACAGTATTTATAGGAACTCAAACACCAGATTCTGCTCTGTTCCAGTAACAAGAAGCCGAAAGCACCAGCCTGAAGATGACGAGTGAGACCTCGTCGAAACGTCGCACAGACACCCCGACTCTTACACGGGAAGACACCCGAAGACACCAAAACCTGCATTCCTGTACCCGTGAAAATCTACGAAAGCAAATATATATATATATATATATATATATATATATATATATATATACACTTAATGACCCACCCAGTGGTATTCAGAATATCACTCATGAAATCACTCAAGATACCACTCAAGATATATATGCAGGTTTTGGTGTCTTCGGGTGTCTTCCCGTGTAAGAGTCGGGGTGTCTGTGCGACGTTTCGACGAGGTCTCACTCGTCATCTTCAGGCTGGTGCTTTCGGCTTCTTGTTACTGGAACAGAGCAGAGTCTGGTGTTTGAGTTCCTATAAATACTGTTGAGGGGTGTGGTTGAGGGGTGTGGAAGACACCCGAAGACACCAAAACCTGCATTCCTGTACCCGTGAAAATCTACGAAAGCATATATATATATATATATATATATATTTGCACATTTCTAAAAGCAAGGGGTGATAGTTTGTTAATGAACAGAACAGTTTATTTTCAAGGGGCAAAAAGAGGAGAACCCTGTTTGTGAAGTCTTGTCAAATATAACAGCCAATAGCTGATTGTATCAGCGATACTTTTCATCCAGCGCATTTCTGAGGTGTTGTAGTTCAGTGGCAAAGCACATCCATTGCATGCAGAAGGTGCCCGGTTCAATCCCTGGGCGTTTTTACTTAGAAAGCAGCTGATGGTAAAGACCTGAGGCCCTGGAGAGCTGCTTCCAATGGGAATAGTCTTTGCTCGGCGTGATGGACAAATAGTCTGACGCAACTTAAGGCTGCTTCCTGTATTTCTAATTCACATGGTAGTTAAGCCATTTGAAAAACAAAACTAGTTGCTGCTGTTTGTGTTATCTGACAGTCTGCTGCTCACTGTTGTCAGTATGCCATCCGTGAAACTGCACATACTAACATCCCCAAGTCATTCATGCATATACATATTTATTTAGATATCTAACCTGACTTTTCAGTAGCAAAATTGGATGGAAACATGTGCATGGATGCCTGCACAAAATTGCCTCTGTTGTATCTTAAATCCCAATGGACAGAAGTACCTTTTCCCGAGTCTGGGGGCAGGTTAAAGGATGTTTGCAGTGAGTTAAATTTCAGCTGTAGGGGTGGTCCTAAGTAGGGTTGTGCAAGATTTGATATCTCCACAAAGAGCAGAAAGTGAATGAATACTGTGAAATTTGTGTTCTGCCCATTCAGACTCATTGCTTGGCATCAATGGCCTAGTAATAGTTTGGCCACCTTGCAAATAGGCACAGTGCCATCATAAGCAGATGGATGTGGGCATTCTCGGCCAGGAAATGGCGCCTGTGCAGTTAGCATAACAGTAGGATTCCTAGAAAGAGTCTTGCTTTTAGTTTTCATAGTTGAGTCTCCCTTCATGTGCATTGCAAGTAAGCATTTATAACTGTGTAGCGCTTCCCTTCCAATTGAGAATAAGTTGCACAAGAACATTTATTTATTACAAGTAGAGAAGAGAAGAGTTTGGATTTGATATCCCGCCTTTCACTCCCTTTAAGGAGTCTCAAAGCGGCTAACATTCTCCTTTCCCTTCCTCCCCCACAACAAACACTCTGTGAGGTGAGTGGGGAACCCGGTTCCCCAGATTACGAGACTACTGCTCTTAACCACTACACCACACTGTATACCACCCTTCCAGCCAGGTTACCTTGCTCCCTCTGCCCATGTTTGTGAAGCAAGGTAATATAATATGTTGCCACATGTAAAGTATGCTTCCCATCAAGGCTTGCCTGGCTGCCGCTGTGACTTGCAGGTTATTTCTCCCTGCACTCATGAGGATGAGGTGCAGAAACTCTGGATAAAATTTTAACTGTTGTTTGGCCATCCACACAGCCCTCTCCTCCCCCCTGGATCAACATCTCCCATTGCTCTGTTGCCATTTCCATCTATAGTACTGGATAGTGAGGTCATAGTTATGGTTAGGATAGATAATTAAGACACATTTTAGAGCACAAGACAATTAATGTCTATAACAGGGAAGCATAAAGAGCTTTGCTCACATAGAAGTGTGGAAACTGGTTGTTCAGATGTACTCAGTCTTTATGAAGGATTGAGAACTGCTGATTAAATTCAGGCCAAAAGCCCATCTAGTCCAGCATCCTGTTCTCACAGCAGCGCAAGAGATAGATGCCTCCAGGAAACCTGCAAACTGGATTTGAGTGCAACAACCCTCTCCCCATTTGCCATTCCCAGAAACTGGCATTTAGAGGCATACTGCCTCTAGCAGTAGACACAGAACATAGCCAGCATGACTAGTAGCCATTGATAGCCTTATTTTCCATTAATTTCTCCAAACCCCTTTTTAAGACCAGCTGCCTTTGGCTATCTCTCAGCTGTCACCTAGCAGTAGCCATCAAGTTGAAGCAGAGAAGAAGAAAGGAAGTATGGATCTTCAACTGGCTGTACTGAGAGATCAGCTGCCTTTGGCTCTCCTTTATCTCCCATTCCATCAGGGTACCTGAGCAATTTCCATCCCAGCTCTTCATTATAAGAACTGTAATTTAAAATGATAACAATACCTGAGTTTGCTTTTTTCCACTTTCTCGTCCCCTTTTCCTTTCGTATTGAGGCTTTTATGTTGTAAGCCTGGGGGCAGGGATTGTCGTGTGTGTGTGTGTGTGTGTGTGTGTGCTTTTTTAAATGGATCTGGAAGTCTTTTCAGCTCAAGAGCAGGGTAAAAGTGTTTTAAAATAACCTGTATGGTCATAATGAGTGTTTGAGAGCTTGGTCGCTGATACATATACCATTTACAAACTAAAGAATTCTTATTGTTGTTCATGTGGAAATATGGTTTTAAGATTCAATTAGGAGAAGGCAATTTTGTCCCAAAAGGGGGAGAAAACAGCACTTCAAGTATCTTCATTCTGGAGTGAGAATTTGTTTGATTCTTATTTTAGTACTTGGGTTTTGTTGGAGGCAGCATATGTCGAAGAAAGAGAACTGGTATATTAAATAACTAAAAGCAAGCGACAGTGTGGAATAACCTACCTCTTAACAGGTGTGTTGATTTTTGTCTTTTGTTTGTTTTAGTTTAGAATATGCCTAAGAAAGCAGCTGGGAAAAGAGGCCCTGCAAAACGGAAACTTGCAGAAGAATTTCCTCCAGGAGAAGTTTTTACTGACCTAACAAAGAAAGATTGGAAGCTTGGTCCGGTTATAGGCAAAGGTGGTTTTGGCTGCCTCTATCTTGGTAAGACTGAGAAAGAAGCCTGTTAAAGTTGGAGCACTGCATTCCTTTCTTTAGGCCAGGGGTGGTGGTGTGGGGAATATATAATCCAAAAATATGGGAACAGTGAAATCAATTTATCATGGGCACAATTTGGCTAGAGAATGGCAGCTTGATTTCCCTCCTTTCCTTCAAAATAATCACCTGATGAGCCCAAAGACACACTTAACATTCTGCATTGTTTAGATTATTCATTTGCTTAGCTTACTAAGTTTCTGCTGCTGATCCGGATTTTATTCATCACCTTCCATGCCCTGCTTGGAAGCTTCCCAGACACACCTGGCTGGCTGCTGTTTGGAAAGAGGATGCTGGACTTGACAGACCCTAGTCTGATTAAGCTAGGCAGTTCTTATGTCCTTTGTTATGTGGAAGTTTGGACACAGTTGGCTGTTGGCTGGGCATGGCTTGTAAAAATGAATAATGCATTTCAGCTAGAGATTTCCAGAGTAATACCTGGAGTTTGTGTCTCAGATTTCTTATGATGTAAAACCTACCCATCACTGCCTAATGAGTTTTCTTCTTTGTGTGTGTGTGTGTGTATAAATATGTAATATGGCTTGGGAACAGAAATGGATGGCCATAGTGTAAAGAAGAGGGAGGGGTTTCTGTCTCAAGACTTGTTTCCTGCCAGGTTGAAGCCAGAGGCTCTTACTTTCTAATCCCTGCATATACAGTGGTACCTCGGGTTAAGAACTTAATTCGTTCTGGAGGTCCATTCTTAACCTGAAACTGTTATTAACCTGAAGCACCACTTTAGCTACTGGGGCCTCCAGCTGCTACCGCCGCTGCCGCACAATTTCTGTTCTCATCCTGAAGCAAAGTTCTAACCCGAGGTACTATTTCTGGGTTAGCGGAGTCTGTAACCCGAAGTGTCTGTAACCTGAAGCGTCTGTAACCCGAGGTACCACTGTATATTT
This sequence comes from Podarcis vaucheri, assembly GCF_965113315.1. NCBI lineage: Eukaryota > Metazoa > Chordata > Lepidosauria > Squamata > Lacertidae > Podarcis > Podarcis vaucheri. Next base: position 20,779,088 of record NC_138759.1, on the reverse strand, counting down.
TGCTTTTTCTAAACTTCTGCTAAGTATCTCAGCTGCAGGATTCCTTTATGAGCTGAAATATAAATGAGCAGAGTCTTAATATAAAAAGTAGCCTTTCTGTGTAATAAGAGCACATTTGATGGTAACTCGCTTCTACGGTGATCAGAGTATTGAGACAAGACCTGCAACAAGAAGTACCTCAAAGACAGTGTAGTTTCTAGTTTAAGCAATTGATGCAATTGTGGCTCTTCAGTGGTACTGTTACTGTGCTGTCTGTACTGATCTTGCTCTGTTTGGACTAGCAATAATTGGAATGCAGAGGGCATGGTCCCTTTCGGGCTTGCAAGAGTTAGACAGGCTAATGTCACTATCTTCGTCACTTGCAGAAGCTAAGTGCCTGCTGGAAGTGACAAGCAATTCCCGGAGAGGCACTTCATGGTACAATTTAACATGTGCACGGAAAATTAAAATGTTAAGTGTAACAAGCACATGTTTATCACTATGGTTTAGCACAATGTGTATGAACTGGAATGAGTCTAATCGAAGTCGCCTATTCTTTCCTCCTTCAGTGTTAATGGGAGAAGGATTTCACCAGTATTAGTATATAATGCACTCAGGCCGTGTCCGCATGCCACACTAAACCATGGTTTGGTGCTGTGTCCAGGAGCTGCAATGAGCCTGAACAAAACATCAGTCTTGTGTGCTGCCATCTCCTTCTGCCAGGAGGAGAACTTCATCAGCATTTATTTTCAGTTTCCTCTAATCCTGCCTTGTCATTGTGTGAAAACCAGGAACTGTGATTTGTCACAAAATCTGGTCAGTTACAAAACAAGCCAGCGTCAAACCACTGGTTATGAAACAAGTTGAACACTTAACTTTAAGTGTTAAACATACTTATTTGTTACTACTAACTGTATATTAAGCAAATGGTTCTTTCACCATGTTGATAAGAAACTCTTCATATTTTAACAGCTGATGTTAATTCTTCAAAATCAGTCACCAGTGATGCACCCTATGTTATAAAAGTGGTAAGTATATATTTGAAGTAGTCCATTTTCAGATGCATGCACAGAACATCCTAGGAAAACTAGAAAGAATCTTTCAGTAGGTAGGTGGAATTTTGTGGAGAGAAAATCCTTAGGCACCCAATGTCCCATGAATTACAAGTACTTTGAAATAAGTTTAGATAAGTTGAAGCCTTACTTTAAAATCTTTTTATTCTGTTCTGCCATTAGCATTCCTTATGCATTGCTAAACCACTTCATATGAACATTCATAAATGGAAATAAATAAATACATAATACATTTAAAAAATGCAAACATTGTCCTGTTGCTGAAATAACTGAACACATACTGACCTACATTCCTATAACTGCACGGTTATAGTCTCAAATTACACTACTGCATTCATCTGCTGGGATTGTTTTTCTGCTTTAAGATTCCCTGAAATATTTATCAATCGCATAAGAAATGGACAGTTACTAATGCTGTGACAGATTGGAGCTGGAGTACAGGCTTATAACTTTTGGTATATGTCCTTATGGTATTAGAGGTGCTTAGCTATAATTCCTTATTTGGCAATGCATTCTGGCTACAAGCCATTTTACACAGTGGAGGGCCAGATCATTTTTTCCCCTGTCCGGTCCCCGGCTGCTGTCCAACTGTACCACTCATCATCTTATTGCCTGACATGGTTATTGTTATTAATTGAATTTATATACTGCCCTATACTTGGAGGTCTCAGGGTGGTTCACAAAACAAGGCTGTCGATATAGAGGTGGCTGGGAGATGACTGGGCACTTGAAGTTGGCACTTGTTTCAGAGCCCCCTGCTATATTGGGGCATTCTGACTCCATACACCAGCCAGACCAGCAATGGTAGGAAAGAGAGTCATGCATTGTTTCTGATACAGCCCGTTTCCCCATAAAAAATGAACGTGTCACAGAGGACAGAGCAGTGGCGTAGCGTGGGGGGTGCCAGGGGTGCCAGCCGCACCGGGCGCAACATTTTGGGGGGCGCGTTTGGCCGGCCCCCCTCAAGGAAGCGGGAACCTCTCCAAGGCACAGCGCGCCGTTGGTAGAGGAAAAAAGCCGAGCAGCAGCAGCAGCAAAGTCGGGAGGAGGAGGAGGTGGAGCGAGCCTGCTAAGAATTCCTCGCAGCTGGCCATCCAACCTCCAGCGAAGGAGGGCTCCGCTCCACCTTCCGAGGGAGCCTGCTAGGACCCCCGGCTCCCTGCAGGTGGCTCACAACCCCCGCTAGCCCGGCCGGGGCTCGGGGAGGATGGGAGCCGCCTGCTGGGCTGGCACAGCTGCGTGTGAAGGCGCGGAGGGAGGCGCTCCCAGGGCTGCCGGCGGCCTTTCCCCGCACGCGAAGGAGCAAGGGCGGCGGCGGCGAGGCTGCGCAACAGCCGCTGCGTGAGAACGAGCCCTTGCCCAGCCCGGGGGACGATCCGGAGGCCCTCGCCGAGCGCGTCGCGTGTAGCCAGCCTGCCAGCCTGCCTGCCAGGGTGGAGCAAAGCGGCGGAGTGGGGAGAGGTTGCCCTTCTTCGCACGCAACCCCCCCCCCCGCGTCACGCCTTAAATCCACCCTCCCACAAACTAGGAGCGAGCAGCTGAGAGGGAACAGCTGAGAGCCACCAGCAGCTTTTTCTGAAAATGCCCTTTAAAAAAAAAATCCTAACATTTATAAACCGCTTGACAGCTACAAAAGCGGTTTGCCAAGAGAATAAAACTGCCAGGAAGCAGTGGTGTAGCGTGGGGGGGTGCAGGGGGGCCGGCCGCACCGGGCGCAACATCTGGGGGTTAGGGTTAGGGGGCGCAAATCCACGGGTTAGGGGGCGCAAATTACTTGCCTTGCCCCGGGTGCTGACAAGCCACGCTACGCCACTGGGACAGAGTACAAGCTTTGTGCAGCCACTTCCTTTCTGCTGCCTCTCAGTTCCCTCTTCCACAGTCTCTCCACCCCTTGAGAAGGAGTGGATGTCGCAGGCCTGGAAAGTTGGAGGGCGGGGGAGATGGCACCCCTTGAAGCAAATAGGATTTGGCCTTCTTTGCTTAAACCCTGCTTGCTATTTACCTATCTTGAGACTATTGCCTATTTTGACAGGAAGAGGGAAGCCTGTTTATTTTATTTTATTTATTTATTTATTTATTTATGCCAAATTGTTAAGTTTCCATTTAGCATAGTTGCAAGTATTATTGCCTGGTAGCAGTAACCTAGTGCCGTGAATTTGCCTGTATCGGGCTGCCTGTTATTTATAGAGTTATAGACACTATGAATCGATTAAGTTTATGTTTGTAAAAATAGTCTATACATCATGCTCCTGACTACTAAATGTATTGAAAAGCATTAATGCGTAGTTCATGCCGGTGATGTATGTGTGGTTTTAAGAGGATGCTGATATAAACATTTTATTTATACAGAATATCAGTACTTTGTAGCTTGCTTTAGTGTGTAACCATAATGGAGACAAATTGTGTTAATAAATGAATGCCTCTGACTACGTAGAATAGACAGCTTGAAAACATAAATGTCTTTTAGAGATGGGGACGTATGACCCCAGATGTAGATTTGTGAAGTACTTGTGTACATTTGAGTTTACCCTGGATCAAGATTGAGTTGCTTAAGTCAACTTCATGTGGACAAAATAATGTGGTATATGACATGGGCAAAGTTTGTACTTTGGAGAGAAGAAAACAAGGTTGAGACAGGTTTCTTGGCAAGGGAAAGCCTACCATAACATTCAACTTGCTTCAGATCTCAGCAGGACGTGGCTGAACTAACATGAACATTTCTGACCAACATTAATCACCCATGCCTACTAGGCTTTGGTGTGTGTAAGCTCCTTCACTGCCATTAGTGGTAAATGATCTGTGCTCTTTAGTATCTGAGCCTTTGTTGTCATAGGAACTGATTCAATATAGCTCAGTTGGTGCCAATATGGTGCTGATGACGCCAAGGTTGCAGGTTTGATCCCCCTATGGGACAGTTGCATATTCCTGCATTTCAGGGGGTTGAACTAGATGATCCTTGGGGTCCCTTCCAACTGTATGATTCTATTATAAAAAAGTATCTCTTGTACATATTGGAGGGACCATAGCTCAGTAACAGAGCCCATGCTTTGCATGCATATAGTCCCAGGTTCTATTCCTGGTGTCCTCAACCAAAGATATCAGGGAACAGGTGATGGGTAAGATCTCTGCTTGAGATCTTTGGGAGCTGTGGACTGTTAGAACAGACAGTTTGGGGCTAGATGGACTAGTGATCTGACCTGTTAGAGGGTATATTCCATTGTTACAAACATGTATTTGCTCTAAGAGGGGGTCAAGCAAAAATGTATATATTAGTAATTTGCTGTTTCTGCATACCACAATATTACTGAAATGCAGAATATCACTTAAGTTTTCAGTCACCATATTAAGTTAATCCCTGCTCCCAGCATTGAAATCTACAAAAATGTTCCTTTTTTAATTGAATGCTTTTTTGCATTATGTAACAGTCATTAAGAAGATAAAGAAAGAGGAAGAGAATTTACAGTGGTTAGGTTGTTAGAATTCTGCATAGGACAGGGGAAGAAAGCTTTATCTGTTAAAAAGTATTTACTGGAGAGAGGCGAGTACCCAACAGATTTGAAAGCTTTCACTTTTTTTTAATTAAAAAAAATGTGTTTTTTAAAGGAACCCAGTGACAATGGACCACTCTTTACAGAACTGAGTTTCTACACACGGACAGCTAAACCTGACCTAAGTAAGTAATCTACTGGTGTTTGAATCAACAAAACAATTTCTTTAAACCTTTTTGAATTTCCTAATGTGAGACGTTGGGAGAGGTGTAATAATATATTTAATGATTCATGGGCAACGAAAACCATAGTTCTCGGCGGACTCTGAATGGTAACTTTAAGGGCATACCTAATTACAACTGGATGTTTCTTCATAATGGTGCAGTGTTGGGTAGTTATTGAAGGTAATTGTTTATAAACAGGGCCTACTGAACTGGAACACTTTCTCTTGTCCTTTTTTATGCTCGAAGGTCACAGCCCATTGAGGCTGCAGCCACTAATTTCCAAGGGGAAAGTGGAATTTTCGTAGCGCAAGGTGGCTGTTCAAAGGGGGGAGAAAGCATAAGCAATTTTAATTAAATAATATGCTTGGATTTGCTAGGAGACGAGATGTTTGCTATATTAAAATTGCCAAGAAGGCAGAAAGAAACTCGTGGAACGCATAAATGATGGAAAGGGCACAATGCAGTTCCTAAGTGGAGCCCTTTTAAATCTCACTAATTTCAGTGAGAGAGACCTAAGCACATGCTTAACTCTGTTAGAGCATGAGACTCTTAATCTCAGGGTCATGGGAATGAGGCCCACATTGCGTAAAAGACTTCTGCATTGCAGCGGGTTGAACTAGATGACCCTTGTGGTCTCTAATAATAATAATAATAATAATAATAATAATAATAATAATAATTTATTATTTGTACCCCGCCCATCTGGCTGGGTTTCCCCAGCCACTCTGGGCAGCTTCCATAGAAACCAAAAATACACTAAAATATCACACATTAAAAAATATCATTGAAAAGGGCTGCCTTAAGATGTCTTCTGAATGTCAGGTAGTTGTTTATCGCTTTGACATCTGATGGGAGGGCATTTCACAGGGCAGGCGCCACTACTGAGAAGGCCCTCTGCCTCGTTCCCTGTAACTTGGCTTCTTGCAGCGAGGGAACCGCCAGAAGGCCCTCGGCACTGGACCTCAGCGTCCGGGCAGAACGATGGGGGTGGAGACGCTCCTTCAGGTATACTGGGCCGAGGCCGTTTAGGGCTTTAAAGGTCAGCACCAACACTTTGAATTGTGCTCGGAAACATACTGGGAGCCAGTGTAGGTCTTTCAAGACTGGTGTTATGTGGTCTCAGCAGCCGCTCCCAGTCACCCTTCCAGCTCTATGATTCTGTTGAGCCTTAAAATGCTTAGTGTTGATTAGATCACATGCTTAGTAACTAAGGGAGCAGTCCTATGCACAAAAAGGTTGGCATAATGCAAGCTGGTGCAAGTTAAAGTTATACGAGATCCAAACTCCATTTAGTAGCAGGGCTGCTGGTTCGCCTAAGCCTGGCAGATGGAAAACAGGCCTCAAAAAAGGTGTTCTGTTCTGGGTCTCCAGGTCACATGACCAAACTGATTGGGCTTAGGAGCCCTCTTAAGTCCCTCATCCCCCATTCTGGTACAGCCCCCAGAATGCCACTTTTTTGTGTACACTGACCATGGCTCTGCCAGCCGAGTTGGGATGAGCAAGTTATATGATTGGGGACTTAGCACTGGTTCAGCCAGAGATCCTCTGCGTCCTAATCTTTTCAACCTGGCAGATCTTGCCATAAGATTGCCCCCTCAGTGAGTTAGTAGTAAATGTTTAGTACTTATCCATAGGCGTTCATCATTTTGCCTTCTGTCTGATTTAACTAATCACATCCTTACACAAATATGGCAATAATTGCTTTGCAGAAAGCTGTAACAAGGCATATTTGGAAACTTTTTTCTTGTTTCAGTTAAGAAATGGATTTCTTCTCACAAGCTGAAATACTTAGGTGTACCCAAGTACTGGGGTTCTGGCTTGCATCAAAAGAATGGCAAAAGGTACAAACCATTTCTTATTTTTGAGTTTATAAGATTTTTCATAGCCACTACTCCCCCTGTGTGAGTTTCTCACATGCTTAGCACATCTCAGTAACTGATGGCCTTTGATGTTGTGTCAGCATTCAGACTTAAAAGTTGATCAATGTGAAAATATCAGAGGAATTGCCATGTGAGAAAAAATTCTATATAGAGAATTAAACCTGTACTAACAGTTAAATTAATGTTACTGATGAACAGATCAATGTTACTGGAAATATGTACGGACAGATGCATGCAAAAGGCATTGTTAGATGAATTTTAGAACTTTTCCCCTGAATTGTATCCGGTTGTGTCCCTCTACTTGATGGGAAACTCTTGAATGTAGTAGCAGTAGTGTTTTTTTGCTGGGGGGGGTGCAGGGGTATGCATACCCCTAAACCTTTTGTGAATCTAAGTTTGGCCTCATTGAGGCCAATATGAGTAGGAAAATGAGAGTACCCCTAAAGATATTTTTTTTAGAAAAAAGGCGCTGAGTAGAAGCTTATGTCACTACTGGAAATACAATTTTATCTGATTCTCCCTTCCCTTCTAGAACCTCCTGCACCTCGCAAAGTCTTCTCCAGAGGGTTGGGGAAGTAGCATAAGAGGCTGCAGGAGAAAGGGGGCATTTTTTTAAAAAAACAAAAACCCACCCACCCAGACAACTCACAGAATATTCTACATGATCAAAGAGCCCTTCTGTTTGGGGAGGGACTGAATTTGTCTATAACCCTCTATCTTTTGTGGCTTTAAAAAAACAAAAAAACCCAAGGGCTTCTGAAGATACACCCTTACATATAGCTCAGTCGTTAGAGCATGATACTCTTAATCTCAGGGTCATGTTGTTTGAGGCCCACATTGGGTGAGATTCCCGCATTGCAGGGGGTTGGACTAGATTACCCTCGTGGTTCCTTCCGAATCTGTGATTCTAGGAGCAACTTTTCACAGTCAACTAATGCAGCTTCTATTTCTGTGTGAGTCACAGAAGCCCTCCCATGTGCACTCCACGCTTTCCGTAATTTTGCTTTCTGGTTTCTGACCAGAACTCTTTTCCTTGGAATAGTTGCTTGAATGTTCTGCAGCTTTCAGCAGCAAGTTGTTATGAGTACCACCCTGAAAGGGTGGGTGGGTGCTGTGGGTTCCGTAGTGGTGTTTTCATTTTTAATAAAATGTTGAAATGCCGTATCCTGCTGCTCAAAAGCAATGAGAACTAAAGCAATCTGTTAAAAGTGCATTTTCGATGGCTGTGAACCAGATAAGAGTCCTCGGTGGGATCAGGGCATTCTGACCTCATTGCAGGGCATTAGCACCAGCCAGACCCAAAGCAAAATAAAAATGAGTCAGTTATGTATTGCTTCCTGTACAGCCAGCTTTTTCTCAGAGCGTGGAATATTCACAAGCATTATAGGGCCTTTGGAGGGGGGCATTTTTTGGAAAAGCAGCTCAACACCACCATGATTTGCTTTTTTCAACTCCTTCGGTTTTTGGTTTTTTAAATGAGCCATTTGAAAATATAGAAGGAATGGTGCGTAGAAATGGAGATTATGAAATAACCATTCATCAAAATATTAAATAAAAAAGTAGAAGAGGAGAGAGAAGCAGCCTGACCCAGTCTTGTCATTTGACGCAGAGCAGGATCCTTTCCATTTAGTCAACGGCTTCCTGTTTCTGCAGTTGAATCTTATTGAGGTTGGTGGGGCAGTGCCCCACTGGCTGTAATGGATTAACCTCCACTGCTTGAAAGAATTACATTTTCAGTTTGAGATCATAGTATTTATGGACGTTCTGCTTCCACACAATCATTCCTGCCTCCTAAGATATTTTGGTGAGGCCCAGACCTCTGCCCCACTTCCACCCGCTGTCATGGGACAGGAGACCTGACCCTGGAACACTCTCCCTCAGGAACCTAGTCTTTTCCCTGTTCATCCTTAGGAAACTCGCTTAGCTCTTCTTATTCTGACAGTCCTTCACTGTTCATTTGTTCTCCTGTTTAGACTTCTCAGTGGCTTATTGTGTGTATCTTTTGTTGCTACATAATTTAAATAAATACATTTAATGTATCTACAGTAGATATTAAATTTCTGTTATTAAATGTGCATGTTTATTCATTTTGTACTTTGCTTTGGGGCTTTTTTTTTTCTTTGCTGGAAAGCAACCTAAAAATTAAAATACTTACACTAAAAAGATATATATATATATATATATATATATATATATATATATATGCAGGTTTTGGTGTCTTCGGGTGTCTTCCCGTGTAAGAGTCGGGGTGTCTGGGCGACGTTTCGACGAGGTCTCACTCGTCATCTTCAGGCTGGTGCTTTCGGCTTCTTGTTACTGGAACAGAGCTCTGTTCCAGTAACAAGAAGCCGAAAGCACCAGCCTGAAGATGACGAGTGAGACCTCGTCGAAACGTCGCCCAGACACCCCGACTCTTACACGGGAAGACACCCGAAGACACCAAAACCTGCATTCCTGTACCCGTGAAAATCTACGAAAGCAAATATATATATATATATATATATATATATATATATATATATATATATATAAAGGTATCTCGTATGGATTTTCTTAAAGGCTATGTTTTCTTTTTCTGAAACCAGCTACAGATTTATGGTAATGGACAGATTTGGGAAAGATCTCCAGAAGATTTTTGAAGAGAGAGGAAAGCACTTTACCCGCAAAACAGTACTACTGTTGGGCTTGAGAATAGTAAGTTAAAAATTAAGTATCATTAGTGCTATCTAATGTAGTTTCTTTGCTTTAAAGTTAACCTGTAAAGAGTAGTTGCCCTCTGCTGTGTGTGGTTTATATATGCTGAAATTGTTCTGTTATGTCTTTATTAGCTTGATGTTTTAGAATACATTCATGAACATGAATATGTGCATGGAGACATCAAGGCCTCAAATCTTCTCCTGGGCTACAAGGCTCCACATCAGGTAACTTCCAGGTTTTTTCTTTCTTCATTGTTTAACCTATTGTTTTTTTTTTAATGGAGCTGCTGTGAACCTCAGCAGAAATCTTGCCTTTATGAATGTGTACAGCATTAATATTTCTGCTTGACATTTATATCTAGTTAATGTTGTACATTTTTTATTCACTTTGCTGGCAGTTGATCAAATTGGCTATTCTGCCCTGAATAATATTCAGGAGAATGCTTGCGATACAAAATGAATTTCAAATAGCTATTTGGGGGTGGAAGTTTAAAATTATATAGTACACCGGTGAATTACATTTGCCTGTCTGCTTTGTCAATTTTTTATTTCCTTTGTTTGAAGAATCCATCAAGCATAAGTGTTCTGTTACTTGGAAAACCTGATTTTTAACATGTTGATTGTTCAAATCAATTGGTTTACAGAAATATCTGTAGCTGTCTAATTTTATTATTATTATTATTTTACATCTTTAGTGTTTGGCAAATGCACATACAAAGTCCATAATTTCCCCTTGTTTGAGTGCTTATCTTGGAGTGAATAAGCGAATGTTATACTTTTTTTAAAGTGGCCCAACTAGCCTTGCAAATGAATTTGTGACACTTACTAGTCTACAAAAAAATAAAAAAATAAAAGCTTTACTAGTCTGCTACCCACATGTATATGGACTAAACTGGCCAGCGGTCTAAATGTCACTGGGCAATTGCATTTTTTTTTATATACCCAAGCAAGAGTACCAGCAAGGAAAGATCAGCTCCTGCCCTCATCTAATAAAGATGCCCATTTAAAGTTCACTGCTGTTCTGGCACTGCTGAACTGATCTCCATCCTCTACCTATTCCCTCCCTTCCCTTCCCTTGGATGTCTTGTGTTTTTTAGTCGCCAGCCTGAGGTGAAGGCCTGTGTCTCATTTTAATTTATGTACAGTGCCTCCCACCAGGACTGTATTGAATTTTTCATTGATGTGAGCTGCTTTGGGAGACAATATTTTTGTCCGAAAGGTAGGATGAAAATATAATTATTAAAAACGGTTGAACAATTTGTTAAATCCTTTAATATCAAATTAAGTATTCAACCAGAGGGTAGAAAACTCTTGGTCCTATTGGAGGAAGGGAGAACAGAATTTCTCCATTTAAGGTATAGGGAAGAAGATGGCGCTGATACTGACTGGAGTCACTGTGCCAATTAGTGAGTCTCAAACAGATGCAAACCATCCTCTGCCATCTGAGTGGGTAGTGTCTGTTTGTTAAAAAATGAGCAGGAGTCTTCTGTAACTGAGTGAAAGCATTTACCATCTTACTGAGCATTCGTGATAGGTTTTAAAAAGAAATTATAGATCAAACTTATCTTGGTGACTTGACGCAAATCGGAGCCTTCGGGTCTCCACCAGCTCACCTGGGGCAATTTTGTCAGATTCATGCAGCCAACCAAATGTTTCTTTTTCAAGGATTATGAGACAATATAGTATTTACCTATATAGTTTAAAATACCCCCCCACTGTTATTTTAAAGATTGTATTGGATTGCTCTAGATCAGAGACCAGGAATCTGTGGCCTTCCCGTTGTTGTTGGACTTTAACTCCTATCAGTCCCAGCCAGCACGGCCAGAGATGATGGGAGTTGAATCTCAGCCTTGCATTTAAGCACTAGCCTGGTAGCCATAAGTGACAAAGAATTGCATACAGGTGAGCAAACAGGCTGTTGGAGGAGAGATGGAGTGCTCCTTCCCTGCCTTGTGTCCATAGATACCAAGCAGGCTGCCAGAAGACAAAAAACCCCTCCTCCATGCCCATCATAGAAATACAGCGGGCTGCTGCAGCAGAGACAGAGTTTCCTGTGCCAGTCCCCCGCAGGATAGCAAAAAATTGTTACAGGCTAGTAACTTTTGTGGGTTTATTTACAAGGTTGTTTTAATCCACTGGTCTTCCCATCCCTGCTCTAGATAGAAACACAGCATGCAGGTAGACTTGCTTTAACTTGGTTTCTTCCTTTATTTAAACAGCAACAAAAAGCAAGTATCTCACAATGGAATTGTCTTATATTGGAGTACATGGAATCAATGATTAGTCACACCCAGCCATGAATGTCCCTTCCGTAGGCAAGGTAGTGGAGAGAGCAGTTGGAGAAATTCCTGGAAGATGTGGACTAGCTAGATCAATTTCATTCTGGGTTCAGGTTTGGATTTTTGACTGAACCAACCTTGGTCACCCTGATAGATGACCTGGATTGATAGAGGGACGGCAGGATGCATCTTTTGCTCCTGCTTCTCAAACCACCTGCAACTTTTGATACAATTGACAAGGGTGGCTTTCTGGGGTAGGTATTGGGGGCACTGATTTACAGTGGTTCCACTGCAACCTGCACATAACCCTGGTGCTTAAAAACTTGCACCGGCTGCCCATATGTTACCCAGCCAAGTTCAAGGTTCTTGTATTAATTTACAAGGCCTTTAACAACATGGGTTCAGAGTATCCAAAGGACCACTTGATCACTTATATCCCAGCTTGATCACTGAGATCTTTTGTGACATCTCTGTTGGCGATCCCCTGTGGCTCAGGTGGCATGGCTCATAACTGCTAGAAGCCATGTGTTCAGAGCTGTGGGCCCAAACCTATGGAGCTCTCCTCCCAACTGAGATTAGACAGGCACCTCCTTGCTGAACTTTACATGCATGGCAGTAGAAGCTAGTGTTCCGTTTTATGATTCCTTTTTATTATTTTATATTCTGCATGGTTTATGTTTATGTGCATTGCTTAGAAATATATAAATGACAGTATATAAATATATAAATGACTTTAACAAAGCAATAAGTAAAAATGAATAGTTTGTAAATGTTTGTTCAAGTATAATAATAATAATAATAATTTATTATTTATACCCCGCCCATCTGGCTGGGTTTCCCCAGCCACTCTGGGCGGCTTCCAAAAGAATATTAAATTACTATGATATAACCTAAGCATTTGAAGTCTGAATGATAAGAGAATTTTTGGAAGTATTGTAAAAGCGTCCTTATAAACTCTTGGATGACGCTTGTCTTGGTGCATTTGGAATCTTAATAGGTGTACTTGGTGGATTATGGCCTCGCCTATCGATACTGTCCGGAAGGTAACCACAAAGATTATAAAGAGAATCCCAAGAGGTGTCATGATGGAACTCTTGAATTTACTAGTATTGATGCTCACAAGGGGGTGGGTAAGTAGTTTTCATTTGCTTCTTGCATAACGTTTCTTGTGGTTGCTGTGAATGCAAGGTAACGAGCTTGAAAATGTGGCCATGTTGAAATGCTGGTCTAAAGTAGCCCACTTACATATCAAGAATTAATTTAGAATCCCACAGTGGGAACAAAGCTGCGAATAATTAGCAGAATAACTTAAAACGATGTTACAAGCCAGATTGTTGTAGTGTTGGAGAATAATAATACAGTAGCACTTCGACTTACGTTACCCTCGGGTAATGTAAGCTTCGGGTTGCGAAAGCGGCAAACCCAGAAGTGTTTAGCCGCGCATGCATGCACAGAAGCGGCCCCTCTGGTTGCAGAAACCTCGGGATTTGACTGAAGCTCCGGAACGGATCCTGTCCACAACCGGAGGTACCACTGTATCAACATTGTCTGCAAATGGGACATCTGCGTGCTGAAATCTTTGTACAGATTGTCTTATTTGGCCAGTCAAATATTAATATATTTTATCATATTGCCAAGTATATAAAACAAGACTACTTTTTTAAAAAAACAACCACATATTAGCTCTTAAAAAATATGTTTAGATCTTAGATGGTAAAGAATGGATGAATGTACATTCAAAGATGAGAGAGGAAGCAGCTTTATGCTGATTCAGACTGTTGGTCCATCTAGCTTAGCGTTGGCTATACTGACTGACGGGGCATTCCCAGGGTTTCATGCAGGAGTCTTTTTTCCAACCCTGCCTGGAAACGGCAGGAATTGAACCCAGGACTTTCTGCATGCGAAGCACATTCTGAATCACAGAGCTACACCCAGCTACTTTCCCAGAGCCAGAGCTCCTTTTTTTCTAAGCAGGATTTCTAAGTACAGAAGAGGTTAGCTGTTTTTCAATTCACAAGCTTTCAGCTTCAGGTGGGTACTGCTGCTGAAAACAATGGATGAAAGCAAAGCTCTTGCTTACTATTATTATTACAATTTGTATGCCTTCGTATACCTGTAGACCTCAAGGCAGTTCACAACATAAAATCGCAATATACAAAACACAAAATCCTTAATAAAAGTAAGAACAAAAACAAACTAATAATTCCCCTCCCTTTCCACAACACATTTAAAGGGGGAATTGGATGTCAGTCAGCCAAAGGCCTGGTTAAAGAGGCATGTTTTCACTTGGTGCCTAAAGGTGTGTAAGGAAGGTGCCAGCCGAACGTCACTGGGGAGCCCTTGCAGAAAATGCCTGACTTCTCGTGGAGGCGGCACACGAGGATGACCTCAGTGTCTGGGAAGGTGCCTATGGAGAAAAACTGCCCTTGAGGCATTGCTTTCCATTATTCCATGCATGCATATCTGTTCTTTGGATCCAGGCTTTTTAAAGCAATCTTGATTCATTTTCAGATTATGAGTTGCATTGGTATGTTACAGTGGTGAGAGCAATGGCACATTGTTGCATTTCTTCTCGTAAGACAGAAGTTTTAAAAGTACAACTCTAGGGGTTGGTGTCATTCTTGTGCTGTCCACAGTCAGAGACCAATGGTAAATAAAAAATAAAAAAATAAAACTAAAAAGCGTCCCATCAGGAAGTGTGGCATGGGTCACTGTGCCTCAAAGTACATGTCTTCTAAGTTTACTAGGTTCAGGATCTTGAAAATGTTGAACCCAAAGTGGTTTTGGACTTGTGCTAATGCAATGAGTGGCTCCCCATTCTTGTCATGCTGCTGAGGATAGTCTCAAAAGCAATTTGTGAGACAGCATGGGATTTTCTGTTCTAAAATAAACCCCACTGGACAGGTGCAAATCCTTGGGTACCACTAAAGTAGCTGTTTGGATCCCAGCCATATTAATCTCTGACACCACTTAGAAGCCTCATCAATTACACACCTCTTCTCCCTGCACCATTTAATCTCCAACCAGACAGAACAGCAGCTGGGGACTCTCCATACCTCACCTCTCTATTCACTGATGACACTGGAATAATGATCCGCCCTTAGAAGACCCTGAACTATGAGTGCCTGTAGGCCTGTGACCAATAGTAACATCCAAATCTTTGCCGATGTTCCACACATTCCAAAGAGATCCCGTCCATCAGTTTTGAAATACCCTGTGACAGTACATTGATGGCTCCTTTTGGATTCTTAAGAAAATATTTTATAGTTCCCAAACTTGATCTATAAATCATCTGTATATCTTTAAATTGACTATAAGACACAACTGTGAAGTTAATGCTCTGTTTTGTTTGCAGCTCCATCAAGGCGTGGTGACTTGGAAATTCTGGGTTATTGTATGATCTGTTGGCTTTGTGGTAAACTCCCTTGGGAAGACAATCTGAAAGACCCCAATTATGTCAAAGACTCCAAAATTAGGTAAAACTCTTATTTTTAATTTTCAAAAACAAATTTGTCTTATTCAAAATAGTAATCTTTCAGCTTGGCTGATAGCGAGGCCCCCAAATTCAAAATATTACTCAGATGTATAGTTGGGGCTTGACTACCCAAAAGGAATGAGATTACTCTATTTTCCAATACTCACTTAACTGAATGAAAAGCCCTTATTTAAATAATACGATAAGGTATTCACATTGCTTATGGGTATTCCTCATTTTACATAAAAGATGACAGGGCTGGCCCAGGACATTTTGCCACTCGAGGCAACCCCCCCGTCTACTCCCCACCCCCTCCTCCTCCACAGCCCCTCACTTCTGCCAGCACACTGAGGCTTCCCTGGGTGGTGGTCAAGGAGGTGCAGCAGCAGGCAGGCTGCAGGGGCGTGGCCAAGACAGTGGTGCGTGGCTGCAGTGGCAAAGAAGCAGGAGGAGGTGCCAAGCATCTGGCAGCAGTGAGCAGCAGGCACACAGCGGCACTGCTACCCACAGGAGCCTGTCACCCTGAGGCATCTGCCTGATGGGCGGGCCAGCCCTGATAGATGAACATACTGAACATGCAGCAAATGGAAAGTTTAGCTGTTGAACAAGTAGCTCACCACCCACTTTTCATCATTCTCATTGCACATATCATCCAAACTTAGGAATCTCATTACATGCACCCACCTGTGCACTGCTGTTTTTTTGTTTTGTTTTTTACAATAGTCTGATGGGGCCTTGGTAGCCAGAAACGACAAACAAGGGCATAGTAGTATAATCTGTTACTGCTGAAAATTTCTAGGCAATGAGTACATGCTACCTACTCATCCCACATCCCTCTTAGTTTGCAACAGATTCCTGACATGATTAGCATGATCATAGTTTTATTAACGTTGGGCTCAGATCTGTTTTTGAACAAGCTGCCCTGAAATAACCTAGATGCTAAATCATTACCACAGTGTTCCTCGTTTGCTAGCAGCAGCTTAGCCCTAGCTTTCGTGAATTACAGGGTAATCACCCCTCCTTGCTCTGCATAGCTGGAATGGGGAACCTGTGGGTTGGCTGCAGGCCACAGCCAGATTTCATCTAGCTCTCTAGGTCCTTTCTCAACCATCTGTGGGGAGGGAATGGGGCTTAGCTGTTGTTCAAGTTGTGCGATTGCAAGTCCATCCTCTTCTGCAAATGGATCTGCTGGTGTGGGGCCTCTTCACAGCATTCCCCTGGGGAAATGTGGCCCTCAGCTCTGAAAATGTTTTCAGCCTCTTACATCAGTGTAATTTCAATTTGCCTATTATTTCTGCTTGAAAGTTCTGACTTTCTCTACTTTTCCAACACAGGTTGGTCTAATTAAAGGCCCCGGCTTTCCTATTTGATATACATGCATGATTCTCTGGGAATTTCATGATATAGTAACACATCCATCAAAAATATAATGCAATAATCTTTTCATTCATCCACAGTTTTGATTGCCTGTATATTTTGAGCAAATGTTACTAAATGAGATTGTACGATATTAGAAAATGAGATATTTTATTCAGTACTGAAGTATAATTTTAAAATTTAAGAGATTTGCCCCATTTTTACTCTCATCATTGTGTTGATACACACTTATTTACCTAAGGGAGAAAATTCACAAAAAATACTAGCTGCTGATCTCTTAAACATAACTTGTCTGCTTCCCCCCACCCCCCGTCAGGTATACAGATAATATTGCAGACTTGATGAGTGAGTGTTTCTCTAAAAAAGATAAACCAGGTAAGAAGATTCAATTTTCATATTAACCCATAATGAAACTTTTGTAAAAAAAAAAAATTACAAGAATTATAAAAAAGAATTCAAAGGGGTTTTGTTGAAACAAAAAGTGTCCAGGATCTGCTTGTTTTTGGAGAGCTTCTGGTGCTCATTTTCCAAACGAAGTTAAAACAAACCCTTGGACAACTTGCTACATATTTGTACATATTGCATTTTGGAAATATAGTTGAGGTTGTCATGAAATTGCAGGATGAAAGGGTTGGCTTGCAAGGAAATATTTTTTCTTTTTCATGCGGGGGGGTGGGGGTGGCAAAATTCACAGCTATGCAGGAGGGCAAAATTCATAGCATTCACACATAGACCACTAGTGGGATTTGGGATGCCAGAAGGATCCAGATTCTTCAGTCATAGCATGCAGCACACATGAAACATGGCTGGCTTTCAGATCATGACAATTTTTGCTTGCTGGAGAGATGTGTGTATTTGTGCCTGCAGACAAAACAAGCACTTTATGTCCAAAATACTGGAAAACGTGACATAATTTCCGGGAAGTTTAAAAACTCCTGAATGAATTGAACTTATAAAGTGTAAGTCATTGGGCTCAAGTCTGTTTTCATTGAAATAAACACTCCTGAGCAAGACTAGTGTATTTTGTAAATGCTTCCTTCCAAAGCAAAATTGCAGGATTGTTTGTAGTGCTTTCTTACTGAAATGCTAGGATGGCTTTTTCATGACGAAGGGTGATACTCAGCGTAAGTCTTACTCCGAGTAAACCCTTGAAATCAGATTCTGCACAATAGCCATGGCTGAGCGGTAGCATAGAATTGTGTGAATTTTCTAGGTGAATCATTTTAAAATGTGTTTGTAGTATAATTCAATCTCCATAGACAGACACTTATTGTTTATTTCAGATGAAATAGCCAAATACATGGAAACGGTGATGTCTCTGACTTATGCTGAGAAACCACCATACGAGCAGTTACGGGAAATACTTCTTCGGGGTCTCAAGGACATTGGTCAGAAGGATGATGGTATACTGGACTTGGATGTTTCAGAGAATGGAGACATTCCAGCAAAGCCTGCACTTAAGGTCTTTATTTTTTAATTCAGATCAGTATTTAATGCCTCTTCTTTTCAGCTGGAAAGCGAGTGAGTGCTGTTGGAAATGGGTGTCACGTAGGTGAAATCCAGACTGGAAGAGGAAAGGGAACAAATGCACACTTGAGACCTGACTATATTTCATGAGCAAAAGGCTTGTTCCATCTTATTGTCACTGGCCTGAGTCCAAAGAGCTACTTTAGCCTTGCCCAAGAGCTTACACGTGCGCCACTGGGAGGTTTTCCCCCCTTCTCTTTTATGGAGACCTCTGTGCCACATCACAAACCGCTGTTGAAATGCCACTTCACACAGTGTAAGGGGCTGAAGTGGAAAAACACACATACACCCAAGTCTCCTTGGAACACATGTGAAAGCTAGGAAAAGCTCTTTGGATCTTGGCTGGTGTCTACCCAGAAGGTTTTCTTTTTTGTGTGCATTTCAACATGGTAGATACAATTTTCACGCAGGGAGTCCTTGTGTGGCTCAGGTATGGAGAACCTGTGGTCCCGCAGATAATGCTGACTACAGCTCTCACCATCTCTGAATGTTGACTGTACTGTTTGGGGCTGAGGAGAGTGGGGAGTCCAACAACATCCAGAGGGCTACAAATTCCCCATCCCTGCTATAGGCTATCAAATCTTTAATTGACATGGTAGCTGAACAGCCAGAGAGACTGTTCTACAGATAAACCACCAGATGCGTTATTCCTGTAATGGCATGTAAACCAAGCATTCAGTCTACAGTGGTACCTCGGGTTAAGAACTTAATTCGTTCTGGAAGTCCGTTCTTAACCAGAAACTGTTATTAACCTGAAGCACCACTTTAGCTAATGGGGCCTCCCAGCTGCTGCTGCCGCTGCCGCCGCGCGATTTCTGTTCTCATCCTGAAGCAAAGTTATTAACCCGAGGTACTATTTCTGGGTTAGCGGAGTCTGTAACCTGAAGCGTATGTAACCCGAGGTACCACTGTACTTCTATACAATATCCAATATCTAACTTACCAGAATTTTATCCATAAGCTTGGTATTGGACACCAGGCTATTTGATCAGAATATAATTACTGAGTATTAGCATAATGCTGTTCATGAACAGTAATTAAAAAGATTAGAAGTGGGATTTTGGGTTTGTCGTAGTGATACATTTCTGTGATGGATATTTACTTGGTTGTATCCCATGGGTAAAACATTGATGCACCAAATGTGTGTATTTCAATATTTTTCGTTTGAACTCTGTATAAATGCTGATTTTAATTCCTGTAGTTCTGAACAGAACTCTTATCTACAAGTGTGTGTGTGTGTGTGTGTGTGAGAGAGAGGGGGGGGGCAGAGAAAGAAAGAGAGGTCAGTTCCTTCTTTTCCTTTTTAGAGTCCATCTCTTTGCAAAAGCATATTTGACTGCTTTGTTATTCATAAACAGGAAAAACCTTCAGCGAATATATGTATTGACAGAGATGTCATGAAATGACATTATTTATGATTCAAGTGTAAGATTTATTTGAAGGCTGCTGTGTATATACAGGAATCAGCACCCACAGCTCAAGATGATGATGTACTGATAGTTGAGACTGAGGAAGGTTTTTCAGCTAATGCTGATGACCCAGAAAGCAAGAGCCGCAAAAGGAAGCTGGATAAGAAGGAAAGCATTGGCACCAAACGGCTGCGCTCAGAGCAACCTACTGAAGAGAAGGATGAAGTGATAGTACTAGACTGAGCGCTGGAATGCTTCAACCAATGGGATGTGCCAATAGGATGATGGTTCGGGTGTGCCATTTCTCAGGGTATGGCTGCTGTCATGAGCTGACAGCTACTAGGAGCCACAAGTGGGAGCTGAGTGCAGGGTAGGGACCAAAAGTCAACAACCTAAAACAGAAGGAGCATGACGTGTCTGCTACCAGAAGTACTACTCCTCCTCTAACACCCCATGCACTCTGCCAGCTTCTGCCAACCTAGCAGTTCGAAAGCATACCAGCGCGAGTAGATAAATAGGTGCTGCTGCAGTGGGAAGGTAAATAGTGTTTCTGTGCGCTCTGGTTTCCATCACGGTGTCCCATTGCGCCAGAAGCAGTTTAGTCATGCTGGCCACATGACCCGGAAAGCTGTCTGTGGACAAACGCTGGCTCCCTCAGCCAGAAGCGAGATGAGCGCCACACCCCATAGTTAGGTTTGACTGGACTAAACCATCCAGGGGTTTACTGCAAAACAATATTGATTTGTCGGCTAGTACAGCCTGAAATATATATAGGAATAGTCATAGCAGCAATTGTGGAATTAACGGTATTGTATAGTGAAGTCTTGTCACCAGGAAGCACTGTCTACAATGTTTATTAGTATACTTGAAATTAATAGATCATGCTTGACATGTTGACGGGTGTAGCCTATATGTTTAAAATCTAGAGTTTCTTAATCTTTCAGTCGAACCATATTTTAACGAAGAGGAGTGAAATTTGAAGTGGACTAAAAAATGGATAGTTTAGAGAAGAAGCTGTTATCTTTCCATTCCGTTCACATAACGTATGTTCCGGAACAAGAAATCATTATTCCAGAGACTTCAAGGGAATATTGCTAAGGACAGGCAATCAATTGGCTTCTGCTGCCTGAGCCAAACAATAGCAGAAGCTATACACTAGCACATCTCCATGAAATGCATTAAAATGTTGAAAGCAAATACTGCATTTGGAATTGTGTGGGCCTGACTTACTGCACTGGATGTTTTGCTGCACTAGTGCAGCAGTTGTGAATAGCCCATCTCGTAGCAGTGCTGTAAGACCCTTTTCATCTGATACTACCAATTTCCTGCAACAGAAGGGCGGGATATAAATCTACCTAAATAAATATCTGGGACCCATCACTTTTTGAGTCTCTTTCAGTGTAAATTGATGTGATTGCTCTTGCAATGAAACAGGCTGTTGGGGAATAAAGCCTCAATCAAACAAGAATTAACCTTAGCTGGTGACTCTCTTCTCATCCCCCTCAACCCCCACCCTGGCAATTGATTTCTGTCTATGATTCAGGTTGTTAGCCTATTGATGTTTAGTTAATTGAAGCTATAAGTTGCACTGAAATAATTGGTCTTGCTTCCAAGTAAATATCTTTGGGATCATTTTGTTGATCTTTCCCTCTTAAGTTGACTTTAAATACAGGTGATGGTTGTATGGTATTTGTAAGTTTCCTTTCCCTTTCCCCAAACTGGGAAATTGTATTCTGAAAGATAATCTTCAAATGCCTTGCCTGAATCGAGAGCTGTATATAGATTTAAAAAGCGTTCTCTGTGCTGAGGATCTTTGAAAGGGAAGTGCTCTGATTTACAATTCAGGTAAAAAAGCCACACTTTAGTTAATTGAACCAATTAATATATTAATGCACTCAGCTCTACTCTCTCTAGAATTGTTCAATTGGTTTATCTTGGCATTTAGCTTTGTGGGAATCGTGAATCCAATCAGCATTCACTTGTTTGGTATGGTAACGTATCCGTAAGTGGGTGGGAGAATTGCACATAATGTAGTTGAATGGATTCATAGTGTCAGGGAACTGACATCAGAGGAAAGGGAGTTGGTAGGGCTCCCAGAGACTGGGAGAGAGCAGCCAAGGCAGGGACAAGGAGGGGGAGCGAGGGGTCTCTGGAGGAGGATCTCAGTAATGCTGAGAGAGACGCAGCAGCCCAGGCAGGAAACAGCAGGGGAGAGAAAGGGGTGAGAGACACATCCAGCGAAAATAGCGGGGAGGTGTCAGAAGCAACTGCAGGGAGACCCATGCTTCGCCGGAAGCTGCCACGTCGTGAGTCCAGGAGACGCGTTTCCGTTAAGGAACTTCTTTGCTGGAAGCGCTTCCGCAGGCAGCCACTGTCAGACTCTACTAGTGACTAGAGCAGACATGTCTGAGGAGCTCTGTCACACACAGAGGTTTGTGGGGCCGCACAAACTCTGAAGGGGCACAATTTTAAGCACAAGCAGCTAATCATCCCCTGACAGCAGTCTGACAGTCTTTGTACGCTGCCTGTGCAGGAGAAAGCATCATGAGCAACCCAGCCGGAACCGGAGAGGCAGGGGTTGGAGCTGGTCCAAGCTTGGAAGAAAGGTATCAAGCTCTGGAGGTCCAACTTGCGCTGCAGACGGCGAGGCTCGAGGAGAGAAGGGCTCAGGATGCTGACAAAAAGGGGAGAACCACTCAGTTCCCCAGAAAGGTACCAGGATTGGTGCAGAAGTTTGGGGGGGACCCCAAGGATTACCATGCCTTTAGGACCGAGATGCAATATGCCCTGAATGTGCAGTTTGATGAGTTCCCTGATGAGGAATCGCGAGTTGCTTTCGTAATTGGGCATCTTGAGAAGGGGGCGCGGGACTGGGTTCGACCCCTGATGGCAACGCACAACGATATCCTAAAGGACACTATGAAATTCTTTCGTGCAATGGATATCATGTTTTCCAGCGATATTGAGGAAGGGGTGGTGCGCAGACAGCTAATGGCTTGCAAGCAGGGAAGCAGATCTGTCCGTGAGTACTGGACTGAATTTACCATGCTGATTCACAGATTGGGGTGGGATTTATCGGCAGCACCCATTCAGATGCTATTTGAAGAAGGTCTTTCTTCGGCTGTGAAAGACGAGCTGTCCAGGAGCCCCAGGGCGGTGTCTATGGATCAGCTGACCAAATCTGCGCTGACCATTGGAGCGCGCCAGGAGGCAAGAGCCTTGGAGAGGCGGGAAGGGAGAGGGGAACGTTGGAAGGAGTTACGCATTCCAGACATTCCTGAGCCAGCTTTCCCGCCGGCAGAGCCGATGGAAATCGGAACAGCCCGCGCGCGCGCAGTTTCAAAGCCCAGTGAGGGGGCGAAGAAGGAGGGAAAGGGAGCCCGGAAATGCTATCTCTGTCAACAGCCAGGCCACTTTGCCAGAGTCTGCCCCCAGAGGAAGGAATGGCAAGGGATGGTGGGAGCAGTTGAGGGGGGAGAGCAGGGAGAAACGGAGCAGGTAAAAGCCAACGCCTGGTTGCCACCGTCAGGGCACTGCAGCCAGGCCAAAGAGCAGTGAAAGTGCCCGTGCCAGAAGCTCCTCGACCTGCTCTAGTGATTGAAGTGTCGCTAGAGCTGCAAAATGGACACCCCCTAAAAATAAAGGCGCTGTTGGACTCAGGCAGCTCCTGCAATTTTATGAGCAAGGAGTTTGCTGCTGAACATCAGATACAGACTATCCCTTTAAGCAACCCCCTGCAGGTGACCACGATCGATGGCAGGGAACTGTTGGGAGGAGGAGTTAGCTTGCAGACCGTCCCAATGATAATGAGGGTGGCAAGGCACACAGAACTGATAGCGTTTAATGTGGCCACCTTGGGAGGCGCTCCCATTATTTTGGGAATGAGCTGGCTAGCCTTACATGATCCGCTGGTGGGCTGGCATCAAAGAGTGGTTTCCTTCGGCTCAGCACATTGCTTAGAACACTGCAGGGGGGAAAAGGGGTCAGCAGGGGCCCAAGCCACCCTGGCAGGGACTGAAGTAATGGGGAAGGGGAAGGTGCCACCACAGTATGCTGATCTCAGCGACGTGTTCAGCGAGAAGGAAGCTGACCAACTACCCCCGCATAGGCCCTTTGATTGCCAGATCAATTTACTCCCTGGAGCACAGCTTCCTGTAGGCAAGTTGTATGCCATGTCAGACAGGGAAATGCAGGAGTTGCGAGCGTTCATTGACAAGAACCTGAAGAGAGGCTTCATCAGAGAGTCCAAGGCAGCGGGGGGTAGCCCAGTGTTTTTTGTGGATAAAAAAAACACGGACAAGCCGAGACTGGTATGTGACTTTAGGCGGTTAAATGCAGTGACAGAGCCGGCGGCTTTTCCTATGCCCAGGATTGATGATATTTTGACCAGGGTGCGGAAAGGAAAGATTTTTACAAAGCTGGACCTAAGGGGGGCGTACAACCTGATACGTATAAGGAAAGGGGATGAATGGAAGACCACCATGTTCACCCCTTTGGGGGCATTTGAATACCTCGTTATGCCCTTTGGATTACAAACAGGCTCCGCGTGTTTTCAAGCCTTCATGAACCACGTACTGGGGCCTTTGCTCTACAAGAATTGCGTGGCCTTCTTAGATGACGTGTTGGTGTATTCGGAGAATGAGGAGCAACATGTGAGAGACGTCAGAGAAGTGTTGAGCAGGCTGCAAGCCAACAGGCTGTGGGTGAAACTGGAGAAGTGTCAGTTTCATACCAAGGAGGTGGAATTCCTGGGGTACCGCTTGTCAGACAAGGGGTTGGCCATGGACCCCGGCAAGGTTCAAGCGGTGCTGGAATGGAAAACACCCAAGACCAAGAAGGATGTGCAGAGGTTCCTAGGGTTTGGAAACTTTTATCGTAAGTTCATCCGAAACTTCGCCCACCTGACGGCGCCCATCACGGACTGTCTCAGCAGTAAAAAGAAGTTTGTTTGGACGGGGGAGGCGGAGCGAGCGTTTGAGGAACTGAAAAGGGCCTTCGCCTCTGATGAACAACTTCTACATGTGGATTTACAAAAAAAGCTGAGGGTCGAAACAGACGCTTCTGACAGAGCCATAGGGGCGGTGCTTCTTCTGCAGCCGGGGAAGGAGGGGTCAGAGTGGCGACCGTGTGCCTTCTTTTCGCGAAAGCTGAACAAATCTGAGAGGAACTACACGGTGTACGACCGGGAACTTCTTGCGATTCATGAGGCCTTCCGGAGATGGAGGCACCTGCTAATTGGTGCACAACAGAAGGTGCAAGTGTGCACGGACCATAAGAATCTAGAGTATTGGAGAACTGCGCGAGTGCTCAACCAACGGCAGTTGAGATGGGCCCAGGAGTTCTCCAAATTTAACTTTGAGATTTGTTACGTACCAGGCCCAGAGAACGTTAGGGCGGACGCTCTCTCACGCAAACCTGAATATTTGGAGGGAGAGGGTGCACCCGAAGAGACCCATGTCATTCCCGAGGACCGCTGGGTGTGTGGGGCGGCATTGGTGGGGCAAAGGGAACTGGTAGAGGGAACGGTGCAGGATGAATACGCCCAGGACAAACTCAGGGGTCTCAGGAGGGAGGGAGACAAACCCGGGGGTTTTGAGGAGAGAAACGGGGCGTTGTACTACAAGGGAGCGTTATACATACCTGAAGGGGAATTGAGGGAAAAGGTACTCAAGCAACTGCACGATAGCCCCACAGCAGGGCATTTTGGGCAACACAAAACCATGTGGCTGGTTACCAGGGAATTCTGGTGGCCCAAGGTCAGGGAAGATGTGCGGGAGTATGTGAGAGGGTGTGACCAATGCCAACGAGCCAAGGGGGAGAGGCGGGCACCGGCAGGTTTATTAGAACCACTACCCACGCCGGAAAGGCCATGGGAGGCAGTGGCAATAGATTTCATGACTGATCTGCCCAGGTCCAAAGGGAAAACAGCCATCATGGTTCTGGTAGACCTGTTAACCAAGATGGCCCACTTTATAGCCTGCTCACATGCGGTCACAGCGGAAGAAACCGCTAAATTGTTTGTGGAAAATGTGTTTAGGCTGCATGGCGCCCCCTTGAGGGTGGTTTCTGACCGAGGGAAACAATTTACTTCCAGGTTCTGGAGGAAGCTCATGAGCTTATTGCATGTAGAGGTGAATTTCTCAACTGCCCGTCATCCAGAAACCAACGGGCAGGCGGAAAGAGCTAATGGTGTCCTCCAGCAATATTTGAGGTGTTATGTGAATGACAGAGAGAATGATTGGGTGGAGAAGCTGGCGTTGGCAGAATTTGCCTACAACAATGCAGAGAACGTGTCCACGGGGATGAGCCCCTTTTTGGCTAATCACGGGTGTCATCCCCGAGCCTTCCCAGGGGGGGAAGGGGAGAACTGGAGTGTTCCAGCCGCAGAACAGTTCGTTGAAGAAATGGAAGCGATCCATCGCCAGCTCCAACTTAATTTAAACAGGGCGAAGGAGGAATATAAGAGGCAGGCAGACAAAACCAGAAGGGAAGGGGAAAGCATTAGGGTGGGGGACCAGGTGTGGCTGTCCACCCAAGGGTTACCATTCAAAGGAGGTTGTAAGAAGTTAAGACCCAAAAGGCTGGGCCCATTTGAAGTCACGCAACAGGTCAACCCAGTGGCTTTCAGACTCCGGTTACCGAACCACATGAAGTTGCACCCAGTGTTCCACAGGTCGTTGCTGTCACCGTATAAAGGGGACAGAGAGGGGAGGGTCAATAGGGGACCAGCTATGGAGGAAAAAGAACACAGCTACCATGTAGCGGAGATTCTCGATTCCAGGTGGAAGGGAGAGCAAGTAGAGTATTTGGTAATGTGGGAAGGGGAGCCGGAGTCGGAAAACACCTGGGTCAGGGCAGAGGATGTAGATGACGAGGTTTTGATTGAAACTTTTCATCAGAGATTCCCTCGTAAACCCCAGCCAGTGGCGAGGTTCCGGAGGGAATACTTCGCCACCACCGACGAAGAAGAAGAGTTGGAGGGGTTCTCTGATTCCGAGGTGGAGGAGGATTCAGCGAGTCGGAACGAAGACCGATGGAGGGAAATGTTCGAGACGTCTGAAGATGAAGAGGATTCTTTTTGGGGTTTTAGCTCCTCACCGCCCAGAGGAGAGAGTAGGGGCGGGGGAGAAGGGGGCCCTGGAGGGGAGGTGGATGTCAGGGAACTGACATCAGAAGAAAGGGAGTTGGTAGGGCTCCCAGAGACTGGGAGAGAGTCAGCAGCCAAGGCAGGGACAAGGAGGGGGAGCGAGGGGTCTCTGGAGGAGGATCTCAGTAATGCTGAGAGAGACGCAGCAGCCCAGGCAGGAAACAGCAGGGGAGAGAAAGGGGTGAGAGACACATCCAGCGAAAATAGCGGGGAGGTGTCAGAAGCAACTGCAGGGAGACCCATGCTTCGCCGGAAGCTGCCACGTCGTGAGTCCAGGAGACGCGTTTCCGTTAAGGAACTTCTTTGCTGGAAGCGCTTCCGCAGGCAGCCACTGTCAGACTCTACTAGTGACTAGAGCAGACATGTCTGAGGAGCTCTGTCACACACAGAGGTTTGTGGGGCCGCACAAACTCTGAAGGGGCACAATTTTAAGCACAAGCAGCTAATCATCCCCTAATCATCAAAACTAGCTGTTAGTTTTGGACTAGGACCGTGCATAGTATAATGGTTAGTTTTGAACTAGGATCTTGACGATCAGGGTTCAAATCGCCACTTGCCAGTGACTGTCTTCCAGCCTAACCCACCTCATAAGATTGTTGTGAAGATGAAAAAGAGGGGAGGAGGAAAAACTCGCAGAGAAAATGCAGGATCTAAATGTAATGAATGAATGAATGAATGAATGACAATAAAAATATACACAAATCCAAAACATTTTTTTCTTCCTAACTCTTTTTAGAATAGATGTGCCATGCTTCACAGCAGCACTGGGTTAAAAAATAGAGATAATCTCTTGAAGAGCTGATGAATATTTATTCACTTTTAGAGATTTGTACTGTGCTGATCATCAAATTCCCAAGATGGCTTACGGAAAGGTCATATGACATTAAAACTAAAACAGGAAGACACCACTGTGTAGCTGGCAAAGTACAGTTGTAATGTGATCACAGCTCTCAGTCCCAGTTAATAGTGCTGAAGGTAGAACACAGCCATCATTATACTATTAGCCTTAAGGTAAAGGTAAAGGTACCCCTGCCCGAACGGGCCAGTCTTGACAGACTCTGGGGTTTGTGCGCCCATCTCACATCTATAGGCCGGGGGCCAGCGCTGTCCGGAGACACTTCCGGGTCACGTGGCCAGCGTGACAAAGCTGCATCTGGCGAGCCAGCGCAGCACACGGAACGCCGTTTACCTTCCCGCTGGTAAGCGGTACCTATTTATCTACTTGCACCCGGAGGTGCTTTCGAACTGCTAGGTTGGCAGGCGCTGGGACCGAGCAGCGGGAGCGCACCCCGCCACGGGGATTCGAACCGCCGACCTTACGATCGGCAAGCCCTAGGCGCTGAGGCTTTTACCCACAGCGCCACCCGCGTCCCTTACATCTCCATAAACTTGTCCCAAACTCAGATAGCTTATCCAGAAGAATGCCATTTCAGAGGTCAAGAACCAACAGGATGTAACAAGTTAGGCTAAAAATACTTTCCATTCACCCTTTGCCAGGTTGCCAACTTTATTACAAAACTAAGACTCGTAGCTATAAATAAAAAGTTGGTCATTAACATAGTTTGCTTTGCACCTTTTCTTTCCTTGCTCTCCTTTTTGAGAATTTATAGGATCAACATCTTGGCACGCAGCCTTGCCATCCTAAGAACTAGGACCTCTTTTTCTGAGTGAAAACTCATATTCTAAAAGAGCCTGCTGATCACATGAGCACACTATTATGCCTGCAGGCTGTGTTAGCCATTTCATAATTGATTCATTATTTTACTTTTGATTGGCGTGTGAGATCGACATGATCCTTGCAAAGGACAGTGTATGAAGGGACTTTCAGTATTTAGCAGTTGTCTCGACTGGATTTCAAAGTGCTTGATCTGGATTTTGTTCCTAGCTCAGTACTGATTTTTACACTTCCCATTCTGGGGTTTATCCACACACACCTTTCCCCTGCTCTTTCCAGGCACAGTCTGCATTTTATAGCTTCATGTCTGAGCATCCCCGCTTTTTTTTTTTTTTTGCTCCAGAGCCCTCCCCACAAAAACCCGAATTAACGTTTGTTCCAATTCAGCTTTAAATAGTGTGTTTTCATGGGGGAAGATCCAGAGCAAAGAAAAAGGGGGCTTGGACAGGGAGCTTTAAAGTGCGGAGGTATGGCTGGAAAGAGCAGGGCAAAGGATAAGCGTGGATAAACTCTCTCTCAGAAGCTTAGTTTCCTAGAAGAAAAATTCTAGAGTAGAAGCATTTTGTCCTGTTTCTGACTGGTAAAAAATAACTTTCAGTTAATCTGAATAAATGATCATAGTATTCTGAATTATGAAGTACTTCCAGTAAACACTTGTCATTATCAAGTCAAACAGCATTTATAGGTGGAAAAATATACTTTGCTTATTGTTATATTACTACTTTTCAGAAGAGACAGACTGTTATACGCGTCAGGGGAAGGAAGGATTGATAAATCTAACAGCACTTTAAAAAAAATAGCAATCAAAGAATTATAGAGTTGGAAGGGACCCTGAGAGTCAACTAGTTCAACCCCCTGCAATGCAGGAATCTTTGGTAATGCATGACTATTTTTGGAATAGAGGAGAAAGTGTTGGAAGCAGCTAACATCGCATAACGCTAAGTTTCCAAAGTCTTGATGTTAATCCCTCTTGTCCCATCAATCCCACTGATGAGCCATGTGTGGTCACTCAGACTCTCCTGCAAGGATATTCGTGGGCTGTAGTAATTGAAATTGATCCAATTCAGTTGGACCAGATGGTACTTTGTTTGCCTCCTCAGCATGGTGTCGAATTGCATGCAAGTCCTGAGTGTCAAGGTGGCTTCTAAAAGTATCACCTCGGGCTTCCTTGCATGGCACTATTTTATGCTAAGCATAGTTGCCTCCAAACCCAAAGTTGGACCTATTGCTAGATTGGAAGAGGGAGGAGTGTGTGAAGTTAATAAAGTTAATATGCACTTTCAATCTAACCTTGGTTAGAAGATGAGACAGTCTTGCATATTAATTGGACCTCAGACAACTCTATGATGAGCTGTTGTTCTGTTTTTCTCCCTTCCTAAAAATGAAATTCAGTTGTTCTTCTGCTATTTCATAATTTGCATCCTAAACACACTTATTAGGGAGTAAGCTCCACTGATCACAGTGGGACATGCATCTTGAGTAAGTATGCATATAGCATGGTAGGCTTCTCAAATGTTAAACTGTTGGGTGAACTTTAATCCACTTTGTGCTAGGGTATATATGACATATCAGAACGGCCAGTATTGTGAAACAGCGGCAACATCTGCTGCCTACCTTAATTGAAATTCTTTCGCGCTAAGAGATCTACATTTTCCCCTCTACTATAAATTTTAAAATGATTCTAGTTCTGCAATTTATTAATGAGCCATTGTTTCCAACTTGGCTTGAATCTAATTCACTTTCATATGTAATGGATGATGTTACTTTAATATTTGCATGGGTTCCGTTAGCTCCTGCTGAAAGAGAAGTTATCCTCATTGTGGTGCAGTGAAAGCATCCATTATTGTTCCTGTAAACTACTCAAGCCGTGGGGCATGTCTTATGCTCGGTGATGGGCCCATTGATGGCACTCGATAACTGTTAGGAAACATTTGAAGTGAAATAAATATGAATTAGTGGTTCATAGTTTGCCTTGCACTCTGCATCAAACATGGGTGTTGCCTCTGTCAGAGAATGATGCCTGACTTCTCTTGCCATGTAACTCACCTGCATCAAGATTAAGAAATCCCTTTTTTTATTGAATAAGCTTGGAAACAAGATAAATGTCCTTTTGCTTTTTGTTTGGTAAGTATTGAATATCTGTTTTCACAATGAGCCCTTTAAAAATCTCTCCTCGGTGCAACCAGGAGGAATGCGTTTATATCCTGAATATAAAAGCAATACAGTGGTGAAATATTCCTCCTTAATTTTGGTCAGAACGAACAAAAGTGTCTGTGTTTATTCCTGCCTAATGCATCACAAATCTGCTGACATGCTAACCTTGGAGTCTTGGTTGGCGTTAATCAGGCCTGTGCACCGGCAGGAAAGATGTACCTAATGCACTCCATCAGTGCAGTTTGCATATGGAAGTTCTCACAGGGGAGCTGCCCTGTGCCAGCTGAGGGTTACCTGCCCACTGCAGTTATTGTATGTAATTATCGAACCAATCTGTTCAGCCCAGCAGGGTTTAGATGGTAATCATGAAGCAACACTTTGGAAAGATGTAATGCACTCTCCCCTTCTCTCATCAGCTATGTGAGGTTGCAGCCACTTCAGCAGCTATTTCAGTAAAGCTACACGTTTGTCAAACTTGCCCCCCCAAAAGCAGGCTGAACTTTCGCAGTTATTTTTATGCTTATGGGTGAAGATGTGTTTGTGTGTCTGGCAATACGTACTGCCTTGTCGACATTCATTTCCAAAAAAAGGGGGGGGAGAGGAGGTGATAGGAAAAGAGAGACACCCGATTTATTTTAAAGTATTTTGCATGCTCTGTTGTTTTTAGAATATGTCTAACCTGATGTATCTTTGGTTGAGCACCAGGTCTTCGCATAGGGTGATGTGGCAAGGGGGTGGGGAGAGATAAAGGAGAGACATTTTTTCAGGCTCAGTTCCCATGATGAGGAAGGAGGGAATCTGTCTCTTTCTGATCCGTGTCGCTTGCACATGTTCCCCACATGATTAAGTTCTCGTTCTGCATTAATTTGCATTAAAAAAAGGAAATCCTTAAAAATATTAAATGTATGCATTTTTTCTCAAAACGTGTTCTTAACACATACTTTGAATTAGCTGAGAACTGTGTCGTGCCATTTGGAGAAATGTGAAATCAGGTGCATAGCAAAGTTCCAATGCGCATACTGTATTGGTCCGAGAGGTGCAGATCTGCTCATTTTGTGTATCAATTTGCAAAAATCAGAGTTCTTGTGCATTCCTAGCTGATGCTGTCCACATATTGTAAAAATTGTGACGCTTTTCCCCTGTGATCTGAAAGACAAGAAACTTTAAAATAAACATTTGAGCTCAGTTACTCAGGAATCCCACAAAGTTCATTTTCTAGTCTGTGGCTGGCGGAATACCCTTGTCTCTGAATGCAATCCACATGCATTTTAATGATACAGCATTTGATGTATTATACCTCATGATTGCAACTACAACCTTGTTCTCCAACAGTCTATGGGTTTGCATAGGAACCTCATTTAAAAAAACCAAAAACTTTCAAAATGAGGGAATGAAAACCATGGTGTGTTAATTAGGACAAAATACTATTCCTCTTATGGGCTTTTCATCTGGTTACTCACACAAGGGCAAAGATGGAGAAACATGCCAAACTGTTTACTACAGTGCATCATCATTTTGTGATTTAACTTGTCTGCATTCACTTTTCTGCTTTGTATAAAGTGTGGCTTTGTTTTTTGTTTTGTTTGGGGATAGACGAAAAGAAAAGCAGCTGCTGCATCAGGGCCAGCCTCTACTGATGAAGACAACGACGAAACAGCTGTAGAAGACGCGAAAAACATCAAAAGAAGACGACGTGCTACCTCTAGTAAGTACCCCATTGGTGTTTGTCATAGATCTTTCATTTTGATGAAGATAAAAAAGCATTAAGGTTTGCAATAAATGTCACTCTTTTATACTGGGCAACCTGGGGAATGTAAGGTTGTCAGTTGTCTATCTGCAGCAAACGCGAAATATGCTTTTGGCCCAACATATAAAACGGATGGTTGTGGTTGGTTGTAGTCCCCAGCCCCTTTCCCCACCTTTTATTTTCCTCTCTGTTCTCGTTTTCATCCTCCCCTATCTTGTCCAATTCACTGTCAGGAAGTGCTCGCTCCCCAGGACCAATTCATCACAGCAGGTTACAGCCAGAGGCTAGGAGCAGCCGCCGCCGCCGCCGCATTCAACAGTGAGTGGAGCTACTTTAAGAAAAGGGAGTTATCCAGATAGACTGAAAAAGAACCTTGGTTCTGCTTTGGCATAATTGGTAGCTTACGACTCAGGCTATGTGCAGCAGCAGAACTTTTGAAAGCAAGACTTACCAGCCCTGTCAACCAAGATCTTTTTAGCAGGAAATGCCAGAGATTAGATGTTGGAGCCCACACACCTTCCACCACTGAGCCTATCCCTAAGAGACAGGCATCGGTGCAGGTGATACTATTTCCAAGTGAAGATGCATGGTGTATGCATAACTCAATGGACTCGAATTCCACCCAGTCTGTTACTCTTATCGAGCCTGGTATCGCCTGCTCTGGGACGGATGAAATCCATTACTTGGTTTTTGTGTGTGTTTGGTTTTTTAAAAAAATTGTTTGGAACTTTTAATTTTTTTATTTTGAGCTTTTATTAACACGTGGAAACGTGTTAAGAGGAAAACCCAGCTTTAAAATGAATCTGTCACATTCTGTTAAACATGAAACTTATAATTAAGTTGTCGATTGTTTAGCTTAATTTGGGGGGGTATGGGGGTCAGAGAAGTGGATTTTTAAAAAAGAGCTTTCAAAAACTTTATGTTTGGTTATTTTTGGGGTGGCGGAGGTACTTCAGAGGAATGGAATTCCTTAATCCCCACATAAACTGACCCAGACTCTGTGATGATCGTCTGAGGTCCTTTTTCGTGTGCCTCCTCCATGAGAGGTCCAGAGGGTGGCAACATGAGAACGGGCCTTTTCAGCAGTGGATCCCTGTTGGTGGAATAATAATAATAATAATAATAATAATAATAATAATAATAATAAATCATATTATTTATAGCCTGCCCATCTGGCAGGGTTTCCCCAGCCTCTCTGGGCGGCTCCCAACAGAATATTAAAAACACAATGAAACATCAGACATTAAAAACTTCCCTAAACAGGGCTGCCTTCAGATGCCTTTTAAAAGTCAGGTAGTTATTTCCTTGACATCTGCTGGGAGGGCACCATCAAGTGTGTGAAGTGAAGTTGTTTAGGGTGTGAAACATAGGCGAGGGAAGGATTTGGCGTTCCTCTCCACCCTGCTCCTGCTGTGCTTTAAACAGCCACCCCACTTGTCCTGCTTTATGGGAAATCAGTGTGAAGAGTGTGTTGCTTCAGCATTTTCCACCTTTGCAATTAAGCGGTGTATAAATAAATCCATTAATAACAATGTCTTGGCCTTGAAGCTCCGCAAGTGTGTGAATTGCTAGCAGAGCTAAAGATTCATGAGCTTGTGCCTCTGGACCCTGCAAGACGTAAGCGAGAAGGAAGAGAATTAATGAGGAAAAAGGAGAAACAGAGAGGTGACATGCAGAAAGAAGAATATGTATGCTCTGGGGTAGAGAGAGAATTAAGAGAGAGGGGTTTAGAGAGGTTCTTTAGCAGTGTAGAAGGTAGAGACAGTACAAGGTATAGGTTGCAGAGAAAAGGGGTTTAACGCAAAGAAAACCTTTGTGAAAGAAAAATGCTTTTGCATGGTTAGTGTAGTGATATGGCCCTCTTGAGCTGGTAAATGTAAAGATGTCTCTCAAAGTGACTGTCGTGCTCCTTTTACTACTTTGGAGTGGTGGTAATGGGGCAGGGGAGAGGAGAGTTTAGATGGGGAGGGAATTTCCAAGTATGTCTTCCACTAGATTACCCTTGTCCACACAATGTACAGCACTTGAAACTTTGTGAAACTTGCTTCTCTACATAACGGATGCAGCCTGTTTGTTAGCATATACTGCTCATCCATACATGCAGTGGCTTGTATCCAGTTTGCCCAGCACTGAAGTCTTAACTTGCAAGTGTTCCATTTTTATGCCCCTGAATGCACATTGTTTCAGCGCCATTCCACTTTTCAAGCTTGAATTGGGCCCTCAGTGTCCAGGGCCTCTAATCCATTATTATCCTTCTTCAGTCAGAGACCCCACACACTATCTAGTCTGTTTTTTCCTCTTAAGCTGTTGGCTGATCTCTCAGTGTAGGATTTCCCAGCCATATGATGTATATTTTCCACGGTGTTTCTCCAGCAATACAACTTTGCACAGCTGCAATTTCTTTATTTTCTGTTCCCAGTAACAAACCAATCATGTGGTGTTGAGAATTGGTCTTGGTACCTCATCTCCTGTTTTAAATTTCTTGAAATATGGCTGGGATTTCTCCCATGTATCCTTTTCAGATGTCTGAGGTTGCATTGGGAATTTCAACATAAAAGTGTGTGGTGCTCCTTCTCAGGTCCTACCATTCTTATTCCAGGATGCTGTGTCCCATTTCGCTTTCCCCTCAATTTCCATTCCCTCCCTCCCAAGAGCCAATTGGCATTCCTTGTCTACCAAGCAAAGTCAGTCATCACTGGGCTCCTGCATTTGAGATCTCCCAGATTATTATTATTTTTTGTACTTCTGAACACCTTGGAGTTACTCCAAGGCTGCCGATGTCTCGTAATTTTGTGTGGATGGTGTCCTTTTGGCAACATGAGGATCCGACATCAGGTCAGGATAAGGAGTTTGCTGTTAATATATGTGAGCTTGGCCTTCAATTGAGGTGGAGGCAATTGTTAGTGGGAAGTACAAGATTTTGACTTTTCATAGTGCATGTTTTATGTGTCAATAATTAATAATAATACTACTACAGTGGTACCTCCGGTTACGAACTAAATCTGTTCCGGATGTCCGTTTGTAACCAGAAACTGTTCTTAACCTGAGGCGCGCTTTTAGCAATGGGGCATCCTATTGCATGCACGCCTCTGGCGCACAATTTCCACTTGCACCCTGGGGCAAAGGTTGCAACCAGGAGCAGCTACTTCCAGGTTAGCGGAGCTCATAACCTGACACATGTGCAACCAGAAGCATTCGCAACCAGAGGCCTCGGGTTAAGTACTTAATTCGTTCCGGAGGTCCGTTCTTAACCTGAAACTGTTCTTAACCTGAAGCACCACTTTAGCTAATGGGGCCTCCCACTGCTGTTGCACCGCCGGAGCCCGATTTCTGTTCTTATCCTGAAGCACTATTTCTGGGTTAGCAGAGTGTGTAACCTGAAGCGTATGTAACCCGAGGTACCACTGTAGTTTTATTATTTATACCCCACCCATCTAGCTCAGTTTCCCCAGCCACTCTGGGTGGCTTACAGCACATATAAAAACATAATAAATAGCTGAGATTGTAGAATTGTAGAGTTGGAAGAGATTCCAAGGGTCATTTAGCCCAACCCCCTGCAATGCAGGAATCTCAGCTAAAGCATCCGTGACAGATGGCATCCAACCTTTGCTTAAAAACCTCCAAGGAAGGAGAGTCCACAACCTTCCGAGGGAGACCGTTCCAGCTCTTACTATATACTAGAGATGTTTGCCTACTACAGTGGTGCCCCGCAAGACGAATGCCTCGCAAGACGGAAAACTCGCTAGACGAAAGAGTTTTCCGTTTTGGAGGTGCTTCGCAAAACGAATCTCCTATGGGCTTGCTTCACAAGACGAAAATGTCTTGCGAGTTCCTGCTGGTTTTTTCCCCTCCCCCCCTTTTCTAAGCCGCTAAGCCACTTATCAGCTGATCCGATCAGCAGATAAGCCTCTAAAAGCCTCTAATAGCGCTAATCCGCTAATCCTTCAATGGGCTTGCTTCGCAAGACGAAAAAAAACGCTAGACGAAGAGAATCACAGAACGGATTCTTTTCGTCTTGCGAGGCACCACTGTACTCCCTAGTTAAACCTGCATGAGTGCTTATATGCTTCTTTATCTTTTTTTTTTTTTTGTACTGAGAAACATTAGTTGTTTCTGGACCTTGCCTTCTGTGTCCTCCTTAGAAATATAAAATCACCCCAACTCATTTCCCTTTGTTTAACTTTCACTGTTGGATGTGAAGCTGATTTGCTCATTTTCGAGCAAGTTTGGATATGAGGATGATAGGAGTAGCAGAAGGGAGAACTGACTGCACTCTACTTAACTGGCACATGGATCTCATTTGCAGTCATATTTGTGCCCTGAAAAGTCTTGGAATACACAGATCAGATCTGACAGCAGGCAAGGTGAGAGATCTCTGTGTTTTCAAAGTGATTTAGAGAATGAAATATCAGCGAGAACAACCAATGCAAGAATCACCTATGCTCCTTCTTTACCTGCTAAGGCACCACTGTCCAAAACAACCCTTGCTTTACCCCAAATGTATTTCCCGCACTGGAGCATCAATTTCTCACAGAGAGGGACTTACATGCTTGCAAATATATATTGAGGATTCATTGTCGTCAGCCAAACACCTCTTTTCTCCCTGCCCTACCTGCAACTCAGATTTCTAAACAGTCGTGGGGTATTTTTATTGATCTCTGAAGACATAAGACGAGCGGCTGGGAAGGAAGGGGTGCTGCAACAACAGCAAATAAAGAACTCGGTGTGTGAACACCTATGTATACAGCTGCAGGTCCCCGGCTGTGGATCTGCTGTGAGACCATTCTACATGCAATTACAGTGTTATTACCAATATTACAGTACAGGAGCATACATGGAAAGTATTTATTTTAGAGGTGGGGTTCATGCAAAGATAGGGGGCTAACCTGAGGCACCTCCATCCTCACTTGAAGCTGGAATTTATTTCTTTCCCACCTTTTTATCCTTCCCCTCCCTAATCCCCGGGCCTTGGCAGCTCCTGTGGATGCTTGGGGAAATGCTCTTGGTGTCAGGACTGTAGGAAGTGAACGCTCCCCAAGCATCGCTGCTAACCACTGGACTCAGGCATAGAGGAAAGGACCCGTTGTGTGCCTAAGAGCTGCCTTCACATAGTCCTCTCCTTTGGCAGTGTAGACACACAGGGATCACTATCCAGGAATCTTAACAGGGGCCAGATGAAATCGCATAGAGGACTAGGTACTGCCCATAGGCTGCCTTTTCAGACTAGCTAGTTTGTATAGCTCGAAATACTATAAACCACGTCTACGATTTTTACTGCTATAAATTAATTTTGTGGGGTTCAAGAGTGTCCTAAAGCTGATGTGAGCAGGTTGCATTTCCTTTCCTTTCTTTTTTTTATGTCTGGTCTAAATCAGTAGCAAATTCACGTGGATTTTCCTTTGTTAATATAAAACATTCTGATTATATCCTGACCACTTTACCGTAGTCGTTATTTCTAACCTCTAAATTGTTTTTGTTTTTAACAACTGTAGAGGCAGGAGCCACGAAACCCAAGGCACTGAAGACCGCTCCCAAAGCCAAGAAAACCTTGACCCCCAGGAAGAGGACCCAGAAATAGGAAACTCAAAATGATGAGTGCTTGCTGCTTTTTACTAGTTACTGTTCTTTTCCAGTAATCATGGGCTTTTCCCTTTTTCTGTATGTGTTTAGCCTATAGGCAGTCACAATGCGGCACTGCATTATGTAGCTGAAACTGGAAAAGGGGTATTTTAAGTTTTTTATGTACAGTTTTAATACTAGTACAGAAGTTTTCAAAAATCTTGAATGGCTGTTTTTGCACCTGCTCATTTAACTGTTTATGTCAAAATTGAATAAAAATAAAGTCCCAATTCTGGTCTCTGTTTAAATGAAACCTGAGGTTGAAGTGGAAGTGTGTTCGGGTGCGAGCTGCGTTGGGATCCAGGTGCTGTGCATGCAAGATAAATGTGCTTCCGACTGGGGTGCAATTGCAATTGCCAGCTCGAGAAAAGACTGGCAATATGCGTTTATTTAGGGTAACTTATGTGCTGCTGTTCACAGAAAACAAGAACAAAAATACAGAGGTCAAAACTGCAACCCGTAAAAGAAACAGAAGCACCAACTAGCACCTCCCACGCACGGTAAAAAACCAAAACAAACTAAAAAAAATAATTGGAAGAACTGATAAATTTATTTTTGGAGGAGTTATTGTTTGGCTTGTTGTTAGGTTTTGTGCTTTTATACTGTAAAGTGCCCCATGTTCCTCTGATGAAGGGTGGTATAACAACAACAACAACAACAACAACAACAACAACAACAACAACAACAACGTCCCACTAAGGCCCCATCTGCACCATACATTTAAAGCAGTATCATACCATGTTTAGTGGTTATGTCTGCCACTACAAGACGCTGCAGTTATGGGGGCTGAGAGTGGTTAGCAGACCCCTATTCCCCTCACAGAGCTACAGTTCTCAAGGTGGTTTAGGAGTCGATCCCTCTTGCAAGGGAACTCTGATTCTGGCCCTCTGATTCTAACCCTTCCCCAGCTTTTATTCTCATTGGGTGCTTTCTCCTGGCTGGAGTGTGCCCTTGATCTCCGTTGGTGCCTCATGGTTTCCTGTGTGTGTGTCTAAACTAGCCTACTGGGCAAAGAAAAAAATTGCAGCTCTTGCTTCTGCCATTTTTGCCTCTGGCCCTGCACATCACTGGCATGTGGCCCCTGGAAGATTACTCAGGTGGGAATGCAGTGCACAGTCTCCGAAAGGTTCCCTGCCCCTGATGTACATACTTACATGGCTGGGGCTATACTAACGGCAGGTGTGACAAATCTGTGCCGAAGGAGTTTTCAGTTTAAGCCACAGAAGAAGTTTGTGGGGTGGGGAGCAGACCAAGGCCAGAACGAACAGGAAGGATATGCAGTCATTTCAATCCCAGGCACTTTAGTTTGGTCCATTTTGGTATTCATTCTTCCTAAGCGTCCCTGGAAAGGCCGAGGTCCAAGAATGGAGCTAAAGGAATTAATGGAGCTTGTTTGCATGAAAGTGTCTCTGGGAAGCAGTTCCAGGCAGGCCGGAGGAGCAGCAAGAGAGTAAGTGAGGGCTGGCATTCGGGAGCAGGGCTTGGAGTGACTTGAGGATGGCAGAACTGACCAAGGGAAGTTTCCAAAAATGGATGTCCTCAGATCCAAGAGTGGAGAGATGGAGGGAGATAAGGCAATTTTGGGGGTTTTTTTGAAAGCAAGAAGTTCGTTCGCCCAACGAAAACCCCACGGCGTTAAGGAGAGGCGTTCCTTAGGAACTGCTGCCTGGTGTTTTAAAGAACCAGGGAGAAGATAGGAAGCGCATTGCTATGACGACATGGTTAAAAAGTATTGCCCTATCCTGTTGTCTGTAGGGTGGGAGGGAGCAGAAGGAGGGTGGCAGCACTTGGGGCGTCCTGATTTGAATGTAAAGTCCCTTACACAAAGGAAGCAAGCTTCCTTATAGACTGCATTTACTGCTCTTGATGACTCCAGTTGTGTGTAAATATTAGAAAACAGCAGGGTCCTGCATTCCAAGAATCACTTGAGCACTGCCATGAAGACAAGAGTCCTTACCAGTATTGTAGTCATACTCCCGAGCTCTCCTGCTGTTTCTAATCTGTGCGCACAGCCGTGAAAAAACCGGACTGACATTTACAGGCACAGCAGGGAGACACTTGAGTCGGGAATGTTAAAGACTCCACTACCTACGTGGGCTTCCCCCTCCCCCATCTTCTCTCCCCCACCCCTTTCAAAGTAGCCACCATACATGATAAATCTTCACAGGAGAACTAGTATGCACTTCAGCTGATGGTGTAATGAGGGTATTGATAATGAATCGTACAACACTTCGTGGTGCCAAAACATTCAGCAGGCAGATCCTTGTGTACTTTGGTCCCCTCCCTCTCTAATCTAAAATATCTGGAGGGGAAACTTTGATTTAATTATAGGCATAAGGAGTTGGGTTCTGTCCTTTCCCTCTCTCTTAAAACACACACACACACACACACACACACACACAATACTCTGCTGGTTTGATGGTTTCATTTTCTTTCTCTCTTTGCTCCCATTCCCCCAGTAATAATTCTTAAATGAGTGCGTATATATATAATCTCTTAAGAATCTGACAGCCTAGAATTGAATAGCTTTGGCAGCCCACCCCTGCCGATACTCTAACATGGTTTGCCCCAAAAAGCTGCCAGAGTTGGGATGCCATAACACCAGTAATATAATTAAGGGTTGGGGTTTTTTTGGTGGTGGTGGTGGTAGTGGGGAGGGGGTTTCACATTGTCTGCTTGACTTCTCAGTTAAGAATTCCGCTTCCCTTTGGGAATAAGACTAGACAGACTGTCATTTGCTATTACTAATTCTGCTTAGCATTATCACCGGAGCTCTTTTTCTTTCTCTCTCTCTCTCTCTTTTTTGTAATTAGCTGTCTTAGTTGGCTCTTAAATTTTAATAGCCAATTGAAGCTACGTTTTAGCCAAGTTCCATATCTAAATTGTATTCAGTCCATTAAGAAAGTTGGTTAAAAGGCTATTAAAGCAAAAAGCCAATATATGGCAGCCAGCGCTTATGTTTGCAGCTCTCGCAATGCCAGACTTCCGTAGAAATTTTGGAAGGGATGCCTTCCACGTTGCTCTGAGTGGGAAACGCATAGAGGCCAAATTCTCACCACGCGTCTAAAGCACTATTATACCATTTTAAGCAGTCATGGTTTCCCCCAAAGAATCCTGGGAACGATGGTTGGCTGAGGGTCCTGAGAGTTTTTAGTAGATCACAGAGCTACAGTTCCCTGGTAGGAGGGCTTGATCATTAAACCACCCTGGGAATTGTAGCTCTGTGAGGGGAATAGCGTTCTCTACCAACTCTCTGCATCCGTAACAAACTACAGTTCCCAGAATTCTTTGCAGGAAGGCCATGATTGCAAAAGAGGTATAATAGTGCTTTAAATATATGCTGCAGATGTGGCCAGAGAGTCCACAAGCTTAGTCTGTAATCCCATGCATATGTAACTGGGAGTAAGTCCCAATAAACACAGTGGAGCTTGCTTGCAAATATAAGCATGCAAAGGATTGCATGGAGAAGTGAATGGAGAAAACCTTGTCATATAAGGTAAAAAGGTAAAGGTAAAGGACCCCTGGATGGTTAAGTCCAGTCAAAGGTGATTCATCTCGCTTTTAGGCCGAGGGAGCCGGCGTTTGTCCACAGACAGCTTTCCAGGTCATGTGGCCAGCATGACTAAACCACTTCTGGTGCATGGAGGAACATGACAAGTGCCAGAGCGCACAAAAACACCGTTTACCTTTCTGCTGCAGTGGTACCTATTTATCTACTTGCATTGGCATGCTTTCGAACTGCTAGGTTAGCAGGAGCTGGGACAGAGCAACGGGAGCTCACCCCATTGCGGGGATTCGAACAGCCGACCTTCTGATCAGCAAGCCTAAGAGGCCTAGTGGTTTAGACCACAGCACCACCCGTGTCCCCATAAGCATGCAAAGGATTGCACTGTTAGTTTTGGAAACCAAAGATATTCAGAGATGGGGGGAGGGATGGAGGGAGAGGGAGAGAGGGGGGCAGCAGCTGAGGTGGAGGTGTCAAGGCTCTACTAGCTAATTCTCCTCTTGGAGTCTTGTTTTGATTTTATTATTTATTTTTTAATCAAAGGAATGATGGTTTTTCCTCTGTTTCATCTAGTTGATCAAAATGGTTAGCACAAACATCCGAAGCACCTTCTGGTGGGACGGTAAATCTTGCAGAGATTAGTTTGCAAAACACCCTGCCAGGAAGCCAAAGAGGAAGCTTATACCAGCTTGCAGTCAGCGGATGCAGCTTCCTTAATTAAAGACCTCTGTCCCAACTGAGGCAACTCTAGACAATGGGTGCATCCAGCCAGTTCAGCGGTGCATGGATGTGCATCATAATGCAGCGTCTTTTTCAGCTGTGCCCAGAAGCCCTTCTGCATATGGCTGCCGCTTTGGCAGACCAGGGCATTTGGGTTTTGTTCTGGAGGCCGTTTCTTTGCATCAGGGTAGGGGAACCTGAGGCCCTGCAGATGTTGTGCTGCAACTGCCATTATGTGTGACTGCTGGCCCTGCTGGCTGCGATCGATGGGAGCAGGAGTCCAACAACATCTGGAGGGCCACAGTTCACGCACTCCTGCTTCACAGTCTTTTCTCCCCTGCTTCATCCACTGCTAATGACATGGGAGAAATGGATTGGAAATCAGTGCAATCTTAATCAATAGAATTTATGCCCCAGTAAATATGTTTATGGTCATGATCCTTACACCCCAAAATATACAGGCAACATTTTCACCAAATTGCTCAATGAAAGGAAGCCAGAAACTACTAGAAGCCAGAA
Source organism: Podarcis vaucheri (assembly GCF_965113315.1). Classification (NCBI taxonomy): domain Eukaryota; kingdom Metazoa; phylum Chordata; class Lepidosauria; order Squamata; family Lacertidae; genus Podarcis; species Podarcis vaucheri. The sequence continues at coordinate 20,736,595 of NC_138759.1, read as the reverse complement.
ACTACTAGAATCTTATTCTGGCCAGTTTGAATGCAAACTCTTTCCCTTGCATGGACGGATCGCTTTGGGTTAATACTGCCTGAATATTGAAATGCTGGAAATCTCTTCCTAACCCTATGCGTGACCAGGCTGCGTCACGTGCTCCTATCACTCTGAGATTCCACCTGCAAAAACGAGCATTTGTAAGTAGCGCGTGGAAGTCAATTACTGAAATGAAACTATTGCGGGCTAAAAGGGGACTGGCAAATGACAAAAGCTGCAATTAGCTACATTTCCATAGCATTGCCTACTCGCTACTGTTGGGAGGCTGGAGTGTCATTTGAAGCAGTCAGTCTTCTGGCCTGATGCTCGTGCCTTGCTTTGATACTCCTCGTGTCACCGATTGCAAAGTGCCCGGAATCACTTGGGAATGCCTGTTCCAGATAGCTTTAAACTCTGCAATCAAGCTTTAAACTCTGCAATTGGCTTGAAGTGTGATGCACTGAGAGAGAGGGAGTGGGGGCGGGGGGTGGAGAAAGAGAAATTCCCTGGGTTGCCAATAGATGCATTTGAAGACTCCAGGGTCCTCTCATTTGAATTAAAGCGTCAGCTGGGGTGTGGGTCTTGCATATGAGATGCGCGTAGAGCCTGCAGAAGTTGGGCGCCCCCCCAAAGTGACTCACACCTTGATGGTAAACAAGGCTGCCTGGATAGGGGCTCCTGAGCTTTTGAAACCTTGTTGAATGTCCGAAATAGGAATCTAGGTCATCTCAAGACATTGGCCACTGTTCTGTATAGAGAAGCCAACCAAGCTGGCAGCTGAATCTTCTTCGACACTAGTGAGGACCCAGCATCCAATATGGTGGTACTTGAAGGCAGCAGATTAGATTGGGGAGCACAGTGGAGGCCACTTGGCCAACGCTGCTCTGTCTTGTACCATCTCACTGCTGTGTCCAACACCCAGCACCTGCCTCCGTCTGCTTAATGGTTCACTCTCCTTCTTTGCTCCTCAGCCATCGGTATTCAATATTGGTAGAGGCAGCCCTGGAAAGAACCGTCTGCTCCTCTTTATTATTTATTCAATTTGTATGCCGCCCTTCATCCGTACAGTGGTACCTCAGGTTACATACGCTTCAGGCTACAGACTCCGCTAACACAAGAAATAGTGCTTCAGGTTAAGAACTTTGCTTCAGGATGAGAACAGAAATCGGGCTCTGGCGGCGCGGCAGCAGTAGGAGGCCCCATTAGCTAAAGTGGTGCTTCAGGTTAAGAAAAGTTTCAGGTTAAGTACAGACCTCCGGAACGAATTAAGTATTTAACCTGAGGTACCACTGTAGATCTTAGAGCAGTTCGTAACATAAAAACACAAGATAAAAAAATACAACATACATAATAAAGTCAGGAACAACAAACCAATAACCCCCCTCCCACAACACATTCAAAAGGGCATCAGATGTCAGTCAGGCAGAGCAAGCCTGGGTAGGGAGGGAGGTGTGTTGTTTCCTTCCCCTTCAATCATTTAATTTGCTGTTGTTTTTAAATTGTTATTATATCCTACTTTTCCTCCGAGGAGCTCCAGGTGGCTTACACTCCCCAGTGTTATCCTTGCAACCATCTTGTGAGGTAGGTTAGGCTGAGAGGCAGTGACTGGGGATTTGCTATGGTCCAAACCACTGAGCCAATCGGCTTGCCAATCGGAAGGTCGGTGGTTCAAATCTCCGTGACAGGGTGAACTACCATTGTTCTGCCCCAGCTTCTGCCAACCGAGCAGATTGAAAGCACACCAATGCAAGTAGATAAATAGGTACCACTGCAGAGGGAAGGTAAACGGCGTTTCTGTTCTCTCTGGCTTCTGTCACAGTGTCCTGTTGTGCCAGAAGCGGTTTAGTCATGTTGGCCACATGACCAGGACAAACGCCAGCTCCCTCGGCCTGAAAAACTAGATGAGCACCGCAACTGTATAGTCGCCTTTGACTGGACTTAACCGTCCAGGGGTCCTTTACCTTTTACCTTGTGCCTAGTCCAGCAGTCTGTAACCACTACACTACACCCAACCGGTTCTTCATTTGGCACCTTATTATGGCTGCGAGGAATTCATTTGTCTGGGCAAAGAGAGAGAACAAACATCGGCAAGTTCCTCAATATATTACAAAAAAATATAAAAAAGGCATAACCAATAATATTATTGAGCATAATAGCATATAAAAGCACGACGTTTTTCAGCTGTTTATCTAAGTTAGGTTTCAAATGGAAGGTGCTTTGTTTTCAATGCTAATAAAATAGCTGTACTCTACTTTTTCTCTCTCTCTCCTTTCTTTTGAGAGGAAACAAAAATAAATATTGTGCTACATTTCTTCAAATTGCGGGGGGGGGGGGAAATTAGATTGCTGGCAAATAGCTTCCCACAGATGTAGCAGCATTTTGAGGGAAGGGAACGGCAATATCCAGCATTTCTAGATCTATCAACGTTAAACGTAACCTCTGGAAGTGTACATTCCGTGCTGGTGGGCAGGAGGTAATCAAGCCGAATAATTGCTATGCATGGTAAAGTGTTCCATCTTTACCTTTCCATTGCTTTCTGCTGCAGAGGATAATAAAGTTGACCTTGTTGTCATTGGCCTGTGTTTTATTATTGTGATTTTTTTCTTAATCTTAAATATTGTTTCACATGGAAAACATTCCTCCGTTGGTTGCGGAAGCAAAGCATTGTTGTACGTTGTGCAAAACTGCCCTGCCTACACGGCTCGAGAAAGACAGGGCTCCAGGTGGCTATTTCATACTCAGTGCCTGCAGGAACTCCAGCTAGTAGTAGTAGTAATAATTAATTTATTAGGTTTCAGACCGGGTTGCCCCAGCCACTCTGGGCAGCTTCCAACATATATGAAAAACATAATAAAACATTTTTAAAAGCTTCTCTATACAGGGCTGCCTTCATCTCTTTGACATCGGATGTTACTCATCTCTTTGACATCGGATGGGAGAGCATTCCACAGAGTGGGCGCCACTACTGAGAAGGCCTTCTGCCTGGTTCCCTGTAGCTTCACTTCTTGCAGTGAGGGAACCACCAGAAGGCCCTCAGAGATGGACTTCAGTGTCCGGACTGAATGATGGGGATAGAGATGCTCCTTCAGGTATTCTCGGCCGAGGCTGTTCAGGGCTTTAAAGGTCAGCACCAACACTTTGAATTCTGCTTAGAAACGTACTGGGAGCCACTGTAGGTCTTTCAGGACCGGTGTTATGTGGTCCCGGCAGCAGCTCCCAGTCAGCAGATTAGTTTCCAAGTCGCCTTCAAAGAGCACATAGAGCACATTGTAGTAGTCCAAGCGGGAGATAACCAGGGCATCCCAGCTAGTACAGAGATGGGGAGCCTGTCATTCTGCAGATGGTGTTGGACTGCAACTCCCACAATGGTTGCTGACCACTAGGCATGCTGCCTGTGGCTAATGAGAGGTGGAGCCAGAAGGTTGGCATGGGATGTGGACGCAAGAAGAGCCCCACTGGATCAGTCTGAGATCCATGTAGTTTAGCATCCTAAACTAGTGGCCAATCAGATGCCTCTAATAAACTCACAAGGAGGGCTTGAATGCCAAAGCCCTCTCTCTCTATCTCTCCCCAGCGAATGGCACTCAGTGGCATGTTGCCTCTGACCATTAATGTTCCGCAAAGCCACTGAGACTACAAGTAGATTTCAAGCCCTTTCTTAGCACCATCATCACCTCTTGTGCCAGAGAACTCCCTCCAGCTAATCATGCAATAGGTGTGGGCAGGGATTCCCCCCCCCCCCCGCCGGAACTTGCTGGAACTCAGTTCTGGCACCTCTCAACTGGGTGCCATTGCCATTATAGGAGAACAAGGGAGTCATTCATGGTGAGTTCCGGCACCTTTTTTTTCTAGAAAAACAGCAATGGTCTCAAAAACAGCAAGTTCAGAAGAGGGGGAGAGGCTGATTTTAAAATTTAGCCAAACACTGATCTATAAATATGTACAATGGCACCTCAGGTTACAGGCGCTTCAGGTTACATACACTTCAGGTTACAGACTCCGCTAACCCAGAAATAGTACCTCGGGTTAAGAACTTTGCTTCAGGATGAGAACAGAAATTGGGCGGTGGCAGTGGGAGGCCCCATTAGCTAAAGTGGTACCTCAGGTTAAGAACAGTTTCAGGTTAAGAATGGATCTCCAGAACGAATTAAGTTCTTAACCTGAGGTACCACTGTATATTTATTAGGTTTTAGATACTGCACTTCATCAAAACGATATCAGGGTAGTTCACAAGATGAAAATCACAAATACATAGTCAAATCAGAAGCAACGAAACAATAACCCTCTTTCCCACAAACATGTTTAAAAGGCTGTGGAATATTCATCAGAATATTGAAAGGCTGTAGAATATTCATCAGCCCAAGGCGTGGTTGAAGGGAAACATTTTTGCCTGGTGTCTAAAGATATATAATGAAGGAGAGCATTCCACAATTGGAGAGCCACTACAGAGAAGGCCCGTTCTTGTGTTGCCACCTTCTGGACCTCATATAGAGGAGGCACATGAAGAATGGCCTCAGATGATGGACGCAGAGTCAGAGTCAGTTTATATAGGGTGAGACAGTTCTTGAGGTATTGTGTCTCCTGAGAGTTGTGTCCTTCTTTTGAGAGAAATAAATATTGTGCCTTATGGGAGAGTTTCGACCAATTTAAAATGGTGGTGCACCTGGATTGTGGCAAAATGCTTTTCAGGGCATTCTCATCAATACATCATCTGATTTCGCTGCCATTATCCTGGAGCCAATATTGATTTAGTTTTGACAATTGCTTAGGGCTGCCTGGAATGTATTTAATTTGCCATGACCCAGCACAGCCCTCAGTCTCCTTGGTGTTCCCCTTCTCACTCTCTGGATTTGACCAGGGCGTTTCGGTGGCCTCGACTTCCATTTTCTGTTACTTCTAAGGCATCCAGATGGGGCAACGAAATGGAGTGAGGGGCTGGCCTTCCATCTGTTGATGGGAAACTAAATACAGGGTTTTATTGTTCGGTAAGTAAGAACAGATACAGCCTCTACATCAAGGCCAAGCTATATGCTATTAAATCTACCCTTTGAAGTCTTCCATCGGGCTGACCAAGGACAGATGGTAAACTGGTATCACTTGATACTGGCTTAGGTCAAGTCGAAGTTCAAGATTAAAGGTAACAAGAGCCTCCATTCAGCTGCCAGACAAGCCGTTCTATATATTGAATACCATCTAGTCACCTCTAATTCTGCAGGTTAAAAAACAAAGATATAAAAAGTAGGTCTCTTTTATTTCCTTCTTAGCTTGTCTAAATGGAGCGGATAGCCTAGCAACTTTAGAGTTTTTATATCTGAATATGAATGAAACATTGTTCGTTTTCAGGTGGTGATGGATTCCTCTCCCTCCCCCTTTATCCTGGACCTCTTGCAAATAAGCATTTTGACATAAATTTAGTGGTTGAACTATTTCAAGAAACAAATAAAGCTGTCTAAACACACATGCTATTTATCCCTCTTTAAGATTTCATCCCCAAGCGTCCAGCTAATTTGCTCTTAACACCATCTTTTGCATTGTCATATAGTAAAGGCCCCCTGACCATTAAGTCCAGTCGTGACCGACTCTGGGGTTGCGGCGCTCATTTTGCTTTATTGGCCGAGGGAGCCGGCGTACAGCTTCCGGGTCATGTGGCCAGCACGACTAAGCTGCTTCTGGCGAACCAGAGCAGAGCACGGAAACGCTGTTTACCTTCCCGCCGGAGCAGTACCTATTTATCTACTTGCACTTTGACATGCTTTTGAACTGTTAGGTTGGCAGGAGCAGGGACCGAGCAACGGGAGCTCACCCTGTCACGGGGATTCGAACCGCCGACCTTCTGATCAGCAAGTCCTGGGCTCTGTCATTTAACCCACAGCACCACCCATGTCCCTTGTCATATAGTACAGCAAGGTTAAAAGAAGTGTTGGCAAAATTCGAAAGGAGACCTGTAGTAGGAAACGGGCGAGGTCCACCATGGGAAACAGATTAACGTTGTGCATGTTTGGACAGTACAGTAATGCTTTTAGGGCAGGGATTATGGAAACTAATCCAACAACATCTGGAGGAATAGGTGCCACCTCCTGGGGACCAAAGCAACCTTGCCCCCCAAAATATTTTCTTCTTTTAGAGGGCTAGGCTCCTTCAATGTTCAGAGGGCATTTGGCTCCACACCCTGGCTCCTCGCAATGTTGTGCATGCAACATCAGGAAATTTCAAAACATTGTGCACGTGATGTCAGGACATCACATTCCCCCCCCCCCATTTTCTCGAGAAGTTGTCGCCTCTAACTGGAGGGCCACCGGTTCACCACCCCTGTTTTTTGGGGGAAAGAAACTGAACAGTTTTATTCCCTTTCTCTACTGTTGAATGAAAAGCAAATGTTCTGTTATACAAATCTTAGTGTGAGGCATTCGTGCCCACCCCCCTTAGCCATTCCTTTACATAACAAAACATTTTTCAAGCATCAGAAAGGCAAACCTTATTCCTTCCAGAACTTGTTAAACAGATGATCCGAATATATGGCCTATTTTTAAAATTTCATCCAAGAACACAGATACAGAAGGACTTTGAATGGAGCATAAAGTGGAACTGATCTCTTTACTTTCAAGGCAGTAGTTGCTTGTTGCTAGTAATGGTGTCTTCGAACTCTTTCTTTCATAGACGCTGACACATCAACCAAAGTCTTGTTCAAACATTGTGATGTTGCTCAGCTGAACAGGCACATATGCAAGCGAGAATGTCAGTAGCAAGGAAGCCTTCTGTATGCATAGAGGAGGTTTTCATGTATTTTGAAACCCTGGAAAATCAGGATTCCAAACGACTCCATGTGCACTGGAATAGGAGTAAAGGAATCAGAAGATCTATCTGGCACAGCATCTTGTTCTCACAGTGGCCAACCAGATGCCTATGACAAGTCCACAAACAGGACCAGAATGCAACATGACTCTCCCCACTAGTGTCAGGCTTCAGGGAACCCGATCCCCTTCCCTCACAGCACGCTGCTAGTAATGGAACGACAAGAAGCTCTTACCAATGTCTTTTATTCAATATTCACAGAGAGAGAGAGACGTAGAAATATCACCTCTCGGGTAATGGCATTGTTCCGAGTAATCTCCTCCCCCCATCCCTTCTCAGTCAGGAACAGCCCACATGTCCCTTATGGTGTCTGCTTAGAGACAATTGCCTCTGGGCTCTCTGCTCTCCTACTTTCATTGCTTGCCATGTTCTGTGAGAAGAGGAGGGGGGGTCTGGAATTTCCTCTAGTGATAACATGTCAACCAGCTGTTCCTGCTCTGCTTTTCCCATTATTTCCCAGCTTTGTCCCTCTTCTATCTCTGAGCTGTGACCCTCTGCAAACCACCGTTGTGAATCTATACTGTCCTCCTCTTTTCTGGAAAGTTCAGGAGAAGGTGGAGGCAATCTACACCATTCTTCCTCCGATGTCCAGTCCTTTACATCTTTTTATTCCCAGCAACTGATAGGTGGACTAGTAGCTATAGTAGCCTTATCCTCCCTGAATTTATCTTTGGAATCACAAGACAGAGAAGCCAGTAGGAGAACACTTCAGTCTACCAGTACATTAAATACAGGCTCTCAAAGCAGCTGTCTTATTACAAAATATTTTCAGAAACAGACTTGAAAGAGAAGTTGTTGAATTACAACTTATCACTAAACTGAAAACTATGGAGAGACCTGGTTTTAATATAGATATTGGATTCCTGTCTCATTACATATGCTAATCATCTGCATCTTATCCCTTGCTTTTTCCTGTAGGACTCGTTAACAGTCGTTAACAGTCATGCACAGGTTTACCATACCCATTGAGTCAATCAGCCATCTCCCACTACCCTTCTGAGAAAAACTCCACCCCACTCTCCCACTATACATAAGGGTCTAGTGACTTCTGTTTCAGTGTATCTGAAGAAGTGTGCATGCACACAAAAGCTGATACCAAGAACAAACTTAGTTGGTCTCTAAGGTGCTCACTGGAAGGACAGATTGTGAAGCTGAGGCTCCAATACTTTGGCCACCTTATGAGAAGAGAAGACTCCCTGGAAAAGACCCTGATGTTGGGAAAGATGGAGGGCACAAGGAGAAGGGGACGGCAGAGGATGAGATGGTTGGACAGTGTTCTCAAAGCTACCAACATGAATTTGACCAAACTGCGGGAGGCAGTGGAAGACAGGAGTGCCTGGCATGCTCTGGTCCATGGGGTCCATGGGGTCACAAAGAGTCGGACACGACTAAACAACAAGGTGCTACTGGACATTTTATATATATATATGTATGTATGTATGTATGTATGTATGTGTGTGTGTGTGTGTGTGTATATATATATATATATATATATATATATATATATATATATATATTTCCATGACTTTCATAGTTCAACTGTGAACAAGTACTTCCTTTCGCCTGTCCTGAATCTTCCAACATTACATGTCCCCAAGTTCTACTATTATGAGGGGGTGAAAATCTTCTCCCTTTTCACTGTCTCCCCATAATGCATCGTCTTCCACACCTCTATCATACCTTGCCTCGCTTGCCTTTTATTTTCTTTTTTAAACGAAAATGCCCCAGGGACCAATTTCATCAGAATACCATTCAAAAATGACACGAGTGGGAATGTTGGCGTTGAAATATGTGTTTTAAAAGTGTCACAAAAGACTCGTTTTCTTTATCTTAACTTCCAGCTTAATGGCCTTGCTCTCCAGCCCTCCCACCAAATACTTTCTCCATATTCAATTACTCTTTAGGATAATACTTTTTTTATTTTTGAAAGATTGTGCGTTGTAGTTCAATTCCATGAAATTTCACTTAAGTGCCCCGAGATCCAAGGATATGCCTATTACTTAAACTGTAAGTAATGGTTCCATGCAAAAATTAGGAAACATATTGTGCTTTAGATAAATTGCATTCAAATTAGTTCTTATTACAAATGGGGTAGAAAATGGATTTTTAGCTCTGGCTGGCCAAAGAGCCAACATTTGTCTCTAGTTCATTTGTTTAAATATATTCAGGCCAGATTGAAATCCATATTGCTTGACATTAATTGAGTACTGAAGCATCAGTGTACTCAAGTTTCATAAACCACTGATGACTGAGTTTTTACAGGCTTGATTTAAAAATATACCATCCCTTTTATAGGAAAATGATGTTCTGTTTATAAAGTCATTTTCAGAGCCCACCATTAAATGCCATACATCTTAATAAAATGAATTTAAATTTGACATTTGTACTATTGCAATGACATCTTGTTTGCTAAGAAATTTTCCCCCTCCATTTGATAATGTATTTTTACAGAGCCTTCTGTGCAATATCCTAAGTAAACATGTTTCTCTTTTCTGAGAGGACTTGAACTCAAAGACAAGTTAACAGTAGCACACAGGCAAAAATCATTCAGGTTCCAGGTACAGATCAGGGGAAATGTTTCCCTGCAGATATGGCATACAGGAACAAGGAGAGAATGCTTATATCTAGTCAGACCATTGTTCCATCTAGTTCAATACCATTTACATTGACTGGTGGCAGTTATCAGGGTTGCAGGAGCAGAATCTTACCCAGCCCTAGACAGGGATGCCAGGAATTGAACCTGGAATCTTTGGTGTATTTTATTTTATTTTATATTTATATACGGCCCTTCATCGAAAGATCTCTGGGCAGTTCACAGAATAAAAACACAAAATACATAATTAAAAACAAGAACAAAACAAACCCATGACGACTACCCCCCCCCTCAATACTGCAAAGCATTTTCTTTACTGCTGAGCTGTGGACCTTTCTCAAACATGGAAAAAATACAACACCATTGTGCTTCGAAGGTCCAGGATAGGGAAGATTTCTTCCGATGAGAGAGAAGAATGACTTCATTGACTTGATATGTTTAAAGCACACGGCTTCCCCCAAAGGACCCTGGGAACTGGAGTTTGTTAAGGGTGATGAGGACGCTCACTCTGCAAGGGGTAAAGTACAGCTCCCAGGTTTCCCTGGGGGCAAAGCTCTAAATACCCTCTAAACAAATGGGGTGTGTGCAGCATCCAAGGGACTACTTCTGAGCCCCCTTCGTGTTTTTGACAAAGCGGGTTCTGGCCTGTGAAAGCTTACACCATGCTTAGTTCAGTTCTGAATGTGCTGGGAGTCTGTTGCTGCTTTTGCTGCAATGAATTCCCCTCCCTGGAATCACCACCCTGAAGTGGCCCTCGCCCAGGGTCAGGCCGCGGTGTCCTAATGCCATGCAACTGATACTCAAGTGGCACGAAAAGCTCTTGTTCACTTGCTAGCAGTTGACCCATTAGCATCAGGCGCAAGCTGGTCTTTGCATATAGACATGCATGCACCACGGGGCAATTAGATTCCCTCTCTTTTAAGTGAGAGACCTTCCTAAGGAGATGGCCCTTTAAGCCTTTGTGCCACAATGTTTTATAAACATCAGGTTAATTGAGGACTGCTGTATATTTAATGGGGGTGGGGGGTCCTCTGGGAGAAGACTGCAAGGGATCGTAGTTGTTTGGCGGTCCATTAGGCAGACGAACTGCAGTGCCGAAATGGTCCTGGCAGTCCCGGAGGGCCGAATCATTAATGGGACACTAAGCTCCAATTAAGGACATAGCCCCAAAGACCAAGGTGAAAAACATGGTCCTTAGTGAATCTCCCAGAGGACCTCCTTAAGCTCACTGCTTGATTTCATCCAAAGCAATATCCTGGCAAACAACGGCATTATTTGCTCAGAGAAGCCAGGCTTTGTTGTCCAGAATTTGCAGCAGAAGGAAACACAAAATAAGCACCCCAATTGAAATCTGAATAGGCCCTTGAAATCAAATGAAAAGCAAAGCCAAGTTTATAGGCCCATCTCCTCTGACCGCTTGCAGAATCCGCATAGGTTTTGTAGGAAAGATCTGTGAGCACCAGACTGAATTCCATGGTGCCGACATCTGAGAAATAATGGATAGTTGAAAGGAGGAACCTACCAAAAGGGGCAGGGCCCAACTACTAGAAATTGTACTTAGAATTGGCCTTGAGTTCTGAAATTTCACCATGCATGTCCACACAGGTTCAAGCCTACCTTGCTCACCTGAAGGGCTAAAACCTCATTTTTTAAAAAATAAAATAAACTACTGCACCAGCCCAGGTGATGAATTGTAGGCATATAAGTTATTTGTTCAGGCTGTCAAACTGCAGAGACCATGACACGTATTTTGGAAAGTTGTTTGTTCACTATGCAATTGGATACATTTGAAGATACTGTAAATCACATTTTGCATGATGATCCCTGAGATAAAGGAACAGGTTGTAATCTCTGTTTAGATACAACAGGATGCCTCTTCCATCGAGGAATCCCAAAGTGATTTACAATAATATAACGTATTAAAAAGCAGATAAACAAAAGCAGTTAAAATAATTGTATTCACACACACACACACACACACACACACACACACACACACACACTAAAAAGTCTAAAACAACAGCACATGCGTAAAATCAGTTCAAGACTGATGCCAACTGGGATAAAGATTTTGGCAGGGTTGTTGAACGTGGAACCTCTTTTGCAGGGCTGAAATGACAGCAGAGAAGGTGCTCATCTGGTAGGCAATGGGAGGGAGTTCCACATAAATCTGATTAAAGAGAAAGGAACTGTCTGAGGATGCTGCAGCTGCTCCAGATCACCATTGGCTGATGCTGGGTCTGCCAATAAGGGCGTATGAGTTGGTGATGAAGGCAGGCAGTGGCTGCCATTGGCACGGTGCAGGTACATGGCTGCTGGCTGGCACCCCCATGGTTACTCCTCTATTTGTTTCACTTCTTCACTGGCTGCCACCTTAGGAGGCCATAACTCCTAAATCACATTTACTCAGGAGAAGATGGTGGAATTATTCCATTGACAAGCTTTTTATTCCTATTGACTTTCTGATGTCCCAATGTGGCAAAGTTCGTCCGCTAAGAAATACATCATAATTATGGGCTCAATCCATTGTAAACCTTTTAGAGTCTCAAGGGAGCCTCATTTTCTTTTGAATAAATTTAGAGGCCCTTAAGTGTGTAAAAATGCGCACACACACACACACACACAGAGAGAGAGAGAGAGAGAGAGAGAGAGAAGGAAATTTTATTGCTATCTGCCAAGAACACTAATGGGAGTTTGGATCTGAGGGGCTCCTTCACTTGTTATCCCTGGAGAGGAGGGTGTCCTGTCAAGATCCAGAATCACAGGAGTGCTGAACAGTGCAACTGGCCACTGAATCCTAATTCATCCTTGAGCAGATCCCAACGGGTGCCTCTACCAAGGTTGGCAGGCCAGTGCTCCAGAACCTTGCAGAATTCCAAGAAAGCAACCTTCTCACACGAAAGCTGGAGGTTGAGGGAGGCTTTGAAACTCCAGATTCCCCCATGAACCCTCAATGAAGAGTGTGGAAAGTGCTTCTTTGTATCTCAGTGGTTCCATGTACTGTTGTGGAACAGGAAGTGGTTGGCTCCTCAGGTAAACCTGGGCTCATTTGTGAGGGTCCTGGCTCGGGGTCTGCAGGTTGATGACCTTCAGCTTCAGAGTCCAAAATGGTTTTCTCATCATGGTTTCAGCTTTTACAGCTCAGCCTGTGGCGCTCCAGATGTTGTTGAGCTTCAACCCCCATCATCCCTGACCATTTGCTGCGGCCTGGTGGGGGCTGCAGCTCAACAATATCTGGAGCACAGCATGTTGACTAGGCCTGCCTCCCACCACTTCACCATAGCGACCAGCTCCATGACGGTTTCTTGTCCCTAGCTTCTAGGTAAGCTGCTTTGGGAACCCTCAAAAAGCCACTCCTGATGTCAACCCAAAATGATGGTCTGGATAGCTTGTCCCTCTCCTGTGCCACAAGTGAATGGTACAAGGGTCCCACCTGCCCACACATTGTCTAAGGAAGCAAAACCTAAACGGTAGCCATAGGCGAGGCTATGGTTTCTTGCAGACATCCTCTAGCTCTTGGGCCTGCAATACTTTGGATTTTTACTAATCAGAAATTACTTCAATCAATGCAGATTTCTGCCAGATATGCTGTAAAAGATAGGCTGTGAAAATGTAGGTTTTGATGTTTCTATTGTGCAGATCCAATTCAGGAGGGCTCTGCTTCTTTTATAATGCTTTTAAAAACAAAATAAAAAAATAAAATCTGAAGTCTGGGGAGGATCAGACATGTTTATTTTGTTTTGTTTCATCTTATTCCAACAAGAAGTTCATTGAAAATCTACAGCCAACCTTCAGTTCCAGTTCTGTTCTTTGTGGTTTTTTTTTTGTTTCCAAATGCAATACTCCCATATTCCCACCTGAGGTCATTAGCCACAAGGTAGGTTAAAAAACAAAGTATTTGCGTCCGTCCTTCAGCGGTGCCCAAAACCCCATTAAATCCTCATTACTGCTCAGCTAATTATTTTGAAAGCTAGCATATTACCCTGTTAAACAACATTCGGTTCAGGAGAATGCAGCATTTACTTGGCTTACAGGTTTCAAGTAAAAATACTGATGTGGAGGCTCATCTGAACTGATGTGAAAAGTGAATCTTTCTGATGAGACTAAACCGCAACATAGCACTTAATGGAGGGCAAAAATGAGACACGTTGTGCTGTTTTCTATAGACCTTCCCTGGACACACAACACAGGGGTTGCTTGATCATTTAATATTTCAGAACAAGGAGGAAGCAATTAAACTGGATCCAAACTTTCTGAAGTCCAATTACAAGGACTGCCAACCAAATGAATAATATTTATTTGAATAATCACCTGCCTTTAAACCAATTAACTGATCCATTCATCAGTTATATTTAAATATCTTTGCATATCACCAGTGCCTCAACAAAAGTTACCTTTTTTCAGATGCAGGAGGAGACATATAATAATTCAGAATTTCATAAGCAAAAGTCACTGGTTGAAATACCACCTTTTAACGTTTTAGAGCTGAAAAAGCCCCTTCCAGAATTAGTCTTCGTTGTTTACTTCACAACACTCTTTCCTCTGAATTAAAAACCCAGGTGCTCTTTTTAATTTTTATTAATAATATATTGTTCCACAATATGATGCATGCAAATTTACTCAGCCATGAATTCCAGGGTCTGAAATTAATCAGTTGTGCCACAGTTTACTGGTGAAAGAATCGTAATGGATTATTGAACATTGCTTTCTTTGATATAAGTTGTTTATTTTTAAGTTATTGTGACTTTTTGTGTATTGTTATTACGTGTGTGATCTTTGCAGTCTATTTTGTTGTTTCTTCAGCTTGTAAACCTAATTGTGTACAGCAAAATAGAAAGGTGGCACAAAAATTAAAAGTGAAATGAATGAGCACTCACACATTACATTGTGAGTGCCCTTTGCGGGATCGCACACAGTGCTACAGTTCCCAGGGAGCTTACTGGCATTCAGGGGCTGGCTTGCCTCTCACTGTTAGTTTTGGAGGTTCACGTCCAGCCTCAGTAATCAAGTTTCTCACTGGGAGGTGGGGCCAGCCCCATTTATAAATAGGGGGTGGAGCCAAAAATAACCAGGCATTCAGCTCTGGAGATTCGCCCTCCCTACCCTCCCTTTGCTTAATGTTTCTTGTTTGTAGGTTAACTTTTTCTTCCTGTTTAGTCGGCGCTGCTGCGGTCTTTGACTGGTTGCTGTTGAAGGACCGGGAAGAAATTTCCCTGCATTGGCAAGTTTTGTCTTCCCCATAGCAATTCGTCACAACTTTGGCGGTTATGGCCTTGGGTGGAATCCTTTAGCCTTTTCTTACCTATGGGGGGGCGTGAAGTGATGATTCACCCCCCCCTGCGGTGGCGATTCAAGAGTAATAATAATAATAATAATAATAATAATAATAATAATAATAATTTATTATTTATACCCCGCCCATCTGGCTGGGTTTCCCCAGCCACTCTAGGGCGGCTTCCAGCAAAATAATAAAAATACAATAAAACATCAAACATTAAAAGCTTCCCGAAACAGGGCTGCCTTCAGATGTCTTCTAAAAGCCTGGTAGTTGTTGTTCTCTTTGACATCTGGTGGGAGGGTGTTCCACAGGGAAGGCGCCACTACCGAGAAGGCCCTCTGCCTGGTTCCCTGTAACTTGGCTTCTCGCAGTGAGGGAACTGCCAGAAGGCCCTCGGTGCTGGACCTCAGTGTCCGGGTAGAATGATGGGGGTGGAGACGCTCCTTCAGATATACTGGACCAAGGCTGTTTAGTGTTTTAAAGGTCAGCACCAACACTTTGAATTGTGCTCGGAAACGTACTGGGAGCCAATGTAGGTCTTTCAAGACCGGTTTTATGTGGTCTCTGCGGCCGCTCCCAGTCACCAGTCTAGCTGCCGCGTTCTGGATTAGTTGTAGTTTCCGGGTCACCTTCAAAGGTAGCTCCACGTAGAGCGCATTGCAGTAATCCAAGCGGGAGATAGCCAGAGCATGCACCACTCTGGTGAGGCAGTCCGCAGGCAGATAGGGTCTCAGCCTGCGTACCAGATGGAGCTGGTAAACAGCTGGACACAGATTTGACCTGTGCCTCCATGGACAGCTGTGGGTCCAAAATGACTCCCAGGCTGCACACCTGCTCCTTCAGGGGCACAGTTACCCCATTCAGGACCAGGGAATCCTCCACACCTGCCCACCTCCTGTCCCCCCAAAACAGTACTTCTGTCTTGTCAGGATTCAACCTCAATCTGTTAGCCGCCATCCAACCTCCAACCGCCTCCAGGCACTCACACAGGACCTTCACTGCCTTCACTGGTTCTTATTTGAAA
The DNA here is from genome assembly GCF_965113315.1 of Podarcis vaucheri. Lineage (NCBI taxonomy): Eukaryota > Metazoa > Chordata > Lepidosauria > Squamata > Lacertidae > Podarcis > Podarcis vaucheri. Next base: position 20,720,827 of record NC_138759.1, on the reverse strand, counting down.
GAGCTGGGTATCATCTGCATACTGATGAACACCCAGCCCAAAGAGTCCCCCTCTTACAAGGGTTATATTTTGAATGTCACTGGCCATACACCGAAAGGTCATCAGTGAACTACCCTGTGTGCGGAGATCCATGCCTGGCTGCCTGCTACACTTACATCTTGCAGAGTACCCCCATATCCCATTTACCCTGATGAGCCCCAGTTCCCCCCAGCCCTGGGGGGATGGGAGGGGTACACACCCAAGGCTTAAGCCAAGGTCTTCCTACATTCGGAAGTTTAATAAAGTTGTGGCCTAATTTTAATTCCATAATACGTTGTCAGAGTCTTTATTCCTTCCTTATGATCCCTGGGGGATGGGCTGGGGCTGTCGCCGCATGGTCACGCAAACAAGACTGTTCCTTTCTGCTGAGTCCAGGGGCAAGGAACCTCAGGCCTGGGGGCCACCTGCAGCCGTTTATTTGGCCCTCAAAACTCTCCCTAGCCCAAACTCCCTTCTCCAGTCACACCCACTTTCCTCAGGCCGCCACCACCAACAACCCAGTTCTAGCGTGAGTGCCTTGCTGGAATGTGTCCCTGAATTCTGACAATGAGTCTTGACTGTGTAACCACTAGCTGTGGAGATCACACAGGGTCCCCGGACGTTTTCACCATCTATTGATCCCTGTGCCACCACTTTATTTCTCGTTGCCACCACCCAGGCCCTACCTGGTACAATACTGAGTCCAGTCAGGGTTAAGTTGGAACATAAACTTCTGTTTATTTATTGCAGTTTAACAACCGAGTGGTTTCATAAATGGTATTGGTCAATTACAATCATGGGGTGCCTATCCAGACCTATAACTTCCGCTACTCACTAAACCACCTCTCAGATATTTACTTGTCTTCCTAGCTCCTAACTGTTCCTGACTCAGCTTATTTTGCTACACTAACTCAACCTACCCACAGACTCTATCCCAATTCGCTCCTACTCCAACCAACCACCCAACTCCCAACAAACTCCCCCTTCACCCCTCCCAGAGCTGGTTTTATAGTCCCTCTGACTCCACCCCCCTGGGTTCTGATTGGGTAACTTGTTTAACTATTTCACCTCCAGCACTCTCATATGTTAACGTTACACTAGCCTACTGTACAAAGGTAAACTTGACATTCGTTGCTCCACCTACTTTTTTTCTTTGCCTCTGATCCCGCCCACCAAGGTTGCACCAAAGGTTGTTGAACTAAAAAAGGTCTCCTCACGTGGTCTTGAGCATACCAAAAGGCATCCTTTTCCTGCACACATGCTGTGTCCCTTCAGAGGTGGATTTAGGGCAGCATGACTGGTTCTGCCGCACTGGGTGCCAAGCCTAGGGGGCGCCACACCCAGGTTGTGGTGAACTGTGCAGAACGGAAGGTGAAAAGCATGTGCGTGCCTGCCAAATTTTGGCCTCACACAGGCCGCCGCTGAGATTAAAAAAGCCCAAATCAGCCCCTGGTCCCCTCAACCCACCAGGTCTCTAGTTACATACACTCTTCCCATCACAATGATGGGGATTTCGCCAGCCATAAGCAAAAAAGGAAAATGAAAGGAAAGGGGGGGAGGGGAGAAATGCTTCCTAATATAATCTGTTGGCTTATATTTAATTGCAATTCCTTCCAGCGATTCTATGGAGAATGCACACTATCCCCGGCGGTTCTCAAACTGTTCTTAAATATTGCATTAAAATAAGGGAAGAGGCAACCGTGCATTGCCACCGAGGGCTTCCTGACACAAAATGCAGTGTACAATTAACAGGAGATGAAGGGCTTCCCAGAAGCCCCTGTTCAATGCATTCTGCTTTTATAATAGGGTTTTTGTACTATCACTGGGATTTTTTTTTTGTCTTCTTTTTTTCTCGAGAAAAAAAAAAGAGCATTAAATTAACTTTGTGCCAGTGAATATTATATTGGGACAAGGGACTAGATGAAATGATTAGAATAACAGCCTTAGAAAAGATCACATCTCCCTACTGTGCCAATGTATTTGACTACATACAGCAGTCCTTTTAAACCACCATTCGCAGTGAATGGTAACAGCTTCCTGCCAAGATCTAAGTTCTGCATCTTTTGAATGGCAAATGATTAGAACTAGGTCAGGCCGAAGAAGAAATAACCAATTCTTAATCTGCTTTTAGGGTAGTACACATGGGATCAGCTCATGGCGAACAGGCGTTGTGTACATGGCTTCTTCTCTCACATGCCTCTAGCAGGGTGAATTACCATATTTTTCGCCCTATAGGACACACTTTTTCCCTTCCAAAAATGAAGGGAAAATGTGTGTGCATCCTATGGGGCAAATGCAGGCTTAGCTGAAGCCTGGAGAGCGAGAGGGGTTGGTGCGCACTGACCCCTCATGCTCTCCAGGCTTCGTGGACCTCTCCGCAAGCAGCAGGAGCGCTCCCGCTGCTTGCGGAGAGTTGCCTGTTTGGGGGCTGGGTCGGGCTTCCCCTGCCCCAGCCCCGCGCCTGGGGAAAAAACAATTCCCCCCTTTATTTCCCCCTCAAAAAACTAGGTGCGCCTTATGGGACGGTGCGTCCTATAGGGTGAAAAATACGGTACTTGTGCCGTGTTTCATAAATAAAAGGTGTGTACAGCATTTTCCTGCATGAGGGGGAATCATGTGTAATATTGTTCTTTGTACACCCCACAAAGCGTGTTCTCATTAATAGAGAGCACGTGTTGCGGTGGAGTCTGGAAGGCCACTCCTCTGTTGCTGGGCGGGTTAGTTTGGATGACCATTCGCAGTGATTGGGCGGTTGGGTTGTTGGTAAAATTTTGGTGTTGCCATTTAGGGGGTTGGACCAAAGGTCATAAAATGAAGTCACGCAGCTCTGACTAGGCACTGTGCATCGGATCACCCACCCACCCTCCCTAATTTTAGGAATCTTGGTTGACCTTGCTATGCCTGTCATGGGGTCGCCTGCTTTGGGGGCAGGGGCCTGGTAGGAATATTGTCCATTTGGCTGATTTGCTGGTGCCATTTGGTTTTTGCCTACTGCGTAGCAAATCGTCACAACTTGTAAGGTTGCGGTTAGGCATCGGTTAAAAAATTGGTTGGTGGAGGGGTAAGGATTGGCAATGCCTGCCCCTCCAATGCTGCTGCTGCAAGGGAATTCCGTTAAAAGGAATCCAGGGGCTTGCCATTCTTTCGTCCGTACCCCTGAAGGGGGCTTAGGGCCGTGCAAGCCCCAGGGATCATGAGCGGGGGGTGAGGGTCTGGTGCCCGGCTCCATGCTCTCCCCAATATTGTTTTCCCTTACTGGCTTTTGCTGGAATCCGGAAGTCAGTTCTGTCCCTAGGCGTGGGGACAGATAGCCATAACCAATGCCTAAGCAACCACTCACATTTATGTATTTTAATAAAGTTGTGGCCAGAATTATGCCAAAAACCTTAAACAAAAATTATATGTGAAGTGTGAATCATTTGGGGGTGGACTGGAGAACCTTAACACCCAAAACACGTACCACATACCTTGGCAGTGCCTAATCAGAGACGATGCAGCAAAATGGCCAGAGATATGATTACTCACGGCCCTACAGTGTAGGGCATGCCCAACTGTCATGGTGTATATCATCTTGCACCAAAATCCCCCCCCAGCCAGAACTCACCAGAACTCAGTTCTGGCACCTCCCAGGTGTGCACCACTGCTATTAACGGCCTCGGTCCTGTATACCTGAAGGAGTGTCTCTACCCCCCATCGTTCAGCCCGGACACAGATCCAGCGCCAAGGGCCTTCTGGCGGTTCCCTCATTGCGAGAAGTGAGGTTACAGGGAACCAGACAGAGGGCCTTCTCGGTAGTGGCGCCCACCCTGTAGAACACCCTCCCTTCAGATGTGAAGGAAATAAGCAGCTATCCTATCTTCAAAAGACATCTGAAGGCAGCCCTGTTCAGGGAAGTTTTTAATGTTTAATGCTGTATTGTTTTTAATACTTGTTTGGGAGCCGCCCAGAGTGGCTGGGGAAACTCAGCCAGATGGGCGGGGTATAAATAATAAATAATAAATTATTATTATTATTATTATTATTGAGCAAGGGGGGTGTTCACAGTGAGTTCCAGCACCTCTTTTTCTAGAAAAATAGCAATGGTCTTACATATGAAATGCAGCCTAGAAAAAGCAGTTCCAATCTGTACCTGCTTCACTCCATTAACACCTTTCCACAATGTTACACCAAACCATGGCACGTGAATCACAAGAGTCCTACTCTGAAAAGCATTTGTGAAAGTGGAACTCAACTTGCATGATCCACTCGCCAGTTTTCAGGTTTCATTGGCATCTGAAGGTAATGGGGCCCTTTCTATGTCCAGCTGTCCTTTGTCAACAACAAATTGTCGCTGTTTTTTGTGTTGAATATATTCTATATGGTAATTTATGGACGTAATAGGTATCTAAAGCCATTTGCACATAACAAAATATGTATTTTATCAAAGTAATTGTTGAACTGAAATACAATTAAGAAGTATATTAATAGTGAAAAATTTTTTTGGGGGGGGCAAGAGAGTGGGCCCCTAAATTATAGCTTGTTTAGCTTAGACATAAATCCAGCACTGCTCAGGAGACAATGGGAACAAAGTCAAACTGTTGCAAGAGTTACGGTGCCTGCGGTGGCTGTAGAGACTGATATGGGAGAGACATGTTTTGTTGCAGCTGGGGAAGATGAAAGCATCCAGTTGTGCTGTTGCAGATGCATATACATTTATGAAATTGGCTCTGCCTCATCTCACTTGATGCTGTCTCTATGTTTTAAGGTCTCCTTCTGTGCTTCTCTGCTTGTGACCAAGAAAGGGCTCTTTCTGTGACTGGCACTGACTTTGTTTACTTTTAGGCACCAGAATAAAACGATCTGATTTTCCTATACGTTTGGTGGTTATTATTATTATTTATTCAATTTATATACTGCCCTTTATCAGAAGATCCCAGGGCAGTATACAACATTAAGAGCACATTACAGAGCACCAAGAATAAAAGCATAATAAAAAGCATAACAACAGACAGCATAATAATAAAATAATCATAATAACAACAGCCCCCCTCCCCCAAGTTATAACAGGCCATAGATTATTTAATAGATATAGTCCTGAGTAAAGAGGAATGTTTTTGTCTGGAGCCTAAAGCACCTTGCCAACAAAGGTCCGTATAGTAAAAGCTATGGTTTTCCCAGTAGTGATGTATGGAAGTGAGAGCTGGACCATCAAGAAGGCTGATCGCCGAAGAATTGATGCTTTTGAGTTATGGTGCTGAAGGAGACTCTTGAGAGTCCCGTGCACTGCAAGAAGATCAAACCTATCCATTCTGAAGGAAATCAGCCCTGAGGACTGGAAGGACAGATTGTGAAGCTGAGGCTCCAATACTTTGGCCATCTCATGAGAAGAGAAGACTCCCTGGAAAAGACCCTGATGTTGGGAAAGATGGAGGGCACAAGGAGAAGGGACGAGATGGTTGGATGTTGTTCTCGAAGCTACCAGCATGAGTTTGACCAAACTGCGGGAGGCAGTGGAAGACAGGAGTGCCTGGCGTGCTCTGGTCCATGGGGTCACGAAGAGCTGGGCATGACTAAACAACAACCACAAAAGACATGTAATGATGGGGGCCAGGCAAGCCTCTCTGGGGGGAGTATTCCACAGTTTGGGAGCCACCACAGAAAAGGTTAATTTGGGTTTTATTTATTTTTTTGTTGCTTTCTCTGCAATTGCCTCTTTTTTTGCTAATCTTAATGTTGGATTTATTAAAAAATAAAATACTGGTAAAAAGCAGCGGTAGGGAACCTCAGGCTTGGAGGCCAAATGTTCATTGGAAGAATCCTCACTGACTGCTTCTGAACCTGGAAAGCAAAACTTCAGCAGTTTAGTGACAAGCGAAACACTTGTCTATTCACCTATAGAGAACAATGCCATTATACTTAGGTTATGGGAAAACACACACACACCATCTGAAAAGATTTCTTTCTTTCATTCATTCAGAATAATCTTCATTTCACGAGGATTATTATAATTGTCATTTCAATTATGACTGAGTCTAGACTTAAAGGGGGGGTATAATAGCACTCACCATCTGAAACTGAATTACTGTCATTAAGTTAAAGGTGCACTTTATCATTTAACTTTGCTCCGTTTTAAATGCTCAAAGGCACACGAGGCCTTGGTTCTGCCACTGTAAAAACCTTTAAAAGTAATGTGCTGATACCAAGTCCCTTTCACTGAAACTTTTCTGAGCAGCCAGTCAGCAAGGCACTCCGATGAATTCTGCAGTGAAGAACATCAGGGGACTCCAGATAGTAGAGGGACCCCTGACCATTAGGTCCAGTCGTGACCAACTCTGGAGTTGCGGCGTTCATCTCGCTTTATTGGCCGAGGGAGCCGGCGTACAGCTTCCGAGTCATGTGGCCAGCATGACTAAGCCACTTCTGGCGAACCAGAGCAGCGCACGGAAACGCCGTTTACCTTCCCACCGGAGCGGTACCTATTTATCTACTTGCACTTTGACGTGCTTTCAAACTGCTAGGTTGGCAGGAGCAGGGACCGAGCAACGGGAACTCACCCCGCCACAGGGATTCGAACTCCCGACCTTCTGATCGGCAAGTCCTCGCTCTGTGATTTAACCCACAGAGCCACCCGCGTCCCGTGGGACTCCAGATACTTGGGGTCAAACCAGATGAGATGGAGCCATGGCTCATCATGTGGCCACGTGTCTTACAGTACAGAGGACAGCCCTCTATTTTGAGAACTCTGTTTGAAAGTTTTCCTGGTCCGTGTCCAGTTTAAAGCTCAAGAACCCTCAGAAGGGAGAGCAGGAAGGAGGCTCCAAGTCGCCCATCCACAGCTTAACACTTGGCCAGCAGGCTGAGCTGGGATACACAGGTCTCCTGGTCCTTCTCTCTAGGGCCAGATGCATTGTATTTCTGCTTAAATGACAGTACTTGTTTCCAAATTTGCATCTTTGCATACCAATTAGCATATGCAAATGTCCCCTTTTCAGGTCATACGCTTTCTTCTTCTTCCTTTTTTAAAGCAATGTAGAAGTGCCTGCCCCTCACTGAAGATCGCTTGCATGTCTACCTTGTTTGCATATAAAGCAGGGCTGGGGAATCTTACCTCTTTAGCATATAAAAAGATGGCGCTGACCCTTCTCGCTCGCCAGCCCTTTTCCCGCCATCAGCGGCTCCAGCCACTCTCTCTGTTCCCAGAGAGGCTTGAGTGGGCCTTTGCCAGATGCTCTCTAGGGACCCCCTCCTACCTCAGCAGGCTTCAAGAAGCAGCAGCAGCAGTGACGCTTCTTACTGCTGGACTCTGGGCAATGCCATTGCAATTTCCCCCAGTTCCCCCAGAGTGTTGCTACAACACAACACTGATTTGGTTTAATTTTATTTGGAATAGAATCACAGAATCACAACATCGTAGAGCTGACCCCCACAAGGGTCATCTAGTCCAAACAACCAGCAATGCAGGATTTTTTTTGCCCAACATGGGGCTTGAACCCGTAACCTTGAGATTCAGAGTCTCGTGCTCTACCAACAGATTCGAGGCCTTGCTATGTACCCTATACCTAACTACTCAGCACAGAGAGTTTATTTACTAATTGCTTTGATATCCCGCCCTTCCTCCAAGGAGCTCAAGGAAGTGTGCGTGGTTCTCCATGTTATTCTCATAATTACCCTGTGAGGTAGGTTAGGGAGGTAGTAGCTGCCTCAAGGCCAACCAGTGAACTTCATGGCTGCGTTGAGATTTGAACCTGAGTCTCCTGGGTTTTACCTCAACAGAAGTAGCGGCTTGCTGAGTGGGGAGGAATTGCTACACTAACTTCCCACAAGTGGGTCCTGGATGCCCACCAGCGGGGGGCAGACATCAGGGAGGTTTCCAAATGCTGGGGCCATTTTGGTGCTCCTGCCACTGGCAGAAGAACGGGAATGCAGAGGGAGCAGACCGCCCCCGGCACCACTATTCCGGTAGGGTGCCATCGCGGCAGCCTGCCCCCTGACACACACACTGCACCCCCCCACACACTGCGCACCACACCCTCAGAACGCATGCCACGCCCCTGTGGGCAGCGCGCCACACCCTCGTGGGTGGCATGCCATGCCCCTGGGATGTGCACCATGCCCCTGCGGGTGGTGTGCCATGCCCCAGGATGCGTGCCACACCCCCGGGCATGCACCACACCCCCGCCTGCTCTCCGCTCCCGGTAGTGGAGGAATTTGGATTTGATATCCCGCTTTATCACTACCCGAAGGAGTCTCAAAGTGGCTAACAATCTCCTTTCCCTTCCTCCCTCACAACAAACACTCTGTGAGGTGAGTGAGGCTGAGAGACTTCAGAGAAATGTGACTGGCCTAAAGTCACCCAGCAGCTGCATGTGGAGGAACAGGGAATCGAACCCAGTTCACCAGATTACGAGTCCACTGCACTTAACCACTACACCACACTGGCTCTCGTGGAACATGCAGCTTTGCCACTGGCTCTCGTGGAGCATGCAGCTTCGCCACTGGCTCCTGCTAGTGTGTTTGCAGCACGCCAACCTCCCCAGTGCCTTGTCCTGCCCCTCTCCCTCCTGGTAAAGCAGCAGAGACCCACCTGACAGGAAGTTAGCAGAACAGCTGTTCCCTCATCACTTGAGCTGCTTCTACCCAGCACTCTAATCACTGTTGTTCTACAGCACGGATGTCCAACCGGTCGACTGCAATCCCTGGGAGGTTAGGGTCGATCATGGTTGGACATCACAGGCTCTTTTTCCTTTGCAGGGGAAAAAGAGGATCTCCTGTCGCCCCGTCCTCCATTCGCGCATGATCGCTAGAACAGAAGATAGAGTTTTCGCTGTTTGTTTCCTGATCAATCTTTTGGTGAGCAACTCCCCCCTTTTCCCCCTAAAGAAAGATGAACATTTTTGATACCTCCTTAAAAAAAGCTCAGCAACTTTGACCTGAACCCCCCCCCAAAAAAAGGGGCAAATCACTGCCAGTTTTTTTATTCTGTGAGTAGATCGCAGCCTCTTGGGAGTTGGATGTCCCTGTTCTAGAGAATTCCAGAGGTTAAAGGGTAGTTTAATGGCAGCAGCTGGGGCAGGGGAGAGATTTCCTTGCTGACAGTGTTGTAGATGAAGCAATGGCTGGATAAGTAGGTTTGCTTCCTTCCCCTCTCATGGGGCAGGTTACATTTCTTTTGTTTAACTGTGGTTTATTTATGATATCTGTTTTATTAATTGTGGTTTTCATTGCTAGATTTTGTAAGCCACCTGGAGAGTTTGGGCTGAAGAGTGGCTAATAAAAACCTTAAAGAAATAAAATAATCTCTGCCTTTTCGCAAAGCTGTGGAGAGAGACTTCTGGCTACCAACTCTACTGTGGAAATATTTTCCTTTCGGATACGGGATAGCTCTTTTCTCAAGTTTTATTCGAACTTATTACAATTAACAATAATCTATGAGTACTTTGAAATATTCGTCTCATAAACTGAAAAGAAAAGCAGTTTGGGGCATTATCTGAAATGGTCTTTCCAGTGATCTTGTGTTTTAATGCTACCCAATGGTGCTATAAAAATAAAGCAGCTCAGATCGATAGCTTTTCATACAGACCTCTCTTGTGTTTTTATGCATGTATGGAAAGGGGACTATAAGTTGAGTGGATATTGCGCATAATAACCAGCCACTGTATACTTTCACCAAGCCTTGTGGAGAATGTGCATACAATCCTTCCATGAAGAGGGAACTTTGTAGCCTTGGGGAATGTGCATTTATTGACTGAATTTTGTACACTCCCTGGCCATTATTTCCCAATGGGGTTTGGGAAATGTACACATCTTGGCACACTGGAAAGCAATGGGGAAATGCACTGAAAAGTGTGGGATGAACAAATGACAACTGGGAAGGCATGCAAACCTTTTCTGTTGTGGCTCCCCAATGAGGTCCGCCTGGAGTCTTCACAGACATCTTTTCAGCAGCAGGTAAAGATTTAACCCCCATCTCTTACTGAAAAGACTTAACCCCCATCTCTTACTGAACCAAACAAATTCTGTTATTAGTGTGCTGCCAATGCTTCCCATAGTTGTTATGGGGGGAGCTGTTTATTGTACGTTGTAGGAAAATGTGCTAATGCTGCCATACGTCGGGAAAATCCCGGACATTGCTCTCTCTCTCTCTTGGGCTCCCTCCGCTTCCTCCCCTGGTGTGCCTCTTCTGCATCCCCCCTCCCCTCTCATATTCCATCCAACAATCCCTTCCCCCCAACCACCCTTCTCCCCATTTTGGGGGGCTCCCTCCAGAAAACAAGGATATATTGGGCTCAGGGAGACCCTCCTTTAATTTTTTCCCCTCCCTCCTTTACCCATATCTCACTGGGCTCCCTGAACTTTTCCCCAAACAGGCTTTCCTCTTGTTGCAAATACTCACCCTCCCTTTCTCTGCCGCTGCGTTCCCTTGCCCCCACCCCAGCCTCTCACCATTGTGTGGCTTTTTCAGTCCTTTGCCTCCTGCCTCCTGTCTGGAAGCGCCCCCCCCCGACACCCTCTCCTCTTCCTCCGGACCCTCTTCCTTTTGTCCCCTCTCTCTCCTCCTGCTGGGATCCCTCTTCCATTCCCTCCCTTTCTCCGCTTCCCAGATGCCCACTCACCTTTTCCCAGTGGGCGGCATTGCAGCCGGGCAGCTGGGTCACAACAGTATTCTGGCTTAGGGGGCAGAGGGCTGCTGCCTCTCCCCTGCGTCATGCTGGCCACATTATTGTTGCTGGGGTTCTGCCCTTGTGGGACAGCCCCAGCTAATCTGCTCTCAGTGTGGTTGTGGCCGTGGGTGATTAACTGTGGCGCGGCTGGCTGGCACCCTCACCTACCTAGTAGCAATTGTCACAACTTTTGTGAGGATAGGCATAGGGTAAGCCTTTGTCTAGGGACGCGGGTGGCGCTGTGGGTTAAATCAGAAGGTCGGCGGTTCGAATCCCCATGACAGGGTGAGCTCCCATTGCGCGGTCTTCTCCTGCCAACCTAGCAGTTTGAAAGTACATCAGAGAAGTAGATAAATAGGTACCACTCCAGCGGGAAGGTAAACGGTGTTTCCGTGTGCTGCTCTGGTTCGCTAGAAGTGGCTTAGTCATGCTGGCCACATGACCCGTAAGCTGTACGCAGGCTCCCTCGGCCAATAAAGCGAGATGAGCCCCGCAATCTCAGAGTTGTCCATGACTGGACCTAATGGTCAGGGGTCCCTTTACCTTTACCTTTAAGCCTTTGTCTGGATGGAAGGGAGGTTGTAGCCTTCGCCTGCCCCTCCTCAGTAAAGGGATCCGGGGTGTTAAAGGGATCCGGGGTGTGAATCCTGTCCGAAGCCTGGACATGGACTAGGGCCATGTCACAGCCCCTACGGGGACCCCCCGGGTACCCCTATTTGATGTAAGTCATAGGGTGCCCCTATCGGTGGTTTATCCTTAAGTGGACTCCCTGCAGATGGGCAAGAGTCAATATATAGTCTGGCTTCACTCCAATGCCTAAGCCAAACCACTCACATCTGTAACCAATAAAGTCGTGGCCTATTTGAACCCATAAACCAAAATACTTTGTGTCCATGTGCTTTATTGTTCTCCTGGGAACTTTGTGGCTCAGGTGCCTTGGCACACAATCCCTTGTTCCTTCGGGGGCGTCTGTAGTGCCTTCAGTCAGCTCAGTTTGCAGTGAGGGGTAGGGAGATGCAGGCAGGTCTCACTTTGGAAAAGTAGTGCCAGGGTTGCGGAAGCATCCAAGAGCTCTTCTCAAAATCAGGCAGGTTTTGGGAAGGTGGCAGGATCCCACCCCCTCAAAAAAGCTCAACAACTCTGTACGGAATTTCACTTTTGGAAATATGGCACCCCTAGTTCTATATTAATTTTAATTTTGGTTTTTTTCTTATGGAATAACACATGTATGTTGCTAAACATTATTGCTTGGAGACCTTTTAGGTAACAAGTGACTGATAAATTCAAATGATCATCACCCACATCACAAACAAATCAGGGTGAATGCAGAATGACTGCTGACTGTCATACAAGGGCCCTGTAAACAAATCCGAACAAATTCTCAATAAAGACTCGATATGATCTAACCAGTGGCGTAGCGTGGGTTGTCAGCACCCGGGGCAAGGCAAGTAATTTGCGCCCCCTAACCCATGGATTTGCGCCCCCTAACCCCCAGATGTTGCGCCAGGTGCGGCCGACCCCCCCTGCACCCCCACGCTACGCCACTGTTCCCATCCTCTCATAGCTGGAGGTGCCGGCGACTCAACCTGGGGGCCTTTTGCAAGGAAAGCAGCGCTCTCCCATGCAGCCACGAACTGTAGTAGACCGGCTCTTTTGAGAAGCAAGGCGGCCTCGGCTGAGGGACGTGGCTGGTCTCTGCAGGGGAAGGAAAGGAAGAGACCGCGGGGTCTTTTTCTTCCAGGCATCCGTCCAAGAAGGAGCGTCTGCCTCTGGTTTAAACCTCGCTCACCAGAAGAGTTGCAGATCCAGCCGGGGCCGCGCGCGCTTTCCTGAGCGGGAAAGCAAATGCGGGGGAAAGTCTCCTGAGAGGCGCCCTCCCTGCTCTCAGAATGGCGGGATGATGAGAGGCGCCCTCTAAGAGACAAGAGACCCGGGAAATCCACCTCCCACTGAACTGAGCTGGGGTGGGGGTGGGGGGACTTAATTGGAAAGAGGATCGCAGCTTCCTCGAAGGGAGCCTTTGACCTTGAAGCTTGCTGCTGGCAGGGTGGCTTTTTGCGGTCGCCCCAATTTGGGGCGCAAATACCCGGCGGCTTCGCCCCCCAACCCCCACGAAGATGCGGCTTGGGGGGCGCGCACGCGTTTCCGCCTGACTCTCTCCCTCGCCCCCTCCCCGGAGCATTGCAGTGAGAAAGGGAGAGTCTCCCACTCGGCTGCCGCTGTTTCTCTCCACGTGTCCGCCGCCAGAGGCAGCAGCGTCGGTGGCGGGCGGCCGTGCCTGTGCGAGCAAGTCTGGTGGCGGAATGGTGGCGGGCTCTTCAGCTTCGGCTTCTTGGCCACGGCCCTGGTGCTACAGCCTGCGCCCGAGGCTCTTCGGAGACTCCGGAGGCGGCGAGCGCGCCCCCTCAGATGTTGCGCCCCGTGCGGCCGGCCCCCCTTGCACCCCCACGCTACGCCACTGGATCTAACCCCTCCTAAGCTTTGTGCAAGCAAATCAGGATGGACTATAGGAAACTGCCTTGGACTGTTGGTTCATGTAGCTCAATACTGTCTACACTGACTTGCAGCTGCTCTGTGGGGTTTCAGGCAGGAATTGCTACCAGCCCTAGCTGCGGATGCTAGGGGTTTAACCTGGGGCCTTTTGCATTCATAGCAGATATTCTGCCACTGAACTATCGTCCTTTCCGATGAATATTTCATAAACAGGTCATCTGGAAGGGCCTTTCTACAAAGCTGTCAGCACAGTAGAATTTACAGGGTAGCTGCACTTGGAATATGAGGTACAGTTCTCGTAACCCCATCTCTAAAAAGATATTGTTGGGTTGCGAAAAGTTCCCAAAAGCGTAATCAGAATGGAATACTCATGGAAAGAGTAAAGCATTTGAGACCTTTTAATTTAGGAAAACAAACTGTGTGCGTAGGGGGAGGGCAGTGGCAGATGCTTATAAATTTGGGAACAGTTTGGTAGCCATGAAAAGAGTTGCTGTTCCTCTCTCAGTTTCACACCCTCCTTCTCCAATCTCCCATTATCTAAATCTTGTGCCTCCTAGGTTGAGTTTTTCCCGCATGCTTGCAGCCTCCTTGGTTGCCTGGGCTTCCTGAACTGAAAAAGGAGAGGTTAACTCTTGATATATTTCCCTAGGCTTTAATTGAAGAGCGGGAAACTGGGAAGGCTGCAGAGTGCAGGCCACAGGTGAAATGATCTGCAGGATAAAGGAAAGGACACTTATAGTAGTAGTAGTAGTAGTAGTAGTAGTAGTAGTAGTAATAATAATAATAATAATAATAATAATAATAATAATAATTTATTTATACTCCGCCCATCTGGCTTAGTTTCCCCAGCCACTTTGGGCAGCTCCCAACAGAATATTAAAAACACGATAAAACATCAGACATTAAAAAACTTCCCTAAACAGGGCTGCCTTCAGATGTCTTCTAAAAGTCAGGTGGTCATTTATTTCCTTGACCCCTGATGGGAGGGCGTTCCACAAGGCATGCACCACTACCGAAAAGGCCCTCTGCCTGGTTCCCCGTAACCTCACTTCTCACAGGGAGGGAACTGCCAGAAGACCCCCAGAAGTGGCTGAACGATGGGGGTGAAGACGCTCCTTCAGGTATACTGGGCCGAGGCCATTTAGGGCTTTAAAGGTCAGCACCAACACTTTGAATTGTGCTTGGAAATGTACTGGGAGCCACTGTAGGTCTTTCAGGACTGGTGTTATATGGTCTCGGCAGCCACTCCCAGTCACCAGTCTAGCTGCCGCATTCTGGATTAGTTGTAGTTTCCAAGTCACCTTCCAAGGCAGCCCTACGTAGAGCACATTGCAGTAGTCCAAGCGGGAGATAACCAGAGCATGCACCATTCTGGCAGGACATTTCGTGGGCAGGTAGGGTCTCAGCCAGCATACCCCTCAGCCTCATTAACCCTAACTCCACCTATGCAAATTTCACTGGGGGGGGGTTCTCTCTCCCCTTTCGATAATTTCTGTCCGCAATACAGTGGTACCTCGGGTTACATACACCTCAGGTTACATACGCTCCAGGTTACAGACTCCACTAATCCAGAAATAGTGCTTCAGGTTAAGAACTTTGCTTCAGGATGAGAACAGAAATCGTGCTCCGGCGACGCGGCGGCAGCGGGAGGCCCCATTAGCTAAAGTGGTGCTTCAGGTTAAGAACAGTTTCAGGTTAAGAACGGACCTCCGGAATGAATTAAGTACTTAACCCAAGGTACCACTGTACATTATTCTTTTTAATTGTTGGAGAATGAATAAAAACCCAGGAGATTTTTTTTGGGGGGAAGCACAATGTTTGGGCTTGCATGTGCATGTGTGTCAGGCAGAAAGACATAGAAGTGAAGGGGGATAGCAGGAAGGGGAAGGTGGGTGAAGAGATGTCCACTTCGCAGGTAGTCATTTCTCCCTGACAGAAATGGAAAATAACAATGTCAGGCTAGATTTACTCAGTCAAGTCCACCATGCCATTGTGCATCATTGTCGCGCAACATCTAACCTTTCCAAGCAGAAGACAAGCAAAGTCTCACAAGGTCTGGATTTGGGGGGCTTGTTTCAGAGCGGTAAGCAAATGCTGAGATCCAACCTGCTTCTGAATATTGCATGGAATTAGCATGCTTTCAGATACTTCATAAGCCAAAGTGATCCGTCACCTTCAGCATTAATTTAGCTCAGTTAGTAGAGTCAACCCCCTGTGGCTTCAGCTTAGCGGTGAGGGACAGATTAGGAACATAAGAAGAGCCCTGATGGATCAGACCAGAGGCCTAACTAATCTAGCATCCTTTTCCCCACAGTGACCAATCTGATGAGAAGCCCACAAGCAGGTCACGAAGGCCAGAGCCGTCTCCTGTCATTGCTCACCAGCAGTTGGCATCCAGTAGCACACCGCCTCTGAACTTAGAGGGCCAGTAGCCATTAATATAGACGTTCTTCTTCTATTGTAAGGTGGAAGAGTAGAGGGCATGTCAGTCTAAAAAGAACCCTGACGGGTTCCAGAATGGTTGACCCTTTTATTCTCCTGCCTACAGAGGTAAAAATGTCCTGTTCCACCTATGGCCAAAGCCGGTGGGAGAGTAGAAAGCTGAGTGCACAACATACATGGAAAGCACATTCAAAGCATGTGACTTCCTCCAAAGAATCCTGGGAAATGCTGTTTGTTAAGGGTGCGAGGAACTATAGATCTCTGAAGGGTAGACTGTAGTTCCCAGAATTCCTTGGGGAAGTCATGTGCACATTAAACTTATGGTGTGTGTGCAGCCAAAGGCAGCAGGCCACATATATATCTATATACATCTATATATATCTATATATCTGAAGAGAGCAGCCTTATTTTTTATTCCTGTTTCAATATATATGCAGTTGAAGAGAACAGCCTTATTTTTATTCCTGTTTCAAAAAAGACAAAACATGTCATTCAGTGCTGACTCTTAAAAAAAACAAAAAACATTTTCTTGGTGGTGGTTCAAAATAATCGGGTGGAAGTATCACTGTCACTCCCAGCAACAATGGTGAATGGTGTGGTGGGATCATACTCTCCAACATCCCTCAGATGAAAATAGGGACATATTCTACATCATTGTCTCCCCTACTTCACACTTCCCCCTCAGAGACTGGGACACAAACACAGATGTAGCAGCCAAACAAAGCAAGCCAGAGCCAAGTGATTGTAATGGCCTCTCTTCACTGCCTGAAATGCCTCAGCACCCCTCACAGCCATGGCAGCAGCCTCACAGACAGGCCCTGCCCCCTTCCCTTTATGAGAAACTGACCGAAAAACTTGCTTGTTTTCATATTGCGCGAGGGGGAAAAGGGAGCAGGAGGCCTAGAAATGCGTTGCAGGGATGCACGGATCTGAACTTCCAGTAACACGTTAAAAGGCTATACCATAGGGAAGGCCCCTTGGGAATTCGGGGTGCTGTGTGAAAAAGTGAGAAGCTGCAATGGCTTAAGACTTAAGGGCTTTCATAACAATCCTGGCATTTTGGGGGCAGTTGGAAGGTATGTCGGATGAGCAGACGCGGCAACTGTCCTGGCAACGGTGTTGCTGCACTTGGCATGATGGGAATGGGGTGAGCACAGTGGCCTGGAGAGCACAATGGCCTGGCTGCCTGGCCCCACCTGACAACATGTTGTACCCGTACCAGGACAGGTTTTTGACAAATGTGGTGGGAGGGAGTGGAGTGAGAATTTTAGTTTTTAAGCCTGACGTAGGAGGTGGATGTGAGAAGTTATTTGCATGTTCGGACCCAGAACCTCCCTCCTAAATAAATTCACACTTGACTCAAATTTTGGTTTTGGTTTTTGGCAGAATTTAGGCCACAACTTTATTGATTACAGAAAGTGAGTGGTTGCATAGGCTCTGGTTCGACCAGCTTCCTGCCACGCAGGTAGCGCTGACCCAGGGTTCCAGCATAGGTCAGCCAAGGGTGAACACCTGGATAAGCGGAAAACTGGGCACGGGCTAACTCCACCACCCAAATGTCCCCCTGGACTCAGGCACGGGCACAACCCCCTCTCAGGGGTTGACCAAACCATTGAGTCCCTGGATTCCTTTAACGGAATACCCTTCACATAGGGATGGCAAGAGCGTCCTCCCATCCCTATCACCTGAACCAGAGCCTATCCACAACCTTACAAGTTGTGACGATTTGCTACGTGGCAGGTGAAACCCAAATGGCAACAGCCAATCAGCCAAGTGGGAAATTCCTGCCGTGCCCCTGTCCCAACGACAGATGACATATGATGGCATAGCAAGGTCAAGCGCAAACCCCTAAAAAGTAGGGAGAGGTGGGTGGGTGTTCTGAATGCATGCACCAAAAGAGGAAGATCTGGGTCACATTCATGCGCATAAATAGGTCCCTCGAAGCATTTAGACTGCATCTCATTGGCTAGATTGCACCCAGCTACGAGGGACCTACCAATTGGGTGTTGTGGCTGACCAATAGTACCCACCCACAACACAAGGTCGGTTTCCATGTCTCAGGACCCGATTTCATATTACCACACAGTGAAGAATATATAAGAACACACACACACCCCTCCAGCATCAGGCCAAAGGACTGACCATTGACTGTGATGTTTGGCAATGATGGGAGGTGTCCAAAATGCCAGGAAAACACCATGTTGGCTACTCCTGCAGCAGACAGACAGAACCCCAAAGTCTAACTATTTAGCAACTCCAGTTCATTTTCATGTTGTTCCCACAGCCACTAACTGTATTGAAATAGCTGTTCTGGATTTTGTTGTTGTGCTATCCTCTTTGGATAAGTTGGTCCCCTTGACCTCGCTCACTTACATTGGGCGCTTTGTGCACGTTCCTTAAGTCTAAGTCTAGCGAGATGCCTCCAGAGTGGAGAAATGTGAGAGCACATCTGGTAATTGAAAAGCTGGAGGAAAAAAAAAGGTAATAATAAAGTGCTCATTTTGAAGCAACAGTGATGAAGATAATGGATGATAGCCAGGTAGCCATATGCACTTGGCGGGCAAAATTAATCACGGATCCCGCAATGCAAAACAAGAACGACAAGTACAATAAAGCATTTAAAGACAAGAATGGATTTTAATTTTAAGAGTCGTAATAAAACAATATGATAACGATGATAGCCAAGGCAGATTTGTGCCTGCAGAATCCAAATCAGAGACAAATTAAAGCTATGCGTATTATTTAATTTGCTCTCTCAATACATTCTGAAATACTGTAATACTGATTTTTTAAAAAAGAAGAAAAAGATTGGAAAGAAGGGGAACCACTTGAAGATCCCTAAGTTGTCCTGGCCCAAAAGAATCCACGATACAGAGTGAGAGGCAGAAGTTCAAATTGTATATAATGATTTTCCAACCTGCATCTAACAAAAGAAATCTCTGGAAACCTTTGCAATTCCATTTAGTTAGACTGGAATTAATAAGATAAGACTTGGTATTAAAGAGGTGATTAATGGTGCAAAATTGTTTTAAAGTGGTTTTGTATCTTGTAGATATATTTTCATTAAGCCTCTAGCTATGGCACCAAGGGGATCATGTGTTGCTGTTGCTGTCTGTGCGCTTTTATGTTACTCTTTCATTTGCCTGTACGATTGGCACGTATGGTTGAGGCTCGCTTGCAGAACAAAAAATAAAATAAAAACAAAAATTGCAGCCACTCCACGTTCCGGAAATCCGAGCAACTCTGCAGACTTTAACTGCACTACTTAGAAAGTTAGTTTTGCATTTTTCCAGTCCAGCATTGGGACAGGGTTAGGTTTCTTGTGCCTGCGCTAGATATTCATTTAGAGCTGTTTTCGTACACTATACGTTCGAAAATATACGTTTGCTTCCCCAGTTATGCATAACCGCTGCCAATCCTGGCTCCTTAGTCTTTTTGACTGTAAAGTGTTTGCAAACTTGCATTTGTCGTGTGTACAAGTGAAAATGAGGGCGTGAAAGTATATATTGTCTTCTATGGGGGAAAGGCTATGGTATAAGAGTTTTGTTGCACACACGCCAGTCTCTGAACAGGAAAAGGTTCTTGAGCTTTCCCAGAGTTCGGTTAGCGTGAAGATCAGTTGAGACTGTGGTATCTTTAGGAAACAGGGTTGTAAAGAACCCCTGGATGGTTAACTCCAGTCGAATTTGACTGTGGGGTTAGGGTTAGGCCGAGGGAGCCGGCGTTTGTCCACAGACAACTTTCTGGGTCATGTGGCCAGCATAACTAAACCGCTTCTGGCACAATGGGATACTGCGACAGAAGCCAGAGTTCATGGAAACGCTGTTCACCTTCCTGCTGCAGTGGTACCTATTTATCTACTCCAGCTGGTATGCTTTTCAACTGCTAGGTTGGCAGGAGCTGGGACAGAGCAATGGGAGCTCACTCTGTCACGTGGATTCAAACTGCTAGCCTTCCGATTGGTGAGAACAAGAGGCTCAGTGGTTTAGACCACAGCGTCACCGTGTCCCTTATATGGTTGTATATACACATCTATACCTGAGCATAGGATGAAGGGACTCATAGCATGAACCCTTCACGGTTGCTTCCCATTAGGGCTTCAAAGAAGCCCAAAGTCGCAATTCTTGAGTCTAGCACAGAGCAAGACAGTCTCGGTCTCCATCAGAGAAATCTCTCTCTCTCTCTCTCTCTCTCTCTCTCTCACACACACACACACACACACACACACACACACCTTCTCCCCTTGCTTCTTTGTGATAGCCCTGGATTGCTCTAGGTGGGTCTAACCTCCCCTTGGCCAACCTGATGATGCCTCAGGATCTGGGATTTGTTCGGACTGAACACACAGCCCTAAAAGCTACACTGTATGCTTTCCGGAGGGACGCGGGTGGCGCTGTGGGTTAAACCACAGAGCCCAGGACTTGCCAATCAGAAGGTCGGCGGTTCAAATCCCCACGATGGGGTGAGCTCCCGTTGCTCGGTCCCTGCTCCTGCCAACCTAGCAGTTTGAAAGCAAAGTGCAAGTAGATAAATAGGTACCACTCCGGCGGGAAGGTAAATGGCTTTTCCGTGCGCTGCTCTGGTTCACCAGAAGTGGCTTAGTCATGCTGGCCACATGACCTGGAAGCTGTACGCCGGCTCCCTCTGCCAATAAAGCGAGATGAGTGCCGCAACCCCAGAGTCGGTCGCGACTGGACCTAATGGTCAGGGGTCCCTTTACTTTTACGTGCTTTCCTACCATATGTGCTGTCTGTCGCAACAGCTCATTATCGGATGTTTGGCTGTGCCTGACACGCCTTCATGGGGTGGTGATGGTTATGGGAGCTAGGGATTTGGGATGCAAGGGGCCACCTCAGTTTTGGGATTGACTTTGGGTAGGGATGAACAATTGACTGCCTTAACATTGGCTTTGTCCCCTGCCACCCCTCCAGCAGTTCATCACTGTTTGGCTCTCATACCCGGAGAACCTTTCCCTTCCTATGTCAAGAAGCACTGTGTTTAATTTATTTCAAGCATTTTCACCCCGTTCTTCAGCTAAAAAGATTTTCAGAGTGGCTTACACGCAATCAATACAAAACAAGACAATTTTTGCCTGCAGACTTACTTTTCCAAAAGACACAGCACAAAAGGAAAAATGGGTGGGTTGGGAAGAGGACAACAAAAACCACCCTGGGGCAATTCTTAAAGTTAAATAGTAGTAAGCTGCTATCACGTTCTAAGCTGCTATCAATAAAATTGTGGTGTTTTATGCCAGTCGGGTGCCTGCTTTCACCTCTCCGCTAAGGTCTGATCCCTGTTGCAGGTACAATTTAAGGATTCTTTAACTAAGAGGCAAGTAGCAACTTTCTTTTGGGGAAAACTAAAGTGGGAGAACCCTTAAAAAAAAATCAGATTGGCAACGCTTTGTTACATCCACATGCATTAAGAGGTTCAAAGGAAAACCAAATTAATAGTCACAAATGAGTGACTGTTAATTGAACAATATTAGGCATGATTATGGCTGTATTCTCAACAGCCACATGCTTTTGTCAAAGAGAAAGAAGGGGGGGGGAAGGGAGCCTAAATCCATGAACAAAGAGATCAAAATAAACTTGAAAGTTAAGAGTAATTACAGAGTTGAGTGAAAAATAATAACAAAAAAGTAATAACCCTAAATAATGGAAGGGGGAGGATGACAGTCAAACTAGATCAATGTACGCGCGTGACAAGGTAATGCCATTTCAGATGTAAGAACAAGGTAGGCACACCAGTGCTTCGGAAAAATACAGTTTTCAGTCTCTGCCAGCAGAATAATACGCCACTCGATACAATGGAGGAATGTGACAACAAAAGAGCCATGTTTGAGGGCTCTCTCCCTCCCCTGCCGGTCCCCCCCCCCTGCAGTCGCAGTAGGAGTGATCCAGTTAAGTACTTCTAAATCCCTTTGATGTCAATAGGAGAGAGGCATATGCAGCAGTATAGGTGCTTAAATCTTGGCGGTTAGCATCCCATTAGCATCATTAGGACAGAAAGCATAACTTGGACTGGGCTGTAAGTTGGCATCTCTCAGATGGGATGCAACAAATCTAGGACCCCCCCCCAAAAAAAGAAACTAGAGGAGAAGCAAAAAAGAAATAGGGCAGTCAAAAGGGATATTTATCCATTCGAGGCAGGAAAGGGGTGGTGGATAGCTTAGTCCAGGCATAGCCAAATTTGGCCCTCCAGCTGTTTTGGGACTACAACTCCCATCATCCCTAGCTAATAGGACCAGTGGTCAGGGATGATGCGAACTGTAGTCCCAAAACAGCTGGAGGGCCAAGTTTGGCCATGCCTGTCTTAATTGGTAGAGCATGAGACTCCTAATCTCAGGGTCTTGGGCTTGACTCCCATGTTGGACGAAAGATTCCTGTATTGCAGGGGGTTGGACTAGATGACCCTCATGGTCCCTTCCTACTCTACAATTCTATTATTCTGTTATTGCTCCTACACTTTTCGGTCTGATCAAATATCTCTTATGACGACCCCATTGCCTTTGGCTTTGAGGGGCTTGTGAATCTGCCCATTTCACTTCCTCTCAGTTTCTTATTTTTCAAATCTTTAGTTCAGTTCTCCACATTTATTCTTTCTTGCTAAAAAAAGAAAGTCCTCGTGAAAATGAAACAGCATTTTTCCTGATACAAACAGGTTTGCATGCGATATCGACCAGTGCACAACATTGCGCAAAGCAGTTTTGTCTAATGTAATGGATTTTTGCATGTAATTTGCACTAATGCAGTGGTTTTTAGTCACACTTTATCACAGTCTATGCATTTCTGTATATGTTGCTTGGCTGGAGAATTGCACTGCACAATCTGGAAAACTGCAAATTTCAAAGAATGGCTGTGTTCCAGTTCTTGTGAGATTTCAGAAAATATGATTTGGGTGGGGTTGCTTTTACAAATGCAGTTTGAATAGAATTCCTCCTCCATCCCTGTTTGGTTTTCTGCCATCCCCCAGGCAAGGACTGAACAGGCAGGACATTCTTGGTGGTAGCCCCCCTGTTATGGAACTGCCTCCCAAGCAGAATAAAGCAGCTCTCTTCCCCCCTCTGCCCTTTCCCTGCATTCTGAAAACATGTAGTGACATTTTAAAAATAAAAATAAAAAAATCACCCAGGCATTGGGCTAATACTTTTATGAACTTTTAACGCTGCTGGTTTTAACTGCTATCTGCAATATGTGACGTAGTGCTATTTTAAATTGTTTTAAATTGTTTAAACCACCCTGGGGGGAGAATGGTCAGGCTATGCACTTCAAATAGATGAGTAATAAACATCTATGTACATCAAAATAATTAATTCCTTCAATGACTTTTTTGGGTGATGGTGGGAACTTACTGAATTTTGGTTGTTTGTCTGAACTTTGGTTTGTCTGAAAATTAAAGTGTCCCCCCCAACACACACACCCCACTGGATGCAACCCAGCCAAAGTTGAGCAGTTTTTTGGGGGGAGGCAGGCAATCATTTGATTTCAATGGGAAGACAAATTGTGTGCTCTGCCACTGAGCTGTGGCTTTGCCCCTCACAAATTCTACATGACTCAGGCTGTAAACACAGGGTTCCCTGCAAAGAATCCTAGGAACAGAACCACAATTCCAAACAGCCTTAAAAAAACCACTACTGTTCCTAGTCTGGGTGGGAGGAGAGCCATGTGCTTTAAGCACACATAGCTTCAGAAACAAGGATGCAGATGCGCAGAAGTGCCTGCTGTTTTCACAACCAGCTTGACCCTGAATGTCTGTGCACATAGCTAACCTGAATAATCCCAGTCTCTTCTGATCTTGGAAGCTAAGCAGGGTCAGGACTGGTTAGTACTTGGATGGGAGAACGCCTGGGAATACCAGAAGGTTGGTGGTTTTAGCTCACCCAGGGATGGCTGTGGGCAGGATTCTGCATTGCAGGAGGTTGGATTAGATGACCCTGGAGATCACTTCCAATGCTGCAAGTCTATATG
Organism: Podarcis vaucheri; assembly: GCF_965113315.1. NCBI lineage: Eukaryota > Metazoa > Chordata > Lepidosauria > Squamata > Lacertidae > Podarcis > Podarcis vaucheri. The sequence continues at coordinate 20,697,264 of NC_138759.1, read as the reverse complement.
TGGATTTAGAATGAGCCCCCCACCCAGGCAGCTAGGTCTTTAGTTGGGAAACGTTGATCCTGTAGATTTTTTTTAAAAAAAATATTCCTTCAAAATGAAATGGAAATTTTGGGCTGTGCTTTCGGAGTTCTAATGGTATCCAAATGAGCTTCCCAATTGGTTCTTTTTACAGGCTCACAGAAAAGAGCATTTGTTTCAGAGTATTATCTGTAGCGGTGACTCCTAATGCATTCGGCAGTGCCTACTTCTGAGTAGACTTGCATAGAGTTGGACCAAGAGGCGGAGCCGAAGCACAGCCTCTCCTATTTCCGCATTAAAACAACATCCAGGAAAGGGAAGTTCCTAAGATACATAATTTGGATCAGAGCGAAAAGCCATTCCACACTCGCCACCACCCTGTCCTCCATGTATCAAGGCATCAGCTTCCCACATCCATATTTAAGTATGTAGACCAGGCGGCAAGAGGAAATATTTTCAAATATTTTGCTACTGTCTCTTTTCTGTGCATGTAGAGAAATGGAAGGATTAGGGGGAGAAAGTGGTGGAGTTTTGTGTTAGAGGGAGAGAGAGAGAGAGATTTCCTGGTTTAAAAGGTGACAATTTGTCTATGCAGCCAAATGGTCCTGTCAAGGCATCAGGAAATTTGGGGACTTGAATTCAGAGAGGATGCTTTAGAAAACACAGCCTGCCTTGAGCTCATTGAAGTAGCCTCTGAGCGCCAGAACTGATGTTTTGTAATTTTGCCTTCTCATCTGCTCGGGGTTTATCATCCTGGTAAATAGGGATAATGACAGGGAGTCAGTCATTTCCACTTACATGCCAGTTTTTAAGTAATAATAAGCTCACAGCAGGTTCGATTTGGTCTGCATGGAGAGTACCTGGGGTTATTTTCCCTTTTTTGCTTTCTTATGGTAAATTATCTCAACCCGGCAGGCCAGACAGATTTCCTTCTCTCTCTCTCTCTCTCTCTCTCTCTCTCTCTCTCTCTCTCTCTCTGCAAAAACAGAGGAAAGGAACAGCCACCGTTCCACAGACACACTTAAAGCTATTTCCTTCTTTGTTGGCCCTATGTGATATCTTGGCAGGGGAGGGGGGAATATTGCCTATACCACCCACTCCTGGGTGAGGCTGGCTCCCATATATCTACAAGCTAACAGTGGCCATTCTCTTGTCCCACCCCCCCTCCACCCCTGCTTCCAGGCTCATCACCCCAAGCAACTCTTGTCTGTCTTGCAGTCCCTAATGGGGAAATTTAAAATCAGTGTTTATGATAATGCCCTTGTTCCCATGGACACCAGAGCACTGCAGAACCAAGATTAATGGACGACCATTGAGACTGGTCCTAAAAGATTGTCCCTCTTGGGTATTGTGGTCTGTCATGTGGCATCCATTAGCCGTGGAGTGGAGGCCTCCCCTTTGTCAAGTTGGTATCCCTGGGACCAGGCTGAACCACCGCAAGATGGCATTTCCATAGCACATCAACAGATCATTTCACCACTGCTCAAGGCATCGTAAATTGGACTTATAGCTCAGCTGCTGGCATAAATAAGTCCCTTTGATAGTTAGTGGAAGACGTTATGACACTCCAGGGTACAAGAGGGGACATTGGCACTGTCTTTTTTTTTTTTCTCCAGCCCTGGCATCCTGGTGCCTCTGATCTTTCTGAAGATTCAGGGCACGCGCTCTTCATTACGGTTTGGGCACCAGGGACTTGTTGTTTTTTTTTTTTTTTTGCAAGATTAATGAGCGCCACGGAAATTCTCCAGCGCATCTCGATAATTAAGTCTTTGTTTATCAAAAAACAAGTTATATTAGGAGCAGAAAATTCGCAGTAATTATTCATAATTCTAACAATTCAAGTATAGCTACCTCATTTGCCTGGGTAATTCTGCTTTTTAATTTCTTGCATACATTTGCATATTAATTTTGCCCGTCGGCTGCAGCAGACTTTGACAGTTTGTTACTATGTGATGGTTTTCGCAGGGGTGCGACTCAGTTGGGTGGCATTTCGACTGGGTGCAATGATAAATTATGAATTTTCTAATTTGCTGCATAATGAAGTAACCCTTTCCAGCCCAATTAAAAAAACAAAACAAAAAGGAAAGCCAGAAGCAAAGACTATATATATATATATATATATATATATATATATAGTCCAGGTACTATACTCCAGGTATTTTAATATATCTCCTTGTTGTTGTCTATTGCAGACTTCCCTTCCAACTTTAAAAAGCAGATGACTGCGTTTTCTGCCTTTCTGAATGATTGTTCCTTTCCATACATGAAATTTGATTCACGATTCATGTATCCCCAGACTATATTCATGCTTTAAATTGGCCACTTCTCATCCCACAGGGCAATCAGGGATGATAGCAAAGAAGTCTGGGCTACATCTCTGATGCCCAATTTGTGTTGTAGTGATCACTCTGTTGTGTGTGTGTGTGTGTGTGTGTGTGTGTGTGTGCCTGTCCATCTCTCTGTCTCTGTGTCAGGAAAAGCAGCTTTCAAAGCAATGAAATAAAAGACAAGTGTTTGCATTGCCTACTTACACAAGAGACAATACTGGTGTAAATTAACTGATAAAACTTAGCCACCTCCTCATGCAAAACGGTTTAGGAACTGGAAAAAAGAAAATATTTATTGCTTCAGTGCAGTTAATGATTTTTTTAAAAAGTATCTTTAGGGACTTAATTTGTGGATGAGAGTTGGCAGCGGTGCGATGTGGCGGCGATGGTGGGGAGTTAGTTCTGTATTTGTAAGTGTTTTGGGTAAATTTGGTAATCTGATGTTCTTAATGTAGCACTTAGGCGAGGCTAAAGCAAGCACAATTGCAGGGTAACATTTGTGATGTTTCATTATGCAACCGCACATGTGCTGAGCGCTTTAGGAAGACTGCAGGCCCGCTGCCATTCTGACTCTAAAACAATTTGAAATAACCCAGCCAATCTGTGTAGCATGATGCAAATACTGTAATTAGGCAATTATGCTGCATTTTTAATATAAACGGATTCCTGTGCATTTTGGAGCTCTTTAAAAATTTGACGTTCTTTCCTTGAAAAGGGGAGGGGAGAGGGGGGAAATAACCACCCCCCCACACACACAAATAGCGATGCTGTTTGATTTTACTGAGGTCTGCAGCCGAACCTCAAAGCCATCTATCACAGGGGAACTGCCACTACTACACCACAACCAAACACCAAAGAGCACAAGGCGCTGATGAAAAGCAGCCACAAAGTCTATTTTACTGTAAGAGTGAATTCAGTGAACACTCAGCGTGTGGCAGCAAACAGGACCACTTCCAACTCAAGTGTTGATCGCTATGAGTTTAACGAGGCATGGCTGGCTCACAGGTAGTGCTCACCACGGATCCCCTTGCTCGCCACAGTTGTCGACGACTGGTGTTGCGTGCATTCCCAGAAAGGTATTGTTCCTAGAGCACACAGTGCATCTGTCGCTGAATTGTACGGCCAAAGTACAGTCATACCTCAGGTTACAGACGTTTCAGGTTGCGTTTTTTTGGGTTACGGACCTGCCGAAACCCAGAAGTACCGGAACGGGTTACTTCCAGGTTTCAGTGCTTGCGCATGTGCAGAAGTGCTAAATCACGCTTTGTGCATGCGCAGAAGCGCCAAATCGCAACCTGCGCATGTGCAGATGCACCACTACGGGTTGCAAACCCTGGGGGTTGCGAATGTGCATCCTGCATGGATCACGTTTGCAACCCGAGTGTCCATTGCATCCCGCAATTCTTTCCCCCCAATTTTTTAATTGATTTTCACAATTATCACAGAAAGAAAAAGAAAACATAAGAAAACATAACAAAACATACAGTAAAAAAGAGAGAATTATTACTTCACATCCATAATTTCATTACATTGATAACTGACTTCCTCGAATCCCCTCTATCTGAATTTCATTATATCACCTGTATAACAGTTCTCCAACTTCATATTTCTAATAATATTAACTCTATTCATTAACTAACCTCTTCTCCTTTATTATTATTCTAATCCTTGATATTTACTACCACCTATTCTTATTCTACCCCTAGGCCTATTTGTTCCTTCCAAGAATTTTCTATTTATCTTATATTACAATATTTAGTTAAATATCATTTGAATTTCTTCCAATCCTCTTGTGTCTCCTCTTCTTTCTGGTCACGGATTCTCCCAGTCAGGTCGGCCATGTCCAAAAAATCCATCATCTTCATCTGCCATTCTTCTATCGTTGGTATTTCTTGCGATTTCCAATTTTTGGCTAATAAAAGTCTTGCCGTTGTAGTGGCATACAAAAACAATCTAACATCTTTGGGGGGCAATTCCAGTCCTATTATTCCAAGTAGAAAGGCTTCTGGTGTGTCCCGCAATTCTTGGGGAATGCCCATAGCTGAGTGGTAGAGCTTGTGCACAGAAGGTTCCAGATTCAACCTCTGGGAGAGACTTGCTGCCTGAAACCGTGGAGAGCCACTGACAGGCATGCAGTACAGAAAATACAGTGGTGCCTTGCAAGATGAAATTAATCCGTTCCGCAAGTCTCTTCGTCTTGCGGTTTTTTTGTCTTGCGAAGCACGGCTATTAGCGGCTTAGCAGCTACAGGTATAAACTCGTTCCCGCAACTGCAAGCCTCGACCCCTAGGGAGCATCTGGCCATTGCATAATCCTCGTCCGGCCTCTTAAGCAGTCCGTCCTGACGCGCTTACATAACACAAGCCCCAAGCACCGCCATCCCAGCGACCCCCGGAAGATAAGATCTGCAGCGCGCTCAGCCAAACCATCCCCGGACACCTGTCCCGCCGCTCCTTTGCGCAGCGCTCTGCAGAGCGGAGCGATGAGCCCGGTCAATCGCAGGCAGGGCAAGCGGTGGCGAAGGCGGAGAGAGCGAGGCCCAGAGGGAGGAGTCTCCGGCAACGCCATCGACGGCCCCGCCGCAGCTCCGGGTCCTGGAGCCCTCCGGCTGTGGGCTGCCTTTATTTTGCTGCAGGAGCCTCCTCTGCACCGGGATCCTCGCGCGCTCCCTCCATCTCTCCATGCCTTTTAGGTGAGTGGCGCGCTCGGGCTGACTTTGGATGATCCACAGCGGGGCTTCCCTCGGCCGCGCGACCGGAGCCCGCCTTTGCGGTCACTTTGAGAAAAAGGAAAAAAAAAACTCGCAAGAAGTTTCGTCTTGCGAAGCAAGCCCATAGGGAAAATCGTCTTGTGAAGCGACGCAAAAACCGAAAAACCCTTTCGTCTTGCGCATTTTTCGTTTTGCGAGGCATTCGTTTTGCGGGGCACCACTGTACTGAACTATATAAACCAAGGGTCTAACTCAAGATAAGGCAGTTTCCTATGTTCCTATGTTGCTGCGTTTACCTCAGCAAGGCAATAGGAATAGGCCCTTTCCCAGGCAAGGTGGATTAGAGGCGTGATGATGGGCGCAGAGGATAGAAGCTCAGTAACTCCGCAGCCCAGCAGTTGCCTCACAGAGGCCAGAAGGCACAGGAACCACCCAGTATTCCTTCCAACAACAACAGCCCCAACACCAAGCCACTAACCCCTGGCATCTCCAGGTAGGCCTGGAAAAGAGCCCTCTCTGAAATGGGCCAATAGATAAGGCAGTTTCCTACGTTCCTGAGAATACTCTAGTGGGCATCCCACAATTTCTGTGGTCCTCTTCAGCAAGTGACTTCTGCAAGTCAGTTTGGGCCATGACACATAGAGTGAAAGAACTGTAGAGTCAGAAAGGATCCTGGCAGTTATCTAGTCCAACTCCCTGCAATGCAGGAATCTCAACTAAAACATCCATGACAGATCACTCAAATTTCCGCAGCATCCCCTGCCATTGGTTCAGATCCTACACTCCAGAGCAGAAGAAAACAAGCTTGCTCCATCTTCCATGTGAGACAACCCTTTAGATACCGTATTTGAAAATGGCTATAATATCTCCTCCCAGTCTCCTCTTATCCAGGCTAAACATACCCAACTCCCCCAAGCATTCCACATAAGGTTTGGTTTCCAGAACCTTGATCATCTTGGCTGCCTTCCTCTGCACATATCCCATCCTTCTTAAATTGTGGCACCCAGAACTGGGCACAGTATTGCAGGTGTGGTCTGTTGTTGTTTTGTAAGTGCAGAACCTGACATTTGGTCCTATCGAAATTCATTTTGTTAGTTTGGCCCAGTTCTCCAATCTGTTAAGGCATTAATTTGTTCCATTATTTTGCAAGGCTGGAAGGTGACAAAGAGCCATTTTTTTCCAGTTCTTTTCTCATTTGTCTCTTCCTTCCCAACCACTCTCAGTCATTCACTGCCCTAAGCAAATAACACCCCTTCGTTGACTCTTCCTTTCTGGACCTTTAAAGCCCTAAACAGCCTCGGCCCAGTATAACTGAAGGAGAGTTCAGCCCGGACACTGAGGTCCTCCTCCGAGGGTCTTCTGCTGGTTACCTCACTGCAAGAAGTGAAGTTACAGTGAACCAGGCACAGGGCCTTCTTGGTAGTGGCACCCTCCCTGTGGAATACCGCCCCCTTTCAGATGTCAAGGAAATAAAGAACTATCCTACTTTTAAGAGGCATCTGAAGGCAGCCCTGTTTAGGGAAGTTTTTAATGTTTAATGCTGCATTGCGTTTTTAATATTCGATTGGGGGAAACCCAGCCAAATGAGCGCGGTATAAATAATATATTATTATTAATGATTAATGATTATTATCCTTTTTGGAAGCCATCCAAGTTGGTGGCTATCACCTAACTCTCGTGGAAGTGAATTCCTTAGCTTAACTGTGTGCACAGTATGAAGAAGCGTGTGAAATGGCCTCGGCACAATCACATGGATGTATGGAAAATATTGCATGTGCATTGAACACACACCTGATGTCTGGAAGGAGGAGCTAAGCTTCTGCTACAGCTGTGATTCCACCACACCCCAAGCCACAGAGTTGGCTTAGTGTGGAAGGAGCAACAAACTGTCCAGTTGCACTGAGAATCACCAGAGCAGCAGAAATGCTTCGATTAGCATTGGCATCCGAGTGTGGGATCTGCCCTGTGGCTCTGTAGCATTGTGAGAAATCAAATATTTATATTTATATTATTTTCTAATGAAACAGTGGCTCTGTCGGGGACTGGACTGAGGAGGAATGGTGGGGACCACCCTCTCCTCCTGCACTTCCCAGAGAAGTGGGAGGCAGTATAGATTTAGAACAGTGGTTTGCAGATGGGCACAGTTCAGAGGCTGAAGTGGGAGGAAGCTGGGAAATATTGGCAGAGGAGCAGGAGGAAGAAGAAGCACCAGGGGAGAGACAGCTGACAGACTCAGTGTCTTTGGAAAGCATTCCAGACACGCCCCCTCTCCCAGGACCTGGCAGGCATTGAGAGTAGGAGAACAGAAAGCTCAGAGGCAGAAAGCAAAGATCAGCCAATGCAGGAGTAACGTAAAATTGGAGAGACGGAGGGGGGTGGGACTTTACTTGGAGCAACACCATTATCTGAGAAACCGCATCCTATGTCTCTCTCTGTGAATACTGAATAAAATACATTGGTAAGAGCTTCTTTTTTCTGTTACTGGCAGCCTGCCGTGAGGGAGGGGGATCAGATTCCCTGAAGCCTGACAGGCTCCCATGAAATAGCGGGAAATTGTTTGATGGTGTAGGGTAGGCAGAGGCACACAGGAAGTTGCCTTGTGCATCAGATGAGGATATTTCTCAGTCCCCATCCCTGAGATGCATAGGAATGAATCTGGGATCTTCTGAATGCAAAACAGATTATTATTAAATGCTGATACTAGTCTTTCCAGGCCAGATCACAATATATGTGATTCACCCCCATCGTTCAGCCCGGACACTGAGGTCCAGATCCAAGGGCCTTCTGGCGGTTCCCTGTCTGTGAGAAGTGAGGTTACAGGGAACCAAGCAGAGGGCCTTCTCAGTAGTGGCACCCTCCCTGTAGAATACCCCCCCCTTTCAGATATCAAGGCAATAAGCAACTATCATACTTTTAAAAGACATCTGAAGGCAGCCCTGTTTAGGGAAGTTTTCAATGTTGAATGCTATATTGTGTTTTTAATATTTGGTTAGGAGCCGCCCAGAGTGGCTGGGGAAACCCAGCCAGGTGGATGGGGTATAAAATAAAATAAAATATAAAATAAAATACTTCTGATCTTCATCCGGCCTGAAAGATCTGCATTGCAGTGTGCATCTTCATAGTGTCAACTTTTGTTTTTTGGCAGAATTATTGTTAGGATGGAGCTGGTGCAGACTTTCCTACACCATATTTATTTACTACATTCCTTTGGGACTTCTATACTGCCTATCCAAATGATCTTAAAAGCAAATGAGGTCACTTGAAGAGTACACAGTCATCTTGATCTGTGCAACTGCACAGTTCTGCAAATCAGAAATACCACTGTGTGCATTTGGGGTTTTTCCTCCACAGAAAAATGGAAAATGAGAATTAGAAAATGTTGAAGGGACTAATGCATTTATTTTTATTTCTAAAAATTAAGAAACTACTGTTCAAGAAGGGATGGGGGTGGCGCTGTGGGTTAAACCACTGTGCCGCTTGGGCTTGCCGATCGAATGGTCAGCGGTTTGAATCCCCACGGTGATTCGAACCGCCAACCTTCTGATCCGCAAGCCCTAGGCTTGTAACATAGTAATGTTACATAAATCTGAAATACACACTCTACAAAGACATTAAATGTTATTCAATACAAGACCACTCAAAATCTCGCTCCTTTTAATTTATAAAATAATTATAGTTTAAAAAGAGATTACCTTAGCCGAGTATATTTAATACGTAAGTAGATCGTAAATATATTTTAATCTATATCTTCCCCCAGTAACCTGGATTATTTCATTCCAATATAATATTAATCAGCTGCACTTTTCTTTGACTTTGTCGTATTGGTGTTGGCCCTCCGTAACCTTTGTTAAAGTTACAAGTTTATATACCACTTAACCATACTCTCTAAGCAGAATCCAGTAAGCTTGCAAAAGATATAGGAATGGGTTTTCTTAGCGGTGGCTCCTTTTTTATGTAATACTCTCCCCAGGGAGCCATGTCCTGCACTCTCACCATTGTTTTTAAGGCACCAGGTAAAAACATATTTATTCACTTGGGCCTTTGCAGCTTACCTTTCCTGCTTAGCTTTTAGTGGGATGGGGCGGAGTTAGACCTGTCTTTCTATATATGTTACTTGGGTATTGTAGATAGTTTTATCTTTGTTTTAAAATGTTGATGTTTGTATATGGGGTTGCTATATTTCAAAGAACGAAAATCCGGAAACAAAAGTTGCCTTTTTTTTTTTTGCAAAGTTGTTGAGCTTTTAATTGATTATAGAAAATCGGTTTCTATAATCAATCAACCAGCTCTATGTTTATAAGTTGCTTTGAGTTGCCTTTGACAATATTTCTTGGAAATTCATGAAGAAAAACTTGGAAGGGATGGGAGTGGGAAGGGGGTTTGAGAATGGAATAGAAGCAATCTATTCAGAACAAAAAGCTAAGTTGATAGTGAACAATGTGGTGACAGAAGAACTTCATATTGAAAAAGGAACACGTCAGGGGTGCCCCCTTTCCCCTTTATTGTTTATTTCAGTCCTGGAGGTTTTGCTGAACATGATAAGGAAGGATCGGCAGGTACAAGGAATACAGGTCGGAGCGAAACAATATAAACTGAAAGCATTTGCAGATGACTTGGTTTTAACATTACAGGAGCCAGAATCTAGTACAAAAAGAGTTCTGGAATTGATTCAGAAATTTGGTCGGGTGGCGGGTTTTAAGCTGAACAAACAAAAAACTAAGGTGTTAGGGAAAAATTTGACAGTTATTGAAACAGAGGGGTTTCAGAAGGAAACAGAACTAAACATTGTCAAAAAAGTGAAATACCTGGGGGTCAATCTGTCCTCTAAGAACTTGAATTTATTTAAAGACAACTATGAGAAATGTTGGTCAGAAGTTAAAAAAGACCTAGAAATCTGGTCAAGATTGAAACTATCCTTGTTAGGCCGAATTGCAGCTATAAAAATGAACGTTTTGCCAAAAATGTTGTTTTTGTTTCAAGCCTTGCAGATTGTGGACAGAGTGGAATGTTTTGGAAAGTGGCAGAAGGATATCTCTAAGTTTGTCTGGCAGGGCAAAAAGCCCCGAATAAAGTTTAAAATACTAACTGATGCAAAGGAGAGAGGGGGGTTTGCCCTGCCAGACTTAAGGTTATATTATGAAGCTGCGGCCTTCTGCTGGATGAAAGATTGGATTCTGTTAGAAAACACTGATGTCCTAGATCTGGAAGGCTTTAATAATTCGCTAGGTTGGCATGCGTATTTGTGGTATGACAAGGGAAAAACACACGGAATGTTTAAAAACCATATTGTCAGAAAAGCAATATATATGGTCTGGAAAAAATACAAAGACTTATTGGAAAGCAAAACTCCGAGGTGGATATCACCAATAGAGGCCAAGGCTCGGAAAAAACCCAATATGGAGGCCTGTTGGCCGAAATATTGGGAAATAATAGAAAACATTGGAGGTAATTGGAGGTTGCAGAGCTTTGAAAAACTAAAAGATAAGGTGCAAAATTGGTTACACTATGCCCAAATTAATGAGGTCTTTAAGCTAGACAAAAAAACAGGATTCCAGGTGGAAAAATCGAAACTTGAGACAGAGTTGTTAGAACCAAAGACCAAGTTATTATCGAGAATGTATAACTTGCTGCTTAAATGGAACACTCAGGATGAGACAGTTAAATCAGCTATGATAAAATGGGCTCAGGACATTGGTTATAATATTATGTCTGAAGACTGGGAGAGGTTATGGACCACCGGTATGAAGTTTACTGCATGTAATGCTCTGAAAGAAAATATTATGAAAATGGTATACAGGTGGTACATGACCCCGGTCAAGCTGGCTAAGATATACCATTTGTCCGATAATAAATGTTGGAAATGTAAGGAAGCTGAGGGGACATTCTTTCACCTTTGGTGGACTTGTCCAAGATTGAAGGCCTTCTGGGAAATGATCTATAACGAGTTAAAAAAGGTGTTTAAGTACACCTTCCCCAAGAAACCGGAGGCCTTCCTTCTGGGCATTGTCGGCCAGAAGGTGTTAAAGAAGGATAGAACTTTTTTCATGTATGCTACTACAGCAGCAAGAATTCTTATTGCTAAGCATTGGAAGACTCAAGATTTGCCCACACTGGAGGACTGGCAGACGCAATTGATGAACTACATGGAACTAGCCGAGATGACTGCAAGGATCCGAGATTTGGGAGAAGAAGTAATGGAGGAGGATTGGAAAAAAATTAAGGACTATCTGCAAAAGTATTATAAGTTATATGAATCTTAAGATGCCGTATGACTTGGAATGTTAGCCCCAGCAACGAAAGTGGAGTATATATGAAATTGGATAATATTTATGAAAAAATCAAAGTTTAAATGGGTAAAAATGACAATGTGTTATATTTTTAGAGTAAATGGAAAATAAGAGATTTAAACTTAAACTGCAATTGAAAGTACAAAGAAACACATGAAACAAGGTTATAATTTGCTGATAACTTTATTATCAAGAATGCATTATGTGGGAGATGTGGGGAAGTCCGATAGAAATCTGAAATAAGTTGTTGAAATGGTTGTGATTTTCTGTTTTTTCTTTCTTTCTATTCTCTATGTTCTTTCTCTTTTCTGTTTTATCTGCAATTTGGAAAAAAATGCAATAAAAATTATTATAAAAAAAAAGAGATTCTGTTTTTTTTGGGGGGGGAAGTGACTAAAATAGAATAAAATAAATAAATAAATAAATAAATAAAAGATGCAGTAGAAATAAAACCAGTTTAAATTAAGTATCAAGTGTGTGTGTGTGTGTGTGTGTGTGTGTGTGTGTAGAAGCACTTTGTAAAAATTGCTACGTTAGGCAAAATTAGGTACAAAGGATGTGCACAGGAGGAGAGATATACAGTAAAATGCTCCTGAATTTTCAGTTTTTCAAAATTTTGCTAACTGATGTGGAAAACTGAACTTAAGAGTGCAAATGTGAGAAAGAGAGAAACCAGAATTGATAGATTCTCCAACCCGTACCTATGTACCATGTTTCTGGGCTCAATATAAACTTGTGACAATATAAACTTCTGCCAAGGGTGGACTTTTGCCTTTCAAATTTCAGTGGTGCCCTGTTTGAGCACAAAGTTGGAGCATAGAATTTCTGCTTTAACCAGTTCAGGTCACAAGTGGCGAGAGAATGCCATGGAGCTCATGAGCTGCCTGAAGGCTTCTGATAGACATTGGGTGGTCTACTGGGAGTGACTGTTAGAATTCCTGCTCCATTATTGCAGTCATGGGATTTTTGTCTATCACATGACGGTGTATGTTTTCATTCCACAGTGAGGGAAGTGATGGAGACAGGATGTTTGCGTTATTGTCTTCTGTGAAGTGGGACTATTGTCCTTTGTCCTTTCTCTTTGTGTCTTATGCTAGAGAGAGTGGGACCCATGTTGCAGTGCTCCGTGTGTGTTTATATGTAAATAAAGTAGATTAGCCAAAATGCCGAGTTGCTGAGGTCTGTTACGCAAGCTGCGAAGACTCTGCGGATCCCTAAGTGTGCCAATGTCTGTTGGCATTGGTCGCTGTGATGTTCGGGCTGAAGAAAGCTTTTGAAGCTCCCGAATGATCGATCAGGAGGGAGAGAACATGCCAGTCGGGCATGTGTCTCTGCCAGGGTCCTACTCGAGTGTAGGACGAACTCCTGGCAGTGACTAGATAGACCTTTAGTCTGATGCAGTAGGGCTCTTCTTGCATTGACATTTGTGTGTGTGGGGGGGGGGACTAGTTATTTTAAAGGGTGTGGCTATTATCTCAGAGTCTCAGTTTAGTCAATGGTCTGTTCAGTCCAAGATCTTGTTCCCAGCCAGTTTAAAACCTCAAGCAAGCAACAGCCACTTGCTCCCACCAAACTGGTATTCAGAAGCATATTGCAGAAGGTCTCTGGTTCAGTCCCCAGTATCTCAAGGTAGGGGTGGGAGAAACCCCTGCCCGAAATCCTGAATTGATCCTGCTAGTCCACACAGACTGACCGACCAATGATCTGACGTAGTATAATGCAGCTTCCCATCTTCCTGCAGTAAAGGAAATAAATTACAGAACATTGATAGAACATCAGCCAGCCTTGAATACAACAGCAGTCTTCTTTGGCCTGATCATCTCTTGCGGGTGGTGTCTCAGCCTCCCAGACAAATGCTGAAGGCAGCTCCAGCTCTCTCTTCGCCTCCACGTCCTGTATCAATTCGAGATGCACAGACAAAGCCCCTGAAAAGTAACTTTTAAAAAGTGTGTGATTCCTTGCCAGTGTCCTACCTCAGGGATCAGCTGCTTTACGATGTATTAGTGGATAGAAAGAACAGGACACTAAACAAGAAGCGAGTAGTACAGTTATGGTGTCTTTTTATGTGTGATATAAACCGATCCTGATATATATTGATCCCACGGGTTGAGTTCCTCCCCCTACCGCCACAGCTTTCCTGCCCCACCATAATCATAGCAGAATATTCTCCACAGCTATAGAGCAGGATCACTATGTATTCCCGTTAGAAATGAATGGGGGGGGAGAGGAATAATCAGGGCATACACCAGTGGCTACCACATTTGGGGGCAGTAATGCTTCTGAATACCAGTTGCTGGAAAACAAGTTCTTATGTTTAGGGGTAGCTCTCCAGATATTGGACTACAGTTCCCATCATCCTTTACTGTTGGGCCTTGCTGGCTGCAGCTGATGGGAATTGGAGTCCAAAATATATGGAAAGCACCAAGTTAGCTACTCCTGACCTAGATCCAAGTCCATTGGCAAACTATAATTATCTATTCTCTTCTAGTCTGTGTAAAAACTCATATATATATTGAGAAGCTTGTTGTTCCCTCAAGACTTCACCACTGTATTTTGGAGCAACCTTGCAATTCTGCAACTTGTTATCAGCCGATGGTGACTCTTTGTTCTTTTGCAAAGAAACAAACACAACATTCTCGTTTTCCTAACCTAAAGACAAAACAAAACCCGAAACCTGGAGGGAGAGAATTCCAAGACAAACAAAGCTGATGAAGGGAAAGATCTGGTTTTCAGGGGAATGGGGTGGGTCTAGGAAAGCAAACTCTCTATGTCACAGGAGGACAGGTAAATACCATAGAGTTTCAATAAGTGATTCAGCATGCGTACATGAAAGGGGCAGGGCCTTGGCTCAGTGGTAGACTATTTGCCTTGCATGCAGAAGGTCTCAGGCTCAATCCCTGGTATCTGCAGGTGGAGTTGGGAGAGGACCCTGCCTGAAACCCTGGAGATTTGCTGCCAGTCAGTGTAGACAGTACTGAGTTAGATGGATCAATGGTTTGATTGAGTATAAGGCAGCTTCTTACGTTCCTTTGCAATATGTTGGGAAATGTAAAAATGAAGATGGCAATAATAATAATAATAATAATAATAATAATAATAATAATAATAATAATTTATTTGTACCCCGCCCATCCGGCTGCGTTTCCCCAGCCACTCTGGGCGGCTTCCATAGAAACCAAAAATACACTAAAATATCACACATTAAAAACTTCCCTGAACAGGGCTGCCTTAAGATGTCAGGTAGTTGTTTATCGCTTTGACATCTGATGGGAGGGCATTCCACAGGGTGGGCGCCACTACCAAGAAGGCCCTCTGCCTGGTTCCCTGTAGGTAAGTAAACAAAAACTGAAATTGATTACTGCTTTAAACAACTTTGTTGATAATTCTTAAAATAAATGGGGGAAATAATGCCCGCTGTGAGATTGCTTATATGACTCAGTTCTTAGGAAGTTCACTTTGGTTTTTCCACTTAACAAGGTTAATGAATATCCTTACGAATAATACAGTTAGGGATTTTTAAGAAAGGGATAAGATGAAGGGGAGTGGGGAAGGAAACAGGGACTGGAAGTCTTCTATCTTGAAGCTTGCCACTCGGAGGCAGTGTTTTCCAGAGATTAGAAAGGGAGAAAGGAATCAGCCATGTATTGTTTCAGGATGGAGACAGACAAGAGGTGTGTGTTTTCCCCCACCCAGAGTAGAAGGTGGTTAGAAATTGAGATTGCCACGTGCGGTATGTCTTTTCATCCAACATTTCACTTTCGGCAAAGAAGTCGCACAGGTTTTTCCATGGTTCCAAAAAACCTGCCAAACCTGGTTGATCGGAGAATGGAGAAATAAGGTCAGTGACCATGGGAAACACTTTCCATTTGTCTTGGACACCTGCAAAGGTAAAAAAATTCATTGCTCTACCCAGTTTTTCCTTAGAACAGCTCATTGCTTGACACTCCCATAAAGTTGGCCTGAAGGGAATGTGGCTCTCAGACTGAAAAATGTTCCCCATCCCTTTATTAAAGTCAGGATGGTAGGATTCCATAGGTGCCCCTTTTTGCTTCCACGAAAGATTCAGGCACTCAGGAGGTGATGTTCCCTAACTCAAGGCTGGAGAACCTGCTTTGCAAAAGGTTTCATATCCAATCTCCAGGTAAGGCAGAAAGAGACCCCTGTCTGAAGCCCTGAAGAGCCACTGCCAGCCATTGCAGACAATTCTGAGATAAATAGACCAACGGTCTGCCTCAATAGAAGCAATTCCCTAGGTTCCTAGGTTCCACATGATCATATGGAGTGTGTGCTGTTCTCATTGTGGCTATAGAGCTCACTGATGATGCCACTCATTTGATGGCAATGTTTTGTAATATTGCAAGAAGTCTTGCATCTCATGTCCAATGGCTGTTGCCTCCCATGACCACCACAGCTGTCATCCCAAAAGAGCATGCATAGGTATTCCTTCAAACACTGTTCCCACCAAAGCCACTGCAGGTACCAACAGTCCCTCCAGTTCAAACCAATCAGCTTTTCAGATAGTGAAGCAGAGCACATGCCAAGGAAGGTGTGGGCATCACCTCTCAATGTTGGTGAAGGGAGTCCGTGAGTGAGGACAAAGGCTGAGTTCTGCCCATCTTTGACCTTTGAGTATCAAAAGCAAAGGACAAGGCAACTTGCACATGGGACTGGAATTTGTCCTAACCAGGTATCCTCCAAATATAATGCACTTTTGCATGTTATTTTCACAATGACCACTCCCCACGTCAAATGGGGGCGCCTTTTGCGTGGTCGCGTACAGCCCCCCAGATCCCAGTGCGATTCCTGGTATTTCGGGCTGGCTTCATCCTCCCCAGGCTGGATACCTGGAGGTCTCCACCTACCTCAGCCAATTGCCCAATCCTGCCTGGGGCGGCGTTGCCAGGGGATTGGCCAGGTAAGGGGAGGGACCGTCCTGCCCACACAACAGAAGGTGAATCTTACCTGTGAAGCGTCAGTTGGCTCCAGAGCGTCTCCCACCCTCCCCTCCCTCAGTTAAGTCTTCTCTTGCAGGTTAACCTCTTCTCCACAGGTACGCAGGCGCTGCTACGTCAGGGTCACTGTTGAAGGGCCGGAAAGGAATTTTCCTGCATTGGCAGGTTTTGCCTTTCCCATAGCAAAACGTCACAACTTTGGCGGTTTCAGGCCTTGGTAATCCTTTGGTCTATCTTCTTAAATGGGGGGGGGCATGAAGTGGTGACCCCCCCTTGCAGTGGTGATCCCAGGGTTCCCCGTTAAAGGGGTCCTGAGGGGAGCATTGGCCATATGCCGAAAGGTTGTCATTGCTCTCCCCTCCAACGGAAGCAAAATGGGGGGTGGGCTCTCTGCTTGAACAAATGTTCTCCAGAGCCAGCCCAATCCCCACACATTCTGGATAACCCTGATGTCTCCCAGATCCCCGGCTGGGGACTGGGAAGGATAAACACCCAATGCCTGAGCCAAGGTCTCCTTACACCTGAAATTTAATAAAGTTGTGGCCAATTTTAATCCCATAGCACTTTGTCTTGAGTCATTATTCCACTCGGGGGTTGCATGGGGGTTGGGGGTTGAATGAGAAGTGTGAATGTCAGAGAAGTGTGAATGTCAGAAGATTACAGTGGAACCTCGGTTTTCCAACGTAATTTGTTCTGTTCGACTCCTGAAACGTTTGAAAACCGAAAACTGAAAGTAGAAGCCTCAATACAATAGAGAAACTCAAAACAGAAGCCATGAGGCACGTTCAGATTCGGTAATCACATTTGGTAATCCTTATTGTTCAATGGGGATTGTGGAAGGCATAGGAGTCAACACTTGGGGGCAAGGACCCTTTGCCTCCCTCCCCCCAAATAAAATATTCGAGGGGGCACCATGACTTGTGATCAATTATGAGGGGCAGGGTTTACCTGCGCTCCCATTTGTTATTCAAGTTGGCACTCCAATGGAAGGCGATACAAGGGGTGGGGTGGAAGTGGGAATACACCACATTGCATGTGTTAGCACAACAACCAAATTCATTTTTTTTAAAAAAGGACCCTCAGAATCTCCCCCGAAGCCAATATAGCAATAGATGATTGATGACAGCTAGCTAGATATTGACAGCGACCGGAAATGGGGACATTTGGAGTGTACGGTTCTTTTTGCAGCCATACGATGGGAGAGAGCTACACCACAGCGTTGATCAGCAGCAGTGTGTGGGATATTGCCTGTGGCAGGTTCCAAATCACCAGCCTAGAACCCACGGCACGAGTCCACACCCAGGCATGTTGGAGGACTGTGAGGAGCAAGCAGATTCACCCTTTCTCTCTCTCTCCCTGCCCCCCCGCCTCGGCCTGCCACCCCCTCCCCTTCTACCAGCCAGCCCCTTTGTCGACACTTGATCATTTACATCAAGTTGACATTCGCAGAGTTTACTCAGGGGTCTGTAATTGTATTCTTTCACCGGTTCTGCATTACCAACCATGAAAATGGAATCTTATCATCCCTGACCAATTTTTAATGTACAAAATGATTTGGCCGAGGTTCAAAAGGGAGCCACAATTGAAATCAGGTGAATGATACATGTAGTATTTTTCAGTTTCTTCGTGCCTTGATTTGATATTTCCCCCCTCTCTCATATGGCATCTCTCTCTCTCTTTTTTGCAAGCTATATAAATGCATATATACTCTGCATATATATCTAAGAGCTATCGATAGATTTCTTTTGGGTGCCTACCTATCATTTAAATTTACTTATTCACAGTGCAGCGGAGGACAATGAAGTTTCCTATAATCCCTAAAAAGCAATCAAAGAATTGAAACAAGCTTAAATTCTCCTGATAGAGCACTGGGATTAATAGGACATTTATTAAATGAAACCCCCATTGCCAAATGAAAAGGGGCCTCTGAGACACAATCGCACAAATAAAAATCAGGGCACATTTACATCATAAAGAGGAGGGTAAACAATGGGGAATCCTATCTCACATACCATCTCCAAAGGGATAGGGGCCTTTTGACACAAAGGCCTGAGGGTTCTGTGTTGTTGTTTTGTCCTTGATGTCAAATGGTCCAGATTAAAACTAAAACAAAAAGGGGGGTGATGGGGCCACCTGCTTTCTAGAGACTGGGAAAACTGGCTCTCAAAACTTTGCCGATTTGCCAGTCTTGAGAATATCACGTGCACAGGCTGATCCTATGCATGTTCCCACAGTACAGGTAACTCCCAATTTGCGCAGGGTTATGTCTCGAAGGCACCGCGCACCTCAGTGAAATCATGTGTATTTGAAACACTGTTGGAAAAGCCTGCAAGCACCCTCTAAACCTCCGGAAACCCTAGGAAAGCTCTTTAAAAAACTAGCAGCACTTACCAGACAACCAAACTCCACCCCAATCGTTCCCGCCAAGCCCCCTTTGTCATATTTGCACTCTCCACAGGCCTCAACGATCGGTGCAAGGGCTCCTAAGATTGCACTTGCAAAAGCTTGTGGGATTGCTAGGTGCTCTTTTCATGCCGTTTTTGCCCCCTTTTGTGTTCTTTTAGGGCTGTTTTTGCCCTTTTTTTTAGTCACTTCCGGGTTTGGCACAATGCACACGTGCATAAATTGGGAGATGCCTGTAGAGTCTTCAGTGGGGTTGGCTTCCAAGTAAACGTGCATGGCGTTGCATGCAATAAGAACTAGTGGCAGAAGAATGTAAAAAGAACGCTGCTGGGTCAGGCAGAGGGCTCATCTTGTCCAGCCTCCTGTTCACACAGTGACCAACCAGATGTATATGAGAAGTCGGCAAGCACCGTAAGACCTGTTATGAAGCAAATTGAAGCCATTCCTTCAGGGCAAATCTAGCTAGGATGTTAAATGTGTTGTGGCAGTTAATAATAATAATAATAATAATAATAATAATAATAATAATAATAATAAAGAATTTATTATTTATACGCCACCACTCTGGGTGGCTCCCAACAAAGTTTTTAAAACGCGGTAAAACATCATGATTTTTTTAAAATAAAAATAAAAAATGGGTTAATTTGGATGCAGATAGTGGTTTTGACTGAGTGGCATAGGAAGGGACAAAGAGGTTAAGAGCCTCCTCCCACTAAGGTAATATTAATACAGAGGTACCTTGAGTCATAAACGCCTCAGGTTACAAATGCTTCAGGTTACAAACTCTGCTAACCTGGAAGAGTTACCTTGAGTTGAGAACTTTGCCCCAGGATGAGAACGGAAATCGTGTGCCCCATTAGCGAAAGCACGCCTCTAGTTAAGAACAGTTTCAGGTTAAGAATTAACCTCCAGAATGAATTAGGTTCGTAACTAGAGGTACCACTGTACAGATCAGGCCTCCTTGCAGTTGCTTTTGCATTTTAAAAAAATGCAAAGATGCATTTAAAGATACCTCTCATCTGCCAAATTTTGGCTACCATTAAAGGGCAGCAAACGGTCAACTATTATATAATATTATTTATTTTTCATCTTTAGGTGTTCAGTGAACTTTCCATCTGCATGCCAAAATGTGAATGGAAGGGCTCCTTCCATTTGCAGATGGGACTCCCAATATATCGGAGGCATAGCTGTCAACTTTTCCCTTTTCTTGCAAGGAATCCTATTTGGAATAAGGGAATTTCCCTTAAAAAAACGGGAAACATTGACAGCTATGGTCAGAGGTTCCCAGTCTACTAACTTGCTGCTCCCATGGGTGGAAGAGGCCCAAGACAATTTTTGGTGTTGCACCCCACTGTTTCAGAGGGCACCACCCAGAGCAGATTTTCAGGGGTTTAGGGGGTACCAGAGAGAAGGAGGAACCACCAGAAATCACAAACTTTTGGTTACAACGCTATGGAGGCAACAGAAGAAGGAGAAGGAGATGGGAGTGGAAGAATATGCATTTATTAGTTACATGCATTTAGATGGGAAGCCAAAACTCTGCATGTTTGCTCTGGAGTAAGAAGTCCTACTGCATTTAATGACTCATACTTGTGGGAATGTTCTGGGGTGCAGGAGAGGATATATTGACTAATTATATCCTTATCCAACTTGTGCTAACAAGTTCCCAAAATATCAGCAGAGTTTATAGACATTCCCCTTCAAGTTCGCAACGGTAACGTGTGCACAGGTTCGCTAGAACCTCTATAATAATTACTCTGGTAATTTCCCCTTTGTTCCCTCTTAAAATACAAGACACAACACAGTCTTTATAAAAGTATAAAAGAGTTTACTCACGATCTGTTCACAATATGATCCCAGACGGCAGACAGGCTTAAAAAGGTAAAATACACTTAGAATCTATCTTATAGGAAGATAGCCCTCTCCTCTCTTGGCTGAGAGCCAAGAGGGCATCCTGCTTCTTCGAAAGGTGATGGCAGAGAGAGAGAGATGGCTGCCTGCTCTGTGCTTTTCTCATTACCTGCACAGGTGAGGCCACACCCACCTCTGGTCACATGCGGAGGAAGTCCGTCCCCAGGAAGTTTACCTGCTTGATGGACAGACATCCCTCCCCATGTTGTAGCATGTACACTCTAGGAATGTTGTCATTGACTGCTCCTGTGTTTACATCCCACATACCCCTTCTCAGGCAATACAACATATACAAAACATAAACAACTTTATTCAACCACCCAGAGTCCCAGCTTGACACGTAGATTCTGGAAACTCTCTCTTGGTAGGGGTTTCGTCAGGATGTCAGCAGTCATCTCTTGGGTGCTGCAGTAGGATAGTTCCACAAGTCCATCCTGGATCATCTGGCGTATGTAGTGGTATTTAACCCCAATGTGTTTTGTTCTGGCCAGGAACTTCTCACTCTGCGTCAGCTTCAGGCAACTTTGACTGTCCTCTAGCAAGCTGACAGGCCCTTTTCTCACCAACCCAAAGTCCTTTATGAGTTGATCAAGCCAGGCGATCTCTCTGCAGGCTTCTGTTGCTGCAACGTATTCTGATTCTGTGGAAGATAATGCTACACAGCTCTGTTTATAACTGCCCCATGCAACAGGTCCATTCCCAAACATAAAAACATGACCACTTGTTGATTTATAATCAGCATTATCCCCAGCCCAATCAGTATCAGTATACCCAACCAACTTAGGGTCTCTGACGGCTGGTAACCTTAATTTACAATTCATGGTACCCTTCAAATATCGCACCACCCTCTTTACACCTGCCCAATCATGCTCAGTGGGAGAATTCACTTTTCTGCTAAGAATCCCCACAGCATTAGCTAAGTCAGGTCTACATGTGGTAACTAAATACAAAAGTTTACCAATCGCCGACCTGTAGTCATTGTTGTCTGGCAACTGCTTCGAATCCTGCTGATTCTTCAGGAAGTCAGTAGCCATCGGTGTAGCAACTGGATGTGCGTCTTGCATCTGCATGTGCTCAACTAGCTCGTGGATCTTCTGTCTTTGGCTGAGAAGAAATGAGCCGTCCTCTTCTCTTTCCACCTGGATCCCGAGGTAGTACTGGACATCTCCTAGCTCCTTGACCTCCACCTCCTTGCTAAGGTGTTTTACTATCTGTGTATAGTCTTTCTCACTTGCTGTGGCAATAATCAGGTCATCAACAAATGCTAGGATATATGAGAATTGTCCATTATTTGACTTACTGTACAAGCACTTGTCAGCGTCGCCTTGCTTGTACCCAAGTTGCGTCAGCATTTTATGCAACTTCTGGTTCCAGGCTCTGGCAGCCTGTTTAAGTCCATAAAGTCCTTTCTGCAGCTTGCACACTAGATGTGTCTCATGTGGTTTTACAAAACCTTTGGGCTGCTTCATGTAAATTTCCTCTGAAATCTGCCCATGTAGAAAAGCGGTAGCAATGTCAATGTGTTTCACCCTCATTTTCTTGGAGGCTGCAATGCTTAAAAGCATTCTTACGCTGCTGTACCTCACAGTTGGTGCAAAAACGTCATCATAGTCTTCACCAAAACGCTGTGAAAATCCCTGTGCCACAAGTCTAGCTTTGTAGCGCTGCACTTCTCCTTCTGACCCCTTCTTAACCTTGAAAACCCATTTACTGCCAATGGCCTGCTTACCGGGAGGCAGCTCAGTGAGTGTCCAGGTCTTGTTCTGATGCAGTGCATCCATCTCCTCCTGCGCGGCCTTCCTCCAGAGACTGGCTTCTGCAGCTGGCATCTCCTGTATCTCTTCCCAAGTGGAAGGTTCCTGTGGAAACGCCGACCCTGCAAAGTAGGACAACCGTAATGGTGGGACACCTTTGTTGGTTCTGGATGAGATCCTGACCTCTGGTACTGCGACCGCATCAGCTTCCTCATCCTCCTCCAATGCAGGCATGTCCCCATCTGAGTCCTCATCTTCGTCTCTGGTGCTGCCAGGGTTCTGGTCCTCTGCGTCTTCTGGTGCGTCGCCTGTAGGGGGCGCTGTAACGCTCGAAGGCAGATAATTACTTTGTGGGGTCTCAAAAGGGAAATATACAAACTCTTGAGTCCTTTCTGACTCATCTGAAGAATCCACAACAGTGTTCTTAGTGTCTACTTTTCCATACTCATCAAAATAAACCGCATGGTATGCATTCGTCTTACCAGTTTGTAAGTCCATAATTCTGTATCCTTTGCCTCCAGAAGCATATCCCACAAGGATACCTGCTTTTGCCCTGGAGTCAAGCTTGTGTCTGCGTTCCTTGGGCACGTGGAAGTAACACGGACTTCCAAACACACGTATGTGCGACAGATTGGGAGCTTTCCCATGCCAAAGTTCAAATGGTGTGCGCTCTGCACCTTTAGTTGGCAGTCTATTCTGCAAATAGACCGACGTGTACACTCCTTCGGCCCACAGCTTGTGTGGCAAACGTGCATCCTTTAGCATGCACCTTGTCATGTCCATAATGGACCTAAACTTTCTCTCAGCTATGGCATTCTGCTGTGGTGTGTAAGGAATTGTGGTTAAGTGTGCAATTCCTTCCTTGGCCAGGAGAGCCTGCATTTCGTTTGAGCAGTACTCACCTCCATTGTCACTCATTAACACAGCTGGAGCTCTCTGGAATTTGTTCTTGACCATGGCAATGTATTCCTGGAGCTTGTCCACTGTCTCACTCTTCTCTTTGAGGAAATATACAACACAAAATCTTGAAAAGTCATCCAGAAATATTAAAATATATCTATTCTTTCCCAGTGAGGGAACATTCATGGGTCCACATATGTCAGTGTGCACTATGTCAAGCACTTTGTTGCTTCTTTGTTCTGCACAACGTGGAAATGAAGGTTTTATAGCCTTCTCAGTAATACAGCTTATGCATTTTGCTGGAGCTTTGTTGCTCTGCTTTACCTGCAAACCTCTTACAAGATTTCTTTTCTGTAGATCCAGAATGACATTGGTGTCCCTGTGTCCAAGCCTTCTGTGCCACAGGTCCAGATCTGCTTCATCCTTCTGGCTGGAATGTGCCACTTTTGCAGACTGGTTCTCTGAAAGATCAAGTTCATATACACCATTTATTAGCTTTGCTTGAGCAAACACTTTGCCATTTCTAGTCACTTTACATTCTCCATTTCCAAATGTGATCTGGAAACCTTTCTTGTCCAAAGTGGACACGCTGATTAGATTGCAGCTCAGCTCTGGAACGTACAAAACTCTAGAGATTGTGTTCTCAATGCATTCATTGTTTATATTGCATTTCAGGCTCATGTAACCTGCACCTTTTGCTTTAACAATGTTGCCATCTGCAATCTCAATTTCAGATCCTTCTTCATCATTTATCTCATTAATCTCATTAAAATAGTCCTTTTTATATGAAAAATGCGAACTGGCACCTGAATCTAAAATCCATTTGTTACGTTTATTTTCACGATTCTGGACAGCTAAGTTCCTTTCTTGCAGTAACCATGTGCATTCACATTTCCCCTTCTTTTCCCCTTTTGGCTGAAAGGGGTGGGGTTTCTTTGCCTTAGGAGCTCTGCAGTTCTTTGCAATGTGTCCTTCTTTGTTACAATTAAAGCAAATCACTTTCTTAGGCATCTCTTTGGACTTTGTACATTGCCTAGATGCATAACTGCTGTCCTTGCTTCTAGC
Source organism: Podarcis vaucheri (assembly GCF_965113315.1). Taxonomy (NCBI): domain Eukaryota; kingdom Metazoa; phylum Chordata; class Lepidosauria; order Squamata; family Lacertidae; genus Podarcis; species Podarcis vaucheri. Next base: position 20,672,937 of record NC_138759.1, on the reverse strand, counting down.
ATTTCTCACTGGAGATTCAGCTCTATCTCTGCATTCTTCTTTTAAATAACCAATCAAGTCTTTAAAAGTCAGACCTTGTCTATGAGCCATCAAACTTACAAATGCGCTAAAACGTGGTCCAAGTGATGATAACAAAAATGCTATCTTTGTATCCTCATCAAAAGCTTTGGGAGTCAGATCAATTCTTTGAATAATCTCAGTAAACTTGTTGATGTGCTCTGTGAATTCCTCTTTTGAATTCATCCTCAATCTGGTTAATTTACACACCAAGTTTCTGAAGCTGTTTATGCTAGATTCTCCATACACGCGCTCAATATCTTTAAAGATTTGAGATGCATCATCTGTACTATTTATTAATGATAGCTGCTCATCACGAAGTCCACTCAAAATTATGTGTCTAGCTTCGCTGTTCATGCGTTTCCAAGCACTTATTTTGGCTAAATCTTCCTCAGATGATCCTGTAGGCTGAGGCTTTAAAGCTTCCAAAATATGCTTATAATCTAAACATGCTATCAAGCGCTGCTTCCAGTGCATGAAATTGTACTCATTCAGCACAGGCATTCCTAGCTTTGCATCACTATCAAAAGCTGCTCTAGCCATCTTAAAATCCAAAATTTGAAAATTCTTCAAAATTTCAAAATTTCTCAAATTTTTAAAATCAAAATCTCAAAAATCTCAAAATACAAAACAATTCTTCACTGCCTTGGGTCACTGTGAACTCTGAGGGAAGGGGGGGTTGCTTAATCCCCACTGCACAATGGAACAAAGGACCATGTGCTTACCAGGAAGTTAACTCAGAAAAATACTACTCAACTCAAAATCACAATCCAATGCAATCCTTCAAAAATACGCAGAAATATGCAATACTGGGGCCACTAACCCTTTGTGGGAATGTTCTGGGGTGCAGGAGAGGATATATTGACTAATTATATCCTTATCCAACTTGTGCTAACAAGTTCCCAAAATATCAGCAGAGTTTATAGACATTCCCCTTCAAGTTCGCAACGGTAACGTGTGCACAGGTTCGCTAGAACCTCTATAATAATTACTCTGGTAATTTCCCCTTTGTTCCCTCTTAAAATACAAGACACAACACAGTCTTTATAAAAGTATAAAAGAGTTTACTCACGATCTGTTCACAATATGATCCCAGACGGCAGACAGGCTTAAAAAGGTAAAATACACTTAGAATCTATCTTATAGGAAGATAGCCCTCTCCTCTCTTGGCTGAGAGCCAAGAGGGCATCCTGCTTCTTCGAAAGGTGATGGCAGAGAGAGAGAGATGGCTGCCTGCTCTGTGCTTTTCTCATTACCTGCACAGGTGAGGCCACACCCACCTCTGGTCACATGCGGAGGAAGTCCGTCCCCAGGAAGTTTACCTGCTTGATGGACAGACATCCCTCCCCATGTTGTAGCATGTACACTCTAGGAATGTTGTCATTGACTGCTCCTGTGTTTACATCCCACAATACTTAGGACAGAATCTGCAACAAAGATCTGCTCTGCCAAGCACACATTCGCACCCCTGTCTCAGCGACATCTATGCTGGCTTGATGATGTCCACAGAATGGAAGATGGCAGGATCTTCAAGGATGTGCTCTACGGGGAGGTGGCTTCAGGCACCAGGTGTCAGGAGTGTGTGCAGGAGCCGATCCCTGTGACCAGTAGGGCTTCACAGGACCGGAGCTTTCCTAAGTTTGTTCTGGAGAGGCAAGGCGCGGCCGCACAGGTGAGGCCGCTTGGTAACTCACTGCACCTGGTGGCAAGAGCCGGGAAGGCATACAAGGTCAGCATTTCCCTTTGGCTTTTTGCCACAGCAACTCATTTCCTGCCTTGCTGCTTTTGGCTTCTTGCTTCCTGATCCTTGGACCTTGCCTCCTGACCTCCTTGGCTCCTTGCTTCTTGATCCTTGGACCCTTGACTTCGTGACTCCCTGCCTCCTGACCTCAAGCCCCTGGCTTCTAGACTCTCGTTCCTGCTCCCACCCTGCCATCTTGCCCCCGGTCCAGACATCTTCAGCCGGGACTTCGATTGCCCGTAGACCGGACCATGACACCAGGACCATTGGCAGAACAACAAAGATGTCTTCAAGCATGACATGAAGGCTGCCAACATCAACCCCACCATATGGGAATCCCTTGCAGATGACCCCAGTGCCAGGAGACAGACAGACAGGTGGTGCATTCATAGCAGTGACCAGAGGAGGAATTGCCACTGGGAGGAGCGCAGAGAGAAGAAACGCCATGGTGCATCTGCAGCAGCCCAACCGGACACCTTCATCTGCCCCACCTGCAACAAAACATGTCTCTCCCATATCGGTCTCTACAGCCACACCAGACGCTCTCCAACGGTTTGACTTCAGCCCCCAAAGGTGTCCTCTTCCACTCTTTCCTGAGACAGACATTGGATGCTCAGGTAAGCATACATAGCAATGAAGCCTTCATGATGATGCAGTATGGGGTGTGCTGAAGGTAGTTTCATGGACAAGTAAATAATATTTCAGATGCAAAATAAGTCCACAGTGTATCCCTCAAGTACAGTGGTACCTGCGGTTATGAACTTAATTGGTTTCAGAGGTCCATTCGTAACCAGAAACCACCCGTAACATCAGGTGCGCTTTCACTAATGGTGCCTCCTGCTGCCCGTGTGCAGCCAGAACATGACTTCTGCTTGCATCCCAGGGCAAAGTTCGCCACAAGGAGCACCTACTTCGGGGTTAGTGGAGTGCGTAACCCAAAGCGTTAATAAAGGGGGTGGTACGTTACACGAGGTACCACTTGTAGCCACACAAATAACTGTGCCCCTTTTAGTGCAAAGATCCAAGCTGCATGGCACAATAGTTGGATCTGGAAGCTACCAAATGTTTTGACATCTTAAAAACTAACATCCATCTTCTAGTTCATTTTGCTAGCCAGGGGAGAAGGTTCTAAATATTTTGTCCCTGTATTTTTCCGAAACATTTTGTGCACTCTAATGCATTCAGATTTTCCATTATTTTCCACATGATTTTACACCCCCAATCTTTTATTTGCTAGGTACCATCAATGCAGTTATGGAATCAGAATGTGTTTGTAACTTTTGTCATTGATGCTGGACACAAGTTCTTAAAGAACTGAAGTGCAACTGCAGACGTGGACATCAAAAAATATTTAGCAAAGGACATTCTCCTCCTTCCATTGACTGAGAATTAAAGGGCAGTCTTAAGGGGTGACATTTACGGATTTTAATATCTGCAAATCCTCCCATCCTCCGCAAACTGAAAGCTAACCTCACATTTCTTAGCTAGAAAAAATATATATACCTGTATATGAACAAGTATCCTGCCATGGTTTCATATATTTTTTCATGGTTTCATTTTTGAAAAGATTCCCTCTGCTTTTGTTCTAAGTCAACACAAATTCTCTAGTTGCATAATGCTGTTAAACTTTTTGTAAGAGTTTTCTCCCCAGACACTCTCTTTTCTGCAAACATTTTTTTAAAAAGTATTTGACAGTTTAGCATCATTGATCTTTTCCTCAGATGAATGCCAAATCTACTAATACAGAGTGGGGTTTTTTTTGCCCAAAACCTGATTAAATCTTTTAAGAGAACTGTACTTGCATAGCTTGGCTAGTTGCTATGACTTTAGAATTTCACGATGAGGCTTAATTAATCATATGGTTTGGTGCTGCCAATTTCCTATCCAGTTTGCCACCTGGGAAAAGGTGGCAAGGTCACCGTGTGGGGCTCTAGCTCCTGATTTAAACCCTTTTAGCTTTTCGATGTTGTGAGGCTTATAGCATCATTTTATACATAAATGACACAGCTAAATATTCCTTTAGCTCTATTAACATAAAATTAAAGGGCTGGTTCTTTTTTTTCTCCTTAGGAGATAATTAGTTGATACCCCATTGAAGTTCTAATTTATTTCCAAAGAAAAGCCCGTAATTGGACATTGTTCTTACCCAAACGCAGAAGAAATCTCATGTGTAAGTGGTTGGGTTCTATTTTTTCCCTTTTTTAAAAAAACATATGCAGGCATAACTAAGGATGCTTTAGCTGAATTTACTTCCAAGCATAGATTTGGCAAGCGCTGGTTGCCAAAGTCATCAAGTAGAGGTCATGTGATGAAGCCAAAACCAATACTTAGGCCACCCGGTTCCCTCCCTAGAGTTGATCACTGGGAGAGAAAATTGGAGATAATCACTGGCAAAATAAGTGTTCGAGACTACAGTAGCATACTGTTATTTGTCTGGCATGCCAGCTGTGGAGGCTGACCCATTAGGGTGAATGGGGTGTTGCCCCCACCAACCTCAGTCTGACCTCAGACAGCCCCCCACCTGCCTAGTATACTGTATTTATTATGTCCAGCTCAGGGGTGCTGTCAGTACCAGTCACCTTCCTTCTCAATCTCAATGTTGCTCTTGTAGAACTCAGCAGGGTGGAGAATGGGTACAAAACTAAAATTAGTTGGGTCCATCTGTCATTGGCTCTGGCTCCCTCTACCCTTGAGCTCTCTTTCTTCTGTCCCACCTGCCCCAATGGTCACCAGTCGCCACTGCATGCTTTTGTTGTTGTTTAGTTGTTCAGTTGTGTCCGACTCTTCGTGACCCCATGGACCAGAGCACGCCAGGCACTCCTGTCTTCCACTGCCTCCCGCAGCCTGGTCAAACTCATGTTTGTAGCTGTCCAACCATCTTGTCCTCTGTCGCCCCTTCTCCTTCTGCCCTCCATCTTTCCCAACATCAGGGTCTTTTCCAGGGAGTCTTCTCTTCTCATGTGGTGGCCAAAGTATTGGAGCCTCAGCTTCACGATCTGTCCTTCCTGTGAGCGCTCAGGGCTGATTTCCTTCAGAATGGAGAGGTTTGATCTTCTTGCAGTCCATGGGACTCTCAAGAGTCTCCTCCAGCACCATAATTCAAAAGCACCAATTCTTCGGCAATCAGCCTTCTTTATGGTCCAGCTCTCACTTCCATACCTCACTACTGGGAAAACCATGGCTTTAACTATATGGACCTTTGTTGGCAAGGTGCTGTCTCTGCTTTTTAAGATGCTGTCTAGGTTTGTCATCGCCTTTCTCCCAAGGAGCAGGCGTCTTTTAGTTTCGTGACTGCTGTCACCATCTGCAGTGATCATGGAACCCAAGAAAGTAAAATCTCTCACTGCATGCTAGCACTCTGCAATAACATACATTCACTTATAGAACAAATTAGTATGCTCAGGAACTCCCACAGATGGGGATAACTGCACTCATAGAATCGTAGAGTTGGAAGTGATCCCAATGGCCATTTGCTCCAACTCCCTGATATGCAGGAATCCTGTCCACAGCCATCCCTGGGTGGCCTCGAACCACCAACCTTCTGGTGAACTGCCAGACACACTTACTCATTGTGCCACAGACTCCCTAGTGAAGGGGGACATTGTAACAGACACAAGGGCTAAACCATTTTCTCGCCCATTTTTAAACAGTGTCTAAAATCACTCCCCTCCTGTATTTGGCACATTTTTTGGCGATTGCTTTGAAAGGGAATAAAACATTTCACTGATATAAGAAGCATTCTGGATGAGTTCCATTTGCGCTCAGTTATTTCAGCACACAGCCCAATCTAACTGACTGCATTGTGCTGTGATGTCATCACATTCATCACGTGATCCCCGATTGGCTGGGATCACTGTAGAATGGAAAAGAAGACATAGCCAGGGGCGAATGGGGGGAAGAATGCCAAAGCAGCAGCAGAACAAAGAAATTGTTGAGATTTCCATTCCACCTTAAGGAGCAGACGTGTGGAACTGTTGCATGTCACATGTCTGTTTACATTCCAGCACAGCTTGCTGGGAACTTCCGTTGTGTATAGCTTTTGTTTTCTGAACATGCCTTCTTCTGATCCCCCAAGATCCCTCAATGGAAGCAGCATTAAAGAACTATGCGCCAATATACTGTCCCCGAGCCCATCACTTCACTCTCACAATTTTGTGGGTAAATAGGGTTTTTCTTTTCCTTTCTGGAAGATATCAACCTGGGAATGAGTGCTAACCTTCCATTGTAGTTTGCCAGATTTTGAAAGTTCATCATGTGAAAGTTCAAATATAATGTGGAAATTAGCAGTTTGGAAGAAGAGAGCAAGCTGCTGTGTGAATGCAGCTGAAGTGGAACTTCTAGAGTGTGGTTGTGAGAAAGGTAAGGGGCAGGATACCTAAAGGGCATGAGAGGAAGCCTTGTAAAAGAATTTATAGGAGTTGTTCCCAATTGGTGGTCTGTGGACCCCTGCAGGTGGGGTTGGTGGCACCATTCACATAACAAAAACTACCATAGAAAGACCAACATTTTCACAAGTTAGGGCTTATAACAGTGTTTCCCAAACTTGGATCATCATCCCTGACCACTGATCTTGCTAGCTAGAGATGATGGGAGCTGTAGTCCAAACAGCTGGAGACCCAAGTTTGGGAAACACTGTTATAAATTGGCAGGACCTTGCAGGATCATCAGTGTTAACCTCATGTACCTAGAGCATTCCTATCAGACCCATGTCTTCCTTTTCTCTTGAAAGCTGCTGAGTGTCTTGGGTACAGTGTTGGCAGTGCTTTGCTCAGGAGCCATCCTTCCATCGTCTTCTACTTCTTCTTCTTCTTTTAAGCCAGTGCAATCAGTCCCTCAAAAGCCCAGTGTGGAGGATTAATATTTTATGCATGAAATGTTCCATGTACAGTAGTGACATAATAAGAAGAGGCATTTTATTAGTCTGTGCATGCAAGAAGAATGGATTACAGAAACAGGAAGTGTGTAACCACCTGCATCGAGATGCCATTTTATTAACACCCAGGTTGCTCATTTTATGGACAGTGGACTTCAGCCTTTCCAGCTTCCCTTTTTTCAATAATCTGATTTCATTTTCTTTGCCAAACCCCATCTAAAGAGAAGCACCTCGTTTGGGTCCTCCTCCTCCTCCTCCTCGCAATGCATATCTTGAGCAGAAAGCAACCCATGTGGAAAGGCTCTGAGCAAAGAGCTACAGCTGCTGCCACTTACGCTCCAGAGCACAATTTTAGGAATTAATAGCTTCTAATCCTGAAAAATAATATAGATACAGAATGGTGTTAGATTCCAAGCTGCCAAGATGAAGTCTCTTGCTTTTACTTCATAAATATGTTTATAAGAGGATGCCCTAATCTCTTTAAGAGTAAGGAGAAGCAGAAAAAGCTGCTGAGATCCCACTCTGTGTTAGAAGCTGAAGTCATCAAGCGACTGAAAGCTCTTCACTGACATTAAGGGCAAACTGTGTTGCTTCTCGATTTCAACCAATCAATCAATCCATTTGTTGTGTATAGCCAAAGGCCTTTACAATGTACAGCAGAGGACAAGAGCAAGGCTTTCCTCTGAAATGGCACAATGTAGCCTATAAAAGTTTACTGCATCAGAGCCGTAGCTAGGTGATCTTGCGCCCCTGGCAGAACCACCCAGATTGTGCCTCCTCAGTAAAGGTAAAGGGACCCCTGACCATTAGGTCCAGTCGTGACCGACTCTGGGGTTGTGGCGTTCATATCGCTTTATTGGCTGAGGGAGCCGGCGTACAGCTTCCAGGTCATTTGGCCAGCATGACTAAGCCGCTTCTGGCGAACCAGAGCAGCGCACAGAAATGCCATTTACCTTCCCGCCAGAGCGGTACCTATTTATCTACTTGCACTTTGACGTGCTTTCGAACTGCTAGGTTGGCAGGAGCAGGGACAGAGCGACGGGAGCTTACCCCGTCGCAGGGACTCGAACTGCCGACCTTCTGATCGGCAAGTCCTAGGCTCTGTGGTTTAACCCACAGCGCCACCCGCGTCCCATTGTGCCTCCTAGTCATGGACAAATTAGCTCTTCTTTCTGCCTCTCCTCTACCCCCCCATTCAATTCACCCTCTATTTAAAACCATTTCTTATGAGGCAATAGTCAATATTTATATTTTTGGATATATTTTAAAGCCTATTTTGTGTCCCTCCCATTGCCTGCACCCCTGGCGGGGCCCCACCTCACCACCCCCTAGCTACAGCCCTGTACAGCATAAATGTTTGAAAGCATTAGCGTAGCTGGAACCGAGCTTCTTAGGTGAACCAGCAAATTTGGCTACCAGGTGTGTAATTTGTAGATCTTTATTAACTAAGAGTTCAACAGTCACTTCCTGTGGGGATCGGCCTGAGAACCAGTTGAGAAAAGGCAACAGAAATTTTTTATCTGGGCATTAGGGGCAAATTAGCAGGTAGTGCATGATATCCTCAACCTGATTGCATCCATAACTGGGAAGACAATTAGAAGATGCTTCTTCGGTGTGGATAAGAATCCAATCCTGCTCCTGCCATTTAACTTCAGGGACTCATAAATAGTTTGTGTTTTGGTAACTGTGAATGAGCTTGCTGCCCTCGTTTCAAAATTACAGGCTGCCAAAGACTCTTCCATTGATAATGGACTTTCAACAAACTACTTTCTTGCCTATAGGAAGAAAGTTGCAACCCCATCCCATGATGTCTAAGTGCTGAAACCATTCAGCAGTTGCAGAACATGAATAATAAGACTCCTTCCCCACCTGTGCTGTGTATTCTGCTGCCCAAGTGTTAGGACATTGGAAGTTGGGATGCATGTTCTATTATATACTTGTTGTTGTTGTTATTTAAATGCTAGGATCAAATCCCTCTAAAAGCAAGAAACTTAATACACACTCCAGTACCTGGGTTTTTATAGAAAATCAAATCAGGTGAAGAGATTGCTCTTCCAAAACACAAAAAATCTCTCCCAAACGTGTACTAGTCAACACTTTGGCTTCACTAGTTGTCTCTGAACTAAGGAACAACTTCCACAAAATCTATTGACACCTCATTCCCACCCCTTTCTTCTTAGGGTAAACTATGGCTGCATTCAGACGTAACTTTTTCCCACTTTTCTGATGTTTCCTTACCTGATAAATTCCATGTTTTATCTGATCGTAAAAGCTACTTCTGAAAATCTGGGGGGATCCAGCAGAAGTTTGGGGCTCATTCTGTGTTACTTGGTTTGAGTCAGGGGGGAGGATCTGTTAGCCTCCCTGTTAACGCATTGGGGAGTTTTGTGCTGTAATTCTGCCGTTTTCATGGATCATACCATGTGACAAAACTGGGGGCAGTATTCCAACAGTTATTTCCGACTGTTTTCATGGGTAAACAATGGTGGAACAGAAGCATGCTTGTGCAGAAAGGGTGGCAAGACATCTAGTTATGTCTGTTGTTGTGTCACACCACACCCACTAGTGTGAATGAAATTTAGTGGTGTCATGGCAATCAAAAAACTAGTTCCATAATGCAAGTGTAAAAGGAATATTGGAAACTGGTCCAGAAGCACTAGAATTATAACCAGGAAAGCTAAAACAGCAATAGCAGAAGGCTGATTGCTGAAGAATTGATGCTTTTGAATTATGGTGCTGGAGGAGACTCCTGAGGGTCCCATGGACTGCAAGAAGGAAATGAAGGAAATGGCAACCTTGAGTGCTCACTGGAAGGACAGATCCTGAAGCTGAGGCTCCAATACTTTGGCCACCTCATGAGAAGAGAAGACTCCCTGGAAAAGACCCTGATGTTGGGAAAGATGGAGGGCACAAGGAGAAAGGGACGACAGAGGACGAGATGGTTGGACAGTGTTCTCAAAGCTACCAGCATGAGTTTGACCAAACTGCGGGAGGCAGTGGAAGACAGGAGTGCCTGGCCTGCTCTGGTCCATGGGGTCACGAAGAGTCGGACATGATTAAATGACTAAACAACAACAAAACAGCAACCCCCATGTCTGAATGAAGCCTACATGCAGTCATAGAATAGTAGAATTTTAGTTCTGGAAGGTACATCAAAGGTCATACAATGCAATGCCCTGCAATGAAGCTGCAGTTCCTTCAGCTTCTCCTGGTATGTGCCCAATTGCATCCCACCATAAATGGAGATGTTTGTGCAGCTACTTCCAATAACACTTATCATAGCTCCACACTGAATCGTTGGGGATGGCATAGTGAAGAACATGGCTTCACCTTTGTTGTAGACAGCATGATTTTGGCCAACTGGGTGGCACATGATGGGCATTCTAGATTATGCAAGGAAGATCTCAAAGAAAAATGTGCATACAGAATGTTTCCCTTCATAGGTAAAGGTAATAAACACCTGCATGGATCTCTGGATTTCATCCAGGTTCGAACAACCACTTTACTGTGTAAAACACCCTTCCTTAGACTAGGGACTCCAGATCATGGAAACATAGAATTGTAGAGCTGGAAGGGACCGCAAGGGTCATTTAGTCCAATCCCCTGCGATGCAGGAATCTCAGCTAAAGCATCCATGACAGATGATGGATTACATTTTTCATGATATTCTACTCAATATTAATCCAGGGTAGATTCCAATGTATAGTTAGCAGAGTAAAAACTTACACGTTGCAGGATTCTCTCTCTCTCTCTCCCCCCCCACCCAATAAACCAGAGGCAATTGCATTTCATTCAGCAGAGCTTTACTGCTACTGAAGGCAAATGAGCATAATGGTCACAAATCCAATTCATTCAAGATTGGCACTGTGCATAAGAAATCCAGTTGCAGCAGACTTAACTTACAATAACTTCTAATAAGTCTAAACCTTAACACTAAGCATACTATGTACAGAACACCACACCAGAAGGAAGAGGGATAGAAAGAGAAAGTGAAACCCAGGCTCCTTCTGGTCCTACTTTTATAGTCAGCACGATGTTCACAGAAAGAAAGAAGAGAACCAGTTTAAACCAGCTGTACTCAGCTTCTCTGAAGGAATAACCCAAACATCAGGAACCTTCTACTTGTTTCTTTCACACAGAGAAGCTTCCAGAACCCTCTTGAATCAAGTAGAATAGGAAAGTGCTCGACACATCAGGTCAATACTTTCTGCACTAAGAAATGCAATCTGACACATTTCTCACTAGCCCCACCCATGGGAGCTGTAGTCCAGAACATCTGAGAGGGGCTGCTTTAAAGCAAATGTTTCAGTCAGATTCTAGAAAGACTACCTTTTAGCTGCCTCCAACCTCCCTTTTGTCATTTAGAACAGGCTTCCTCAACCTCGGCCCTCCAGATGTTTTTGGCCTACAACTCCCATGATCCCTAGCTAGCAGGACCAGTGGTCAGGGATGATGGGAATTGTAGTCTCAAAACATCTGGAGGGCCAAGGTTGAGGAAGCCTGATTTAGAAGAAATGAACAGGATAGGATGCACTGGAAAGCAAGGGATAGCATTGTCTCAATGCAACATCAGTTAATCTCCCTGGCCACAAAATCAGGATGAATGCTCCATCAATATGGCACCTGGAAGCAAGCTAGATGTAGATGTGCAGTCCCATCTAGAATCACTAGTTGTTGCACCTGGATAGTTTCACATCACAAGAGCTGGATGAGGACCTTTGATCTTGGCTGTGATATTTCCTCATTGTTTTCATTTTTGCAACAGGGCAGAACTGTACGTGAGAGAGTTCTCCAGAGGTGTGCCCCATCACTGAAATGCAGGAGTGATAACTGTCAGTGATCTTTGCCATTGACCTTGGCTTTGTCCAGCGTGAGTTTTCCACTCTTCACTAAACAAAAAATTAAAAATTAAAGCAAGGCTGTTGCTTTGTAGCTTTCGGTAACATGGACATAGTATGACGTGAGGCTGTCAAGGCTTTTTAACAATCATTAAAACCTTCCCCTGAGGGATATTTTCAATCAGACTGCATTACAGTCAGAGCGGACTTTGTGTGTTGAAACTTCACTTGCTTGTCAGACGGAAGCATCAGAAATGAGCTGCCTGTAATGTTTATGGTCCATTCAGTGAATTTGCTCTACATCGTAATAATCCTTCATTTCACAGGGAAGGTATGCCGACAGTGCTGGGCTGTTGAAAGCTGAGACCCTCTGGATTTTAACAAGAATCTATGGAGCACCCAAAAGTGAAGTTCGGCCTTCTCGCAACTATAAACCTCAGGTCCTTCATTTTGACCAAACTTGCTGCACAAATTTATTTTTAGCTTAATTGAAGCATAACCCATTCTCCTGAATAAAAACATTCAAAGCAAATACCTTCTTTCCTTGCCCCTGCCCCTGATTTTGCTGCTGTGAGGTCTAGTTGTTATTTCTGCTGCAAATAAGGAATACGCTAATTTGTTTTTAAAACCATGAATCATTGAAACACAAGCTTAGTAAAATCAAAGAAGATTTGTAGCTCTTCCAGAAGATGTGCAAGACAGTCATCGTAGGTCATTCCCTCCCCGCTGCAATAAAAACACAATACCCCACCGACTTTGTCAAAGAGTTTTTAAATACATTTTCTGCATGGGAGATGTAAATATCTTACTGAGTTGGTGCTTTGCTTTCATGCTAATTGTCTGAGGTCCAGACTGAATAACAAGTGGCCTTGCCTTTCATTGTGAATGCCTCACGCACTCCTGGCAAGAGCCAGAATCCATAAAGGTCATGTATCCAGTGTTGATTCAATGTCATTGTTACAAAATAGTCCGCTGCTGAAAGCCCCTCTGGCAACCAGTATTACCCGCCAGCCTGGACGTTCTTGGGGCAGGGATGTGTAGAAAACAAAGATTAGGAGAGGATGGTGTAGACATTGATGACATACCAGTCAGAATCCTTAACCGCTTAGAGAACGCAAAGGCATCTGGTACCTGCAAAAAATCCCAGAAGGTGGTTCATGTTACACTAGAGCAGCAAAAGACAAAGGGCCCCTCCAAACACAGCTTTCATTGTACATTCGGAATGATTGTCGCTCATTATGGAATTGGAGCAGCTATAAGTGATTTTGATTTCAGTGTTGTTAGCACCTGCATAAGTCACGGGGTAGACATACTACTTCCTTTCCAATCTGTGCACATCCTGTCTCTTCCTGCTGAAATCTCGCAACTTTTCATACCACAAATGAAAACAGCTTTGCTGTTGGAATGGTGTGTGGTTCTCTGGCTGTTGCTATTTTCAATCACGTTCCGGCAAATTCAGCCAATTAAAGCTGATTTGGAGCTCTTGCACAACAGACCAACTCCCCACTGCTGCCATCCCAAAAGTGACAGGGAAGTGATGGGGAAAATGCGCCGGAATGTGTGAGACAACAATTGCTTGGCGCAGCGTCTATAGACCTGCAAAACAAATCAGAATGAATACTCAGCATACAGCAGATGCCATCTCACCTCCCAACAAACTTTGTGCAAACAGGTCAGGATGGATGCTCAATAAAACAGGCCATCTGGAAGTGACCACCATGTGTTTGCTATGTGATTGTTTCATCACTGAGCTATGGTTCTTTTCTCTCTGGCCTTAAGTCTGTGATGGCCCATTCATACCTTTAAGACATCACAGGAAGTTTCAGTCATCTGGGGATAAACACACAGGCATGAAACAGGCCTTCTCGTGCAGCACTGCTTTTTTATTATAGTGATGTTGAGTGTGTGCGTGTACACACATACACAGCCTTGGGTTAACCACACATTACCCCTTTTTAATCCTCCTTGCATGCTTCCCCACCCATATCTTGTTTTACTTTGAATAAACTCTTGATGCTTCCGAAAGGTCAAGGGGGAGCGTGCAAGACAAAATGTAGAACAATTTAAAATAAAGATACCTTGAAAACCACCATCCAGTCGAATGGACGTGTAGGAACATCTTGGAATGGGTGGGAGCAGAGGGACATTGAAATGAAGCAAGCCCTGTTTGATGCAAAACATTGTTTCCCCCTCTGAATGTTCTGCTGAAAATGCACTTGACACGTTATACTAGTTGTGTGTGTTACAATGCGAAGATGCTTTTTACCTTGGAGGCGACATAAATTCAGCGTGATAATACAGAGCCTGCCAAGGCTAACACGTATTTAAATGCTGGCCTAATTGTAGCATGCAATCCACGTACATTAATGGCATGTAAATCGTTTGTATGCCAGAGGTGTCACAACCTTGTTGCTCCTTACCTTTCCCCCCCTCTCTCTCCAATGGTGTCAAACTTTTGTTTCATTCCGTGAATCAATGCTGTTTTCAGAGCTTGAGATCTTTCATTGTTTGCTCCGGGGCCTGCTGTCCCTGAAGTTAATCGCCCTTCAATATGGCTATTGTTGCCTTGCTGTTTGCCAGTGAAGAAGCCGCACAATAGGACTACTTTATACAGAGGGGGAAATGCATATACAATCAAATATCCCTTTCTGGACGCTTGGGAGAGAAGAAAGCTGAGGCAGAGGAAAGGATGCTGCAAAATATATCTCTATGCTGGGGAGTTTGAAAGGAAGGGTGATGTATAGCAAAAGTGGGGCAGGGGGGAGTTTTAGAAAATGGGAGGTTAGGGACATAAACTAGGTCCAGATTAAAATGGATTGTTATTGGATTCTTCTGTTTGTAAAACCACCATCTTGTAGCCTGCTTTTTGACTGACTCTTACGGCTTTCATATAGAACAATATAAGGTGGGCTGCTGTGATCCTTTGGGGTAAGACCAGCACAACACTAATACCTGGATCTGTCTTGAGGACAATGGCGTGCCCCTCAGGGGGGGGGGGGAGAGTGTCAAACCGCTGGAGAATCACAGCGCTTGGTGTGGCTGCAGAGACTGATAACTCGTAAGTGCTGCCCCCCATGTTGTTTTTGCTGTGTTAGCAGCACCATAGTGACTTCTCCCAGGTGCAAGATTGGGCAGTGTGTATGAAGGTTCTGAGCTGCCTAGATGACAAGACAACCCCTCTCAGCCTCACCGATATGGTCCAAAGGAAAGCAGAGCAATACATTTGGCACCAGCTGGGCTGCAGGCCTTGCTGGAAAGAGGTGTACAAGACGCCATCCAACTGCCTTAGGACTCCACTCCCATCATCTAATCAGACCCCTGCAATGTGAGGATCTCAGGTAAAGCATCCATGGCAGATAGCCACCCCTGCTGGGTTAGACCAAAGAAGATCTCTGCTGGGTTAGACCAAAGGCCCATTTAACCCAACATTTCCATGGTGGCCAGCCAGATCTTTCTGGGAGGTTTACAAGCCCAGCATGAATAAGAAGCCCTCACTGGATAGTCTCTAGCATCTTATGCCTCTCAACATTTTGCGAAAGAGTGAATAGGAGCTGTGCATCACCAAACTTTCAAACACCTGGAAGCTCTGATTGGTCCTTGATGCATATCCACTGCACACTTGAGGAAGTACATCTCCATGTTTTTGCTGCCAAAATACTATCACAATTGTTATATGGATCCCAGATCTGCAGCTTTAAAAACCTTACTCTCCTAGAGGCATTCCAAACTAAGTTTTTTCGCTGCCTGCTGGGGATACCCTCTTGCGTATCCAACATAGCAGTCCGTTTGGAGGTTGGGCAAATTCCCATCAGTACTTGGATATGGATATTGAAGATTCATTATTGGCTAAAGCTTATTTTCTTCCCGGTTGGCCTGGCACCTTTAACCCTATTAGATAACTACCAATCCAAATGGAAAGCTACACTGCTGGAAAAGCTCAAAGGCTTGGGGATCCCACTACAGACCCTGATAGCGACAGGCTTCGAGAAAGCTAGGACTACAATTCGCCAGCGTATCTGGGACGTAGAATTGCAATGCCACATGAGCGAAATGATCAAACACCCAGCAATAAGGGACCATGGGAGAGGTTTCTCTCCAGCTAACTATCTGTCAGGTCTTCAGGTACCCAAATACAGACGGTCTTTTACTCTCGCCAGATTCAACGTTCTCCCTTCTGCCTTACTTCAGGGCAGATTTGAGGGTAAACCATATACAGCACGGGTCTGCCCTTGTGGCTCATTGGAAGTTGAAACTGCTCTACATGTACTATTACGTTGTCGTCTTTATGAGGATATACGTTTGACTTTTATTACACCTGTTTTGCAAAAGTCCAGGAAAGAATCGGAACTCCATAGTTTAAAACTACTGCTAGAGGATAAGAATCCCAAGACTACATTAAATGTAGCCAAATTCTGTGTGTCTGCAATCAATCGCAGGAAGCAAGTGGTATCCCATAATGACGAAACCCCCAAATGTTAACTACAGGGAGCACGCTAATAATTAATTTTAATTTTTATATTTAAATCCTTGTTATACTCATATTGTCCTTTGTATTTCTGATATTTTTATGATCTGTGATAGTGTGTGTGTTGACGCTGGTCTGTGACCGTATTAATAAATTCAATTCAATTCAATTCAATTCATCTCCATGTTGCGCTTTCTGCATTTCCTGCAGCAATCAATGATCGAGGATCAGCTTGACTGCAGCAAACACAAGAGTGCCATGCAAGCAGTGGGAATCAGACCTGTGATTGCTACATGTTCATTGTTAGGTTTGGCTTCCATTCCCAGGAAAAGGCTCTACAGCAAAAACTGAGCGCCATGACATCATTGGAAAGAAATTCTACCCTGCCTAGAAAAGATGCCAAAATATTTAAACCCACCAAACAACCCCCAGGAAGACTGTAACTTGTGTAAGCCAGCCATTTTTGCATTTTGTGTATGTAAATGAAAGGGTTAAGAATATTGGAAGTCCTCAAATAATATTCTTTGGGGCAGGAAATCTGAGCTTGCAGCCTTGACCCGTAGATACAACTTCTCTGGTGCAGCATGGACAGCTCAAACTGTCATTCATTGTCTGCGGGGTTCAGGTTAGGATGAAAGTTGCTGATAGGATCCCGAGAAGAGAATTGCATTTCCTTACAGTATTCAGAAAACACACCGTTGTTCCCGGTGCTTCTGAACAGGAGAACAATGCTGATAGCAGCCTGCTACTTTAAATTGTTGTTGGCTATTCATTGCATCGACAATAGATGGTGGTGGTTGTGAACTGGCATACACACACACACACACACACACACACACACACACTGCTGAAAATAACAGCAAGCCATTTGGCAGACATCAAGCACAAAGTGGGGTTGTTTTATTCAAACGTTGGCTGCATAGCTAAACAGCTGCCAGGTTCCTTTTAAGACAAAAATTAGTTTCATTTCTCTGTATGTAGCACTGAAACATATCAGATAATTATCTCGTTGGTTTTGAGAGTAAAAAAAATAAAATCTTTTGTTATTTAGGGTTATGTCATTGGCAGGTAGGGGGGATGCCGATCAAGGGAAGTGGATTTGAGCTGCCTCGCCCATTTGATTGCACATTTGGGTATCAGGGGAGTTAGAAAACCAGATGGGTAAATGAGTGCATTCAGATTAGACTCCTGAACTGAAAGCTTATGGCTTTGAATGAATCAGAGTTCCCGTGAGAACTTGCAAGTGGGAAGCGTGGCGTTACAGAGAGAGGACTGGGCTTGGACTGGGGCGTGGGGGGGCGTGGGTGTGAGTCCTTGCTTGGCCATGAAGGTAAAGGTAAGGTAAAGCTAAAGGACCCCTGGACAGTTAAGTCCAGTCGAATTTGAGTATGGGGTGTGGTGCTCATCTCTGCTTTCAGGCCGAGGGAGCTGGCATTTGTCCGCAGACAGCTTTCTGGGTCATGTGACCAGCATGACTAAACTGCTTCTGGTGCAACGAGACACCATGACGGAAGCCAGAGTGCATGGAAATGCTATTTACCTTCCTGCTGCAGTAGTACCCATTTATCTACTTGTACTGGTGTGCTTTCGAGCAGCTAGGTTGGCAGGAGCTGGGACAGAACAACGGGAGCTCACCCGAACCGCCGACTTTCCTATCAGCAAGCCCAAGAGGCTCAGTTGTTTAGACCACAGCGCCACCTGCATCCTACTTGGACATGAAGCTCACTATGGGCAGCCATAGATAAGGCTTGCTGCTCTGACCTCCTGGAGAGCAGGTAGTGTTACCCTGATATTTTTTTCTTGAAGTGTTTCTCTAAATATGCTGCCCAGATGAATCCCATCAAGTGGCTTATGCTAATTAAAAGCAAAATTTAAAAAATGCAGAAGTATGGCACGATCAATAAAATGTAGAACCAGAAAGCAGAAATCGGAAGCAGAAAAAAAGTCAACAGCTAAGGCAGACATAGGCAACCTCGGCCCTCCAGATGTTTTGGGACTACAACTCCCATGATCCCTAGCTAACAGGAACAGTGATCAGGGATGATGGGAGTTGTAGTCCCAAAAATATCTGGAGGGCTGAGGTTGCCTATGCCTGAGCTAAGGGGAAAGTGGGAAGCAGAGCCATTCCATTGGCCCTGTCTGTTGAGAATCCAGCTACATTGGGGCTAATACCTCTTACATTCCACTAGTCCAGGCACGTCAAACAGGCAGATCGTGATCTACTAGTAAATCACTGGATGTCGGCAGTAGATCACTGGAAGACCACTGGCTCCCCCCAAAGAAGCTCAACAACTTTGGCTCCCTTAAAAAAATCTCAACAACTGTGACCTGAACCCCCCCCCCAAATGGGGTAGATCACTACCAGTTTTTAACTCTGTGAGTAGATCGCAGTCTCTTGGGAGTTGGCCACCCCTGGAGAGGGAGTGACGGGAAGCAGGTCTATTCCATTGGCTCTGTTGGGAAATGAGCTTCATCAGACTCCACCTCCTACAGTTAGCTGCCACCACATGATCGCATGGATTGCATTGAGATACCTATGGACAAACAGCTGCTTAGGGGTTCCTTTACAGATGCCAAAGCTCAACAGGTAATAGCAGGATGGGACCAGCAGTGCAGCTTGGCTCCTGCACTGCAGGGGGTTGAAATAGATGACATTTCCCACTGCACAATTCTACGAGTCTATGACTAATGTATGAAAAGGCTTAAGGTGGAGAACTCAATCCAACCAGAGGGCCAGACCCAGGGCGGATCTACACACAGGGGGAAAAGGCGCTATAAATAAGTCAGAAATAAAATTGTTACAGTCGTACCTCTTGTTACGACAGTCTCTGGTTGCGTTATTTCAGGATACGAACACTGCAAATCCGGAAGTGTATACTTCCGGGTTTCACCGCGCACGCATGCGCAAAAGCGCTCTGTGCACCTCAGGATTGCACAGAAGCGTTCTATCCCGCCGCGTGCGTGCGCAGAAGCAGTGCTCTATTTGCACACTTTTCTGGGTGCGAATAGCACCCTGGAATGGATTGAGTCAGATTAGAGAACTGGGCCAAAACAAACAAGATGAACTTAACAGGGAGAAATGTAAAGTATTGCACTTGGACAAAAATAATGAGAGGCACAAATACAAGATGGGTGATACCTGGCTTGAGAGCAGTACATGTGAAAAGGACCTAGGAGTCTTGGTTGACCACAAACTTGACATGAGCCAACAGTGTGACGCGGCAGCTAAAAAAGCCAATGCAATTCTGGGCTCCATCAATAGGAGTATAGCATCTAGATCAAGGGAAGTAATAGTGTCACTGTATTCTGCTCTGGTCAGACCTCACCTGGAGTACTGTGTCCAGTTCTGGGCACCACAGTTCAAGAAGGACACTGACAAACTGGAACGTGTCCAGAGGAGGGCAACCAAAATGGTCAAAGGCCTGGAAACGATGCCTTATGAGGAACGGCTAAGGGAGCTGGGCATGTTTAGCCTGGAGAAGAGGAGGTTAAGGGGTGATATGATAGCCATGTTCAAATATATAAAAGGATGTCATATAGAGGAGGGAGAAAGGTTGTTTTCTGCTGCTCCAGAGAAGCGGACACGGAGCAATGGATCCAAACTACAAGAAAGAAGATTCCACCTAAACATTAGGAAGAACTTCCTGACAGTAAGAGCTGTTTGACAGTGGAATTTGCTGCCAAGGAGTGTGGTGGAGTCTCCTCCTTTGGAGGTCTTTAAGCAGAGGCTTGACAACCATATGTCAGGAGTGCTCTGATGGTGTTTCCTGCTTGGCAGGGGGTTGGACTCGATGGCCCTTGTGGTCTCTTCCAACTCTATGATTCTATGAGTCCGTAACTAGAGGTACCATTGTATAGCAAAAGAAAAAAAAAGCTATGTAAAAATTGCATATATATATATATATATATATATATATATATATATATATATATGCTTTCGTAGATTTTCACGGGTACAGGAATGCAGGTTTTGGTGTCTTCGGGTGTCTTCCCGTGTAAGAGTCGGGGTGTCTGGGCGACGTTTCGACGAGGTCTCACTCGTCATCTTCAGGCTGGTGCTTTCGGCTTCTTGTTACTGGAACAGAGCAGAATCTGGTGTTTGAGTTCCTATAAATACTGTTGAGGGGTGTGGTGTATAGCCTCCAACGTTCTGGGCAGAGAGGAAGTTCCTAGATTAGTGTGCCTTTTCTTCTTTTGTTCCTTAATTACTTGAGGGATATCTTGAGTGATTTCATGAGTGATATTCTGAATACCACTGGGTGGGTCATTAAGTGTAGATTAGTTGCTAAAGCTTTCGTGTCTTGACCTCTTGAGCTTGTGAAGAGTTTTTCTGAGAAGATGGCTGTGCTGCATTTAGTTGTGCTCTGGCTTGGCTTCGTGTATAGGGGCGAAATCACAGCTCGCCCCTATACACGAAGCCAAGCCAGAGCACAACTAAATGCAGCACAGCCATCTTCTCAGAAAAACTCTTCACAAGCTCAAGAGGTCAAGACACGAAAGCTTTAGCAACTAATCTACACTTAATGACCCACCCAGTGGTATTCAGAATATCACTCATGAAATCACTCAAGATATCCCTCAAGTAATTAAGGAACAAAAGAAGAAAAGGCACACTAATCTAGGAACTTCCTCTCTGCCCAGAACGTTGGAGGCTATACACCACACCCCTCAACAGTATTTATAGGAACTCAAACACCAGATTCTGCTCTGTTCCAGTAACAAGAAGCCGAAAGCACCAGCCTGAAGATGACGAGTGAGACCTCGTCGAAACGTCGCCCAGACACCCCGACTCTTACACGGGAAGACACCCGAAGACACCAAAACCTGCATATATATATATATATATATATATATATATATATATATATATATATATATATATATGCTTTCGTAGATTTTCACGGGTACAGGAATGCAGGTTTTGGTGTCTTCGGGTGTCTTCCCGTGTAAGAGTCGGGGTGTCTGTGCGACGTTTCGACGAGGTCTCACTCGTCATCTTCAGGCTGGTGCTTTCGGCTTCTTGTTACTGGTAACAGTTCTTGTTACTGGTAACAGTTCTTGTTACTGGTAACAGTAACTTGTTCCAGTAACAAGAAGCCGAAAGCACCAGCCTGAAGATGACGAGTGAGACCTCGTCGAAACGTCGCACAGACACCCCGACTCTTACACGGGAAGACACCCGAAGACACCAAAACCTGCATATATACTGGTAACAGTAACTTGTTCCAGTAACAAGAAGCCGAAAGCACCAGCCTGAAGATGACGAGTGAGACCTCGTCGAAACGTCGCCCAGACACCCCGACTCTTACACGGGAAGACACCCGAAGACACCAAAACCTGCATATATATATATATATGCTTTCGTAGATTTTCACGGGTACAGGAATGCAGGTTTTGGTGTCTTCGGGTGTCTTCCCGTGTAAGAGTCGGGGTGTCTGTGCGACGTTTCGACGAGGTCTCACTCGTCATCTTCAGGCTGGTGCTTTCGGCTTCTTGTTACTGGTAACAGTTCTTGTTACTGGTAACAGTTCTTGTTACTGGTAACAGTAACTTGTTCCAGTAACAAGAAGCCGAAAGCACCAGCCTGAAGATGACGAGTGAGACCTCGTCGAAACGTCGCACAGACACCCCGACTCTTACACGGGAAGACACCCGAAGACACCAAAACCTGCATATATACTGGTAACAGTAACTTGTTCCAGTAACAAGAAGCCGAAAGCACCAGCCTGAAGATGACGAGTGAGACCTCGTCGAAACGTCGCACAGACACCCCGACTCTTACACGGGAAGACACCCGAAGACACCAAAACCTGCATTCCTGTACCCGTGAAAATCTACGAAAGCATATATATATATATATATATATCCTCTCCAGCACCATCTGATGTTGCATGTTTATAATGCATTCAAAATGTCATTTATGTAGCTGAGTCCTCAGACGTGGCCAACTGTCCACAGGCCACTTTGACCATCCCCTGATATCAGGTGATTTGAACTTCAAGTTGTGGATGTAAAGGAAGAATTAGGAGTGCACTTAGAGTTTCTTCCTTTGCAGCTGTGACTTAATTCAGTTTTACTTTTTAAAAAAGAATTCAGGCTGCAGTGGCAAAGGAAGACTCAGGGGCCTACTCTGTATGTGCTCCCGATTCCTCCTTTGCCGTTGCAGCTTGAATTCAGCACTTTTCAAAATTGGCAGTTTTTCCTGTTGCCATGAAAGATGAGAGGGAAAGGTGCCAAAAATTCAAAAAAGCACTGAATTCAAGCAACATATGGAAAGGAAGCACACATAGAGTGTGCTCCTGTTTGTCTTTTTGAATTTGGGGCTGTGTCTTTACTGGCCACTAGTGCCCGAAGTCCTATGGCATCAGGTGATGGAGAAGGGGGGGGGGGGAATGGAGTAGCAGGCTAAATGAGGAAGCCTGGCTTGACTGATTAGACCCAAGGGCAGAGATTTAAGGTGTCCTTCCTTGGACGGATGCATGGGAGAATTGTGGCAGGTACAGTTTCTCCTCTCCTTGCAGAGCAGTGATGGAAGAAACCACTCTCTCCCTCCACCCCCCTAAAATAAAAACGAAAACCAGACAACAGTTGAGATTAAAGGGTCACACTTTATTTAACTACTAACAAGAATCTGCAATAGTATAACTACTAATCCATTTCTACCCTGCAGGCATAATTAAGTGGAAGAAATGGAGGGTGGGGGAAGCGCCTTCTGTTTCCTTGCTTGGATAACGCTACCCTGGCTCCAGGCTTTGGATCAAGAAGGCAACTTCCGTACTAAAATGAAGAAGCTGAATCCAGGCAGTGAAAGGCTTCCATATTCATACATTACTGCAGAGATGGATCCAACCCGCCAAGGATAAACATTCGGAAGCAGTGGCGTAGCGTGGGTTCTCAGCACCCGGGGCAAGGCAAGTAATTTGCGCCCCCTAACCCGTGGATTTTAGCACTCGAGTCTCTTCCGCGCCCCCCCAGATGTTGCGCCAGGTGCGGCAGCCCCCCCTGCACCCCCACGCTACGCCACTGCTCCCACCACAAGTCTTCAGGACAGCCATCCGAAGGCTGGCGCGGGGAGAAGGTCTTTCCGCCCCACCGCCAGGCTTCGGAGCAGCCTTCCGAAGGCTGGCGGCGGGAGGCGGTCTCTCCGCCCCACCGCCAGGCTTCGGAGCAGCCTTCCGAAGGCTGGCGGCGGGAGGAGGTCTCTCCCGCCTTGGAGAGGTTCCCGCTTCCTCGAGGGGGGCCGGCCAAATGCGCCCCCCCAAATGTTGCGCCCGGTGCGGCCAGCACCCCTGGCACCCCCCACGCTACGCCACTGTTCGGAAGCTTCCATCTTGCACTGCCTTCTCCTTAGATCTCGATAGCATGGAGAGCATGGGCAACAGTTGAGCCAGCCTCTCTCAGCCTGCCCACTTCAGAATGAGCCAAGCTGTATGTGAGATCACATTATAGCAGGGGCGGTGAAGCTTTTTGACCCAATTATCAAAACTGACCTCATGGGCCAAGGCTGATAGGTGTGCAAGGCCGCTCAACTCTCAATCAGCTGTTGTCACCACAACATCATGTGTAAGGTGCCTTGAAGTCCCAACTTCGGTTTTTTCAAAGCACCTTACAATGCACTGCTAGACAAAAGATTTTGCCCTTTGTTTTATAATAATAATAATAATAATAATAATTAATAATAATAATAATAATAATAATAATAATAATAATAATAATAATAATTTATTTATACCCCGCCCATCTGGCTGAGTTTCCCTAGCCACTCTGGGCGGCTTCCAACAGAATATTAAAATACAACAATCTATTAAACATTAAAAGCCTCCCTAAACAGGCCTGCCTTCAGATGTCTTCTAAAAGTCTTGTAGTTGTTGTTCTCTTTGACATCTGGTGGGAGGGCGTTCCACAGGGCGGGTGCCACTACCAAGAAGGCCCTCTGCCTGGTTCCCTGTAACTTGGCTTCTCGCAGTGAGGGAACCGCCAGAAGGCCCTCGGTACTGGACCTCAGTGTCCGGTTTTAGCAGGGGGTCCCAATGTAAACCTCTTTCTCAACCAGGAAGGGGCTCGCATACAATCCAAGCAGGTTCTAACCCACTCATTGAATGGGGCGGGGACCTTAAATCCTGCCCAGTTTGGCTGCTCAGCCCTGTCCATCAAGTGACAAGTGGGGGGGTGTGTTAAATCCTGATGCTTTGGCTGTGTCTCCCATTCCCTGCTGGGAAGAAAGCCAGTGCAGGATTTGATCCTACTCCTAGCAGGCTAGCATTGGAGATAGGCTCTGTGCCAACCTCAGTGCTACCTCACTTCTTTTCCTCTACCTCATAGTAAACATAAGCAATGTGACCAATCAGGTCACCCAGCAGCACCCCACCATGACATCTGCTAGCAACTACATCAAGGGCCATAACTCAACACAGCATCAACATTGCTTCCAAAAAAGTCCCAGGTTAAATTCTCTGCATCTCCAGATAGGGATGGGAATGTCCTGTGCCCCAAACCCCATGCATAAAACACCAAGCCAGCTGGACCAGTGGTCTGACTCAATATAAGGCAGCTTCCTACCATTCCATGTGACCTACTGATGAATCTACCAGTAGGTTGCATGGAATGATAGGAACCCAACCAACTGCTGGGTTGGTTGGAGGCAGTTGAAGGAGACAACTTTTCTGAATACCAGCTGCTGGAAACCACAGGAGGGAAGAGTGCGCTTGTGCTTGAATCCTGCTTGCTGGTTTCATCTGATCGGTCACTGTGAGAACAGGATCCTGGACCAGATGTGCCATTGGCCTGATCCACTAGGCTCTCCTTATGTTCCTATGGATGCTTTATGTCAGGGGTCAGCAAACTTTTTCAGCAGTTGTCCCTCACACCTTGTGTGGGACCGGACTATATTTTTTGGGGGAAGGGAAATGAATGAATTCCTATGCCCCACAAATAACCCAGAGATGCATTTTAAATAAAAGGACACATTCTACTCATGTAAAAACACGCTGATTCCCGGACCATCCGCTGGCCTGATTTAGAAGGCAATTGGGCTGGATCCAGCCTCCGAGCCTTAGTTTGCATGCCCATGCTCTATGTGCATGATGCTTGGAGGGACTCGGGATATCTCGTCACTTTGACATTTATCGTTAATGTTTTCTGTTGCAAAACAAGAGGATAACAAGCGACCAAACTCAGACACCACCTTTGTCAATTTGGGGATGATCTGGATCAAATGGTGCTTCTTAAGACACTTGTTTGCATGTCCTCAAACTAGGAAATATGACAGGGTGAGCAGTGTGCAGCCAGACACAATGTGAGCAGAAGTTCTGACACTACGAAGCCCGGAGACTGTTCAACAGTTTGCGTTTGTACGGCAGGCTTTCTAATTGGGCCGTAGTATTAAGACAGTGCATCTTTTTAAGTTTTCATGTGGAAGTATGAGCTCTGGAATGACAGGATATCAAAGTGAAAATTAATGTCCGCCACTTGTATATTGCCTAGACGTTACTTTAGAGAGGAAAACAACAGAGGCGAGACGAAGCCGTACATATGTTAAATTCACATCAGTAATAAAGATTAAGTAGAAGTTAATAGCATCCCAGTCATGCTTGTGGAGGTAATCTCCTTTCTGAAAATTCAAAATTAGATTTGGAGGATCGAAGCAAACAGGGGGTGAGACTTTGGCGTAATATTTTAATCAAATTGTCATGAATGAGTGGATACAATTAAGAATTCTGTCAGTCACAGTGCTGAGCCCCTTTTGTTAGTCAGCTGTTGTGAGGGATGCGCGAGGGCATCGTGGGTAGAGATTAATCTTGACCTTTCCCAGGATCTCCATTTTTGACCCTCTGGCTAGGCTTTGCTTGTCAGATGTCCATTTTTTAAGGGGGGGGGGAGGCAGAAGCATAGGTTAGGGGAAGACAAAAGCTCTCTCATTCTCTCTTTAAAAAGAGAAAAGAAATCTTTGCCTTTTAAAAAAACTACTCCTTTGCTTTTAAATGGAACAGACAAGCTTCAGTATCAGCTCTCTGTCAGCTGTAAAACGTCTGTTTGCTTTATTACTTTTCTGCTCAGTACTGTATGCATTTTAAGGCAAATTACATTTGGGGGAAAAAAACAAATAATAATGGGCAAAGGGCAATACAATTTTAAATGTACATGGGAACGGAGTTCCTTATTTAGCAAGCTGTGCTGCATGCGTTTACTAGAACAGGCTAGGGTAGATGACATAGCAGAGATGAAACATTTTGCTTATTTTAAAACACACTCACAAATTGTAGGTAACCATGTAGGGAGGAAAGCCATAGCTGAGCAATATCTTAGAATCAACTGAAATGTTCCAAAGTAGTGAGCAAGCTTGTGAGTTCTGCATAGCTGTTCTTCAGCCAGCCTGAAGAAGAGTTCTGGAGAAGCTGAAAACTTGCTTACTACTTTGTGATATTTTATCTAGATATGCAATGTTCATGAAGGTAACAGTACAAACACTATCGGGGGTTAGGGGTTGTCCTTCAAGCGAATGCAGATGGTTTCAAATGTGGCTTTAGTTCCAGTTCAGATTCTTCAGTATTCTTTAACTCTCTTTGAAAACAGTTCAGACTTGTCACCTGCCCACCTGCAACAAAACATATCTCTCCTGCATTGGTCTCTCCAGCCACAGCAGGTGCTGCAACCTTCCAACAGTTTGACGGCACACTCCTCCATTGTCTCCTGACACAGACGGATGCCAGACAAATGCCAGTCTCTGCTCCCTCAATGTCATGGTCCCCATATGAATTGCACAGTGGCCTTTGCCATTTCAATAATGGCAGAGCATTTAACAGATTCCATCTCGTCTCATCTTGGCTCTCAGGAAAGCCTCATAGGCTGAGTCAGGAATCAGAAAGAAGGTCATGTTCTCCAAACAAGTAGTGTGTTTCACCCATTCCTTTTTTAAAAAAAATAAAATATTTATTAAAATTTTCAAAATATTACAAAGAGAGAAAACAGAGAAAATAGCAACGAAAGAAAATACAAAGAATCCCCTTCCCACCATGTAAAAAAAAGAAAGAAGAAAATTCCAAATAAAAAAACAAAAAGGTGACAAAATTGCAAAAATCCCAAACTTTAAAAAAGAAAAAAAAACATTTAAAAACAAGTTCATTATTTTCAGACCCTTAACAGTCATTACCTTCTTTCTTAGACCTCCTCCCTTCCTTTGTATCCTAGTTGTTAATTATCCCAGCAAATCCTTTCCTTCCCATGTTTCATAAAATTCTATCATTACATTACCCTAGACTATTTTAATCCTATCTTTCTATAATTAAATAAACCTTAGAAATTTAAAACTTAAAACTTAAAACCCATTCCTAATGTTGCTGGACCCATGAGATTACTC
This sequence comes from Podarcis vaucheri, assembly GCF_965113315.1. Lineage (NCBI taxonomy): Eukaryota > Metazoa > Chordata > Lepidosauria > Squamata > Lacertidae > Podarcis > Podarcis vaucheri. The sequence continues at coordinate 20,645,607 of NC_138759.1, read as the reverse complement.
GAAGGGAAGGCGATGTGGCCTCCGTAAGTACAGGGGCCATGACCAAAGCCCCCCAAATATAGACAAATTAATGTGCTGGTTATATCTTTACGGGTATCTAAGAAAGGAAGAGCTTGCTGGATGAGGCCAATGGCTCATCTAGTCCATCATCCTGGTCTCACAGTAAACAATCAGATGCTGGTGAGATGTCTGTAAACAGGACATAAGTACAACAGCACTCTGCCCATCTGTGCTTCCCAGCAACTGGCATGCTGAGTTTCAGGCTTCAGGGAATATCTGATCCCTCCCACGGTGGTAGCCAAGAAGCAGATAGACAATAAAAGTTCTGACCAATTGATTTATTCAATATTCACAGCGAGAGATGAAGGAATGCAGTCTCCCCTAAATAATGGCGTTGCTCCAAGTAAAGTCCCACCCCCCTACGTCTTTCCTATTCTACGTTGCCCCTGCGTTGGCTAATCTGAGCTTTCTGCCTCTGAGCTCTGTTCTACTACTCTCAATGCACACCTGATCCTGGGAGAGGGGGGATCAGGAATGCTTTCCAAAGACACTGAGCCTGTCAGCTGTCTCTCCCCTGGTGTTTCTTCTTCCTGCTGCTCCTCTTTCAATATTTCCCAGCTTCTCCCCTCTGCAGCCTCTGAACTATGACCTTCTGCAAACCACTGTTCTAAATCTATACTGTCCTCCTCTTCTTAGGAAGATTCAAGAGAATGAGGGGCGGGCTGACCCCCACCATTCCTCCTCAGTTCAGCCCCTGAAACAGAGGCATGCTGCCTCTGGCAGTGGAGGTAGTAGCCACTGATTGCATCCCCCCCATAAATTTGTATAATTCTTTTTTAAAGCCATCCAAGTTGGTGGCCATCAGCGCCTCCTGTGGAAGAAAGCTCCATAGTTTACCTATGCACTGCATGAAGAGGTAGATACGGAGGCATGGCTGTTGCTAAGGATGCTTAGTCACTTGGCTATTGTTTCTAAGCAATCAGAAGGAAGGAGCGCGAGGCATTTCCTGGCGCCTTCAAGCTGAAGAGATTTGCTCTCTTCCAACTGGAGCAGCTTCCACTGGAGAGTACAGGACCAAAGCGAGCCTTGTGCCCTTAACACCTGTGTGGCCATACATCGCAATTTAGGGCAAGCGTTTTCTGGTATGGAAATGCAAGTATGAAGAAAGCTTCATCTGTCTGGCCCTCAGAACTCTCCATATATTTTTCCTTGGCTGGAATGTGTCCTTGAACTCTGAATAATGTCTCCTGAATGCCTGTAAGGCATTCCTGGGCCACCTCTGTGTGAGGTTTATATATGGTTGAATATTACACTATGTCCTATTGTAGCAATTTGAGCAAAGTGGTCATGGACCTATAGGATGGCTTCCACCAGATCCTACAGGCCCTGAGCCACTAAGACATGAGCATCAGATTGCACTCTCAATTATCCTTCCCCCCTGCTGTCAAGTCCCATGATAACACAACATACACCAGGGGTGGACAACCTTTGACTCTTCAAATGCCGCTGACGTCAGCCCTGGCCATGCTTGCTGGGGCTGATGGGAGTTGGAGTTCAGCAGCAACTAAATGGTCAAAGGTTGTTCTCCCCTGCCCTACAGAATACAGTGGTACCTCGGGTTAAGTACTTAATTTGTTCCGAAGGTCTGTTCTTAACCTGAAACTGTTCTTAACCTGAAGCACCACTTTAGCTAATGGGGCCTCCAGCTGCCGCTGCGCCGCCAGAGCACAATTTCTGTTCTCATCCTGAAGCAAAGTTCTTAACCCGAGGTACTATTTCTGGGTTAGTGGAGTCTGTAACCTGAAGCATATGTAACCCGAGGTACCGCTGTACTGTATAGAGTCATGAGACTATTTCTGGGTTAGCGGAGTCTGTAACCTGAAGCGTATGTAACCTGTGGTACCACTGTATCATGGTGATCCCAAAACAGTCATTTTTTGCTATTGTTGATCGGCTATGGAATACCCTTCCTCCTGCTATATTCCAAGCAACAACCTCCAGTTGCTTCATTCAGCTCATGAAGGTGTAACTCTTTGCCCAGGCTTTCCCTGACCCCATTTTTATGCTTTTTAATGGCTTGTGGTTTATTGTTCTTACATTGTACACTGCTTAGAGATTTTTAGATCTTTAAGTAGTGTGTGTGTGTATTGGTGCTGTCCTTCAATTTTTCAAAAACTTCCCCCCACCATTGCGAAAGAGACTTCCATGTTTCTGCCTCTTTCTCAGGGCACTTGAGAATGCATTTAGAATTGCAGTGCAGGTAGGTTTGGGGTTATCTGCTCCTTTTGAGGTGGCTACCTGGTATCTGCGTACTTTTGTTTCCATACAACATTTCTTCATCCCTCTGCAGCTTTCCTAGGGAACTGCACTTCCTCAGCTGAAAAGCTCCCTTAGGGGGAAGTGACCTCATGACCAGGGAATGGCAGATCTCTCAATTGCAGATTCTTTTTGGTTTCTCGTTTTCTCCAATATTAAGTTCAGTTTGCTACATTCTCATATCAGTTTGGGAACTTATGAAACTGAGCCAGCATTTCAGTGCAAAATAATCACATTTTTGTATGCAATTTTGCCCAATGCACACATTTTTGCAAAACATTTTTTTCCTAATAAAAGGCATTTTTTGATAGGCTATTTTCACCAATGTATCCATTTTTCATGCACACTTTACCCCAGTGCACACATTTTTGTACAGAATACTTGACTGGAGAACAACAGTGCAAAATTCAAGGAACTGTGAATTTGAAAAGATGGCTGTGTTAGGCTGCACAAACTGTTTCAGAAAATGTAGATTTGGTAGATTTGCTGTTTGGTGCAAATTGAATCAAATTTCTCCCCCCTCCCTACTCAAGACATTTCTCCCTGAGCTTTATTTGGTGGAGGAAAGTCAGTCAGGCTGGTGATGAAATAAGTGAGATGGGTGCCATCACTAATTTTGTTTTTAAGGGAAGTCTACCCCACTGGAGACATGATTTGAAGAATGAAATAAAGGGTACTTATAACCCCCCCCCTGAACACCTTGAAAGTGAGTTCAGCCCAGTAAAAACCCTGAGCCCCACTCTTAATTTTTCTCTTTCCATTCATAATTTTTGAATGCAATTCCTTTTCTCATAAATTGGTGAAGAATGGCAAAAAAGAAAAGAAAAAAGAAAGCAGGATATATTTCCCAGCACGAAAAACTCACTTCCAGTATGCAGCGGCGCTATGTAATCTGCATCTCCACAGTTTATTTTTACCTTTTGTTACACAAAAGAATAAATTCTGAGCAACTTGTGCTACTCCATCAGTTTATCCCTGCGCTCCTCTATACCATTGAACCCTAATTATATTTTAACACTGCATTGACTCCATTTGCCTGGAGAATTATTTCAAATAAACTGACAGGCCTATTGTGCTGTGACATCACAGCGGCTCTTAAGTTTGGGATATTTTCCCTCTTCCTTTCTCTCGCCCTCTTTCTTCGAAGCAGAAGGAAACCAGCCCTTCCGTTAACTCGGCAAACAAATGCAACAAAACGGCATTAGCAACATTTAAGCAAAGTGTTGAAAAAACAGACTGAAATCAACCCTATTGCACTTCAGGGGTTGAAAGGAATATGCATCAAATCGCTTGGCATTTAATTCCCCCTCCCCACCTCTTCTCTCCCCCTCTCTCCCTCTCCCTCTCTCTCTTTCCCCTTCTTCGGGAATTTAGCCAGTGAAATATAGCTGCCAGTGTCTCAGGCCGGCGTGTGTTCTTCTGCAATATGCTCTCGATCAATCAGATTTGCATAACTAAACTGTCGGCAGGCCCGCTCGGCTGCCCAGGTGCAGGTCCATTTGCATATAGAACAGTGAGGAGGTCCCAAGAGTCACTTCAGACTCCAGTGACTGCTGAGCCCGCAGTCCACACAGCACTGGAAATGAAATTGGAATGACAAAAAAAAAAAAAAGGGTAACGCTAGTCTGGAAGGGTGAAATATGCACTTGTGTTTGAAAGGTTATGTAGAGATCACAAGACAGCATTCCAACAAGAAAATACACACAGGCCCCACACAAAAGCAAATGCCATTCCATGTATTTTATTTTCCTCTTCCCCAATGCCTCTTATCGATACATTAAGAAAGGGAGGGAGGAGGAAGAAGGTCCTGTTGTGGATTTGAATAATGACATTTTGTGCGGGCTAGTCAAATGTCTTGGGGCGGGGGAGCCTCGGAGCCTCATGACTGGACAATTCTCTTATTTATATCCTTTTTTCCTTCCCAGGATGGAACTCAAGGTGGCGTACATACAAGCCTGGTGTTGTGTCGGCATATTGGCAGGAGCAAGTGGATTGGCTTCGTTGATGTGCCTGCACAGCACCACTCTCACCTCTCTCTCTCCTGGTAAGTGGCAGTGACTCCACCACTAGGAGGCCACTGGCTGCTCCTGGCTTTGCTTGGTGCCTGAATGAGACCATCCTCTCCCACTACAGTGGTACCTCGGGTTACAGACGCTTCAGGTTACAGACGCTTCAGGTTACAGACTCTGCTAAGCCAGAAATAGTACCTCGGGTTAAGAACTTTGCTTCAGGATGAGAACAGAAATCGTGTGGCGGCGGCAGCAGGAGGCCCCATTAGCTAAAGTGGTACCTCTGGTTAAGAACAGTTTCAGGTTAAGAACAGACCTCTGGAACGAATTACGTTCTTAACCTGATGTACCACTGTACTCCTGAGCAGACCTAGGCCTTCTTCACCAGACCATGCTCTAGGTCGGGTGGGTAAATTCAGACCCAAGGCCAAATGCACAGCTCCAGCCTTCCCTGTCTGGCCCTCAGAACTCTCTCTCCCCAAACCACATATCTCACAGGTCCTTTTTTTGCATCCCAAGTTTTTTGACTGGCTGGATAATGCCTCTTATTTACCTGGATGGAAAATAGAGAAGGGTGTGAGACTTTGTGCAGAAACTGGCTGACTTTCAAAAGGTACCGATTACATCTGGGTGGGGTTAGAAGCAAAGGTGGGTGGAGCAACTCTTAGCCTAGTACACTACGGCCCTTCCAACTATGCAAAACTCAAGAGTTTGCCACACTGATATCTGAGCAAGCAAGAGTCATAACTTCACATCCCAGAGAGACAGAAACAGCTGAAAAGCCTTGGAGCACTGCTAGTGAGGGGCGCATCTTGAGGAGGAAAGTGGTGGCTGAGAAGGAGGCATGGCCTATTGCAGATATTAATATTTGAAATGACTGGATGCATAAAAACAGAGTCCTTTTGGAAATGAAGCGTTGTCCAGACCTATAAAAAATATTATTCAAGAACTCTTCAAAAGCAGGACAAAATACATCAGATGGTATATCCAAACATCCATACAGTGTCTTTTGCTGTCCAGCACAGGCTCAGTATCTTAGAAATAAAAGATAATTCTCAAAATCCAAACAGTGTCTCTCTCCTGCATTCCAGTCTGCCTTGGTCTGCCCAAGGCTATGCAACTCTTTGAAAGCCATTATCACATAGGGTTGTCATATGTCTGGAATTTTCCGGACATAGCCAGAATACTGTTTTTGACGTTTTCCCTTAGAAATAGATCCAAAACATCATTTCCCCCCTGCAAATTTTCCAAAAAAGCTCAACAACTTCGGCCAAAAAAGTAGCAGCCACTACCCTTTCAAGATGGCGAATTTGCAACTCAATACCTTTGTAACCTGATCAAAGGTTACAAAATGCTCACATGTTAGCTAGCAGAAAAAAAAAATTAGTTAATTATCAACTCAGCAAGAGCTCAGAGTGCTCTACTTGGCGTCAGTATAGCCCCATTGAAAATCTCCATGTACAAGCCATCATTAATACACATAGCAATTCCCATTTCAGTGTCAATTAAACCAATTATACTTAGCATGGTCTGGAGAGTATCTCAAGCCTTGGCAGTCAGAACTGGAAGGCCTCATTCACCCCCTAGTTTTGAGGTCTCCCAGCCTGGCCTAAGTCTTTAGGCTGGATCAAGTTAGACATCTGAATACTAAATAAATGGGACAGGAAAAGCCATTCCTTACAAATCAGACTGATTGTGTGGCCACCTATGGCAATCTTGTTGTTGCTGTTGTTGCTGGTGGAATATGCTGCTTCTCCTATTTTCTCTCACACCATTGGTTCTTAGTCCACAATTAAGCTGCAGCAACATTCATATCAGCATGGCTCTGTTCTTTCTCTGATGTCGGCTGCAGTTTCTCAGTCCCAGTTGGTTTCTCCTGCCTGCCTGCATACATACATTCCACTCTCAAGTGCCGTCCCAGTCCGTAAAATGCCACAAACTCCGTTTTGAATGCTGGCCTTTGGTCAAGACTGCTCTTGGGGCAGGCAGGAAGAGATGGAGAAGTGTCTCTCCTGGTTTGAATGTCACTTGTTGTCAAGTCGGCATCCCAAGGAGTTTCCATGGCAACTGCTTTTTTTGTGCCGGGGGACAAGGTCATGCACCTGTGATCTCGGTGAAAAGGACAATGAGGAGAACGTACATTATTTAAAGCTTTTATCTTTTGACGAGCATTTCAGTATAACCTTGAAATTGGGCAAATAAAGGCCAGAGTACATTGCTATGCAGGGGAAATTGGTTAGGGATGAGTTCTGCAGGGGGCCGGAGGATGTCACGTTTCAGCACCTGCCTAGTTCAGGCTGTTCCCCAAACACCCATGAAATATCTACTTGCCTGAATGGGTGCCACTTTTGCCAGGGCAGCTAAAAGAGGTGCCAGCAAGGCATAAAGCTGGCAAAGGATATATGTATGGTCTGAAGGCACATGGTGTAGGCTGGTCTGGTTGAGAGACCAGTGGCTGGGAGACCACTTGGAATATGGACACCATATCGTGCTCCCTTGAGCCAAGGTGGGATGAAAATGTTATAAAGAAAAGTAAATGCTGGAGCCCTTGGAGTCTCTAGTCATTAGATATCCTATCAGATATGATAGCCATCTTCCAGTATCTAAAGGGCTTTCACATGGAAGATGGAGCAAGCTTGTTTTCTCCTGCTCTGGAGGGTAGGACTTGAACCAATGGCTTCAAGTTGCAAGAAAGGAGATTCTGATGGTAACTTTCTGATGGTAAGAGCTGTTCAATGGAGCTTGCTCCTTCAGAAGGTGGTGGAGTCTTCTTCATTGGAAGCTTTAAGCAGATGTTGGATGGCCATCTATCATGGATGCTATAGTTGAGATTCCTGAAATTCACAGGGTTGGACTGGATGACCCCTGAGGTCCCTTCCAACTCTTCAATTCTATTATTCTAGTGCTTGAAGATTGGGATGTGTTCAACAGCATCATTCTGTGCAATATATTTCTGTCAAAATGAATGGGACGTGTGCATTTGGGATTAATATGCCTCAATCTTGTTGCCTCGAAGACACACATGCTCTGTACTCTGGGCCTCCCCATTTACAACTTGTGTCTTCTATCCCTTTCATCAGCCTCCTTTTGGCTTTTCCTTTTGATTTGTTTGCAGCTTCAACATCCTTCTCAAATTGTCTGAGAAGCCTCCAACGTCTTTGCAGTTTGTCAACATCCTTCTTGAATTATGCCACTCAGCAGTGCAGGGCTACAAAGATGGTCCTGGCTAGAATGATACTAGGGTTTCCTGAGTCCTGCAGATGGTGGTCCCGTTGGTGAATACAAAGTATTACAGGTGATGTTACCCAAGAAGCTTTCTAATATAGTCTTTGCCTACCATTTTTGAGGAACTCTGTGGAAGGCAGACACAATCATTCTTATATTCTTGAATGCAAGCTTGCTGGAGAATAGGAACATTATTTTAGTCATCATCATTGTCAGCATCACCACCACTTGATTTGCATTCCACCTTTCTGCAAAGAATTATGCTCATAGTGGCTTACAAGAATGAGAACAGCAATATAATACAAAATCAATGATCAACAGTGCACGCTTGTCCTTAACCAAATGGCTCAGGAACTCTTTAACCCTGGCTGATATCCTTACATCTATTTGCAGGAGGTGGGGAAACTGCCAGAAGTCTTTCCAGTTCCTTTGCTGCAGAGGTAAAGGAGAAGTAGAGCTGTGTGTCACCAGCAGATTGCTGACAGCACACTCCAAAACTCCTGATGGCCCCATTCAGCAGTCTTGTGTTGATGTTGAATAAACCGAGGGGATAAAACTGACCCCTAGGATGTCATACTGGAAGTTCTACAGGGCAAAACAACCTCCCCCTCAACTTCCACCCTCTGAAAATGACCATCCAAGTAGGGCTGGAACCACTGCAAAGCCCTTCCGCCCATCCTCAACTTGGATAGCTGCTCCGGCAGAATATCATGGTCAACGGTACTGAAAGCCACTGACAGATCATGGAGAATCAATAGGGACACTCATACTGTACATGGTAGCCAAGGTAGTTTCCATACCAAAACTGAGCCTAAACCCATATTCTAGTTCAATATGTTCCACAATGAAATAATTATACTTCACATTTGTTTCTGTTATCCATATGATCCTTGATATCCCCTGACTCCCCAGTATTTAAAATTTTACAAGCTGCTGTGCTGAAGCATAAAATGTACTTAAGAAAATGAAGGCCACATTCACACCATATTTTTTAAAAGGTACTATGACACCACTTTAAAGAGTCGTGGCTTCTTTCAGAGAATCCTGGAAGCCGTTGTTTGTTAAAGTTGTCGACAGTTGTTGGGGGATCTCTATTCCCCTCACAGAGCTATAAGTCTTAGAGTGGTTTAACAGCCAATCCCTCTTCATGGGGAACTCTGGGAATTGTAGTTCTGTGAAGGGAATAGGGGCCTGCCAACAATTCCACCTTGAAGCTCACTGAGGGATCTTGGTCTGGTCACTCTCTTTCAGCCTTCCTTTCAGTGCTGTTGTGAGGATAAAATAAGAAGGTAATAAATGCACACTGATTTGAGGAAAGGTAGCATAACAATTAATAAATCAAGCTTTGTCTGCTGCCCACCAACGCTTAAGAGTGTTGGAGATTCCATGCCACCTTTTGTTGCAGACATGGGATTGTTGCGTGTCACATGTCTGTTTACATTCCAGCACAGACTGCTGGGTCCCATGAGCGGAACTTCCACTCTGTGTATTGCTTTTGTTTTAGACTCTCTCCGAGAAGATGGCAAGGAGAGACGACATGTTTATTTCTTCTGATTTATGTAAAATGAATCCGTAGTATTAGTATGTATCCACAGCCGCAGCCTCTTCTGTTGTGCAGTTTACTCTGCTACGTATAGTGTGCTCAAGGCAGCAAGCTTGAGTCACTGATTTACCCCGGAGCCAGCGGTTGATGAATCTCTGCAGTATGATGGCTGAGAGGGAGATGATCCAGCTGGGTCCTAGCCTTTCGGCCCCCTGATGCCGACAAAGAGCAGCCCCCTGCTATTATGTTAACAATCCCACTAGATGCCATTTCCCTGTCCAAAGACACCTAACAATGGTAACCCTCTCTGAGGGGGGTGCAAAACCCTCATTCTCAGCAATAGGCCTAAAGCTGGTGGGTGGGTGGGTGTGAAAAAAGAGAAGAGGCCCCACCTTCTCCTGGAATCACAATATACCATGGTGACTCCCAAGACCAGCTAGGACCCAGGAGGTGGCCTGTCTCCCAGGACTCAAGGTATAGGTTGCAGAAAATGGCTGCACCATGGAAGAAGATAGTGAAGGACAAGTAATGTTCATTTATTGCCTTATTTTGTTTGTTTTACACGTGCACGTAAGTGCGTTTTTGCTTGTTAACACAGGCAGTGTGGTAATGGGGCAGCTGGCTTGAAGCTTTGAATCCAAAATCCACAGCCACACAGATAGGGCTACAACAAGTTGCTCCTGAAGGATCGTGGACGATCCAAGGGCCCAGAACTCTCAGCAGTACAGTTTTTTTCAGCAACTGTGGCCATTGTATGTTGCTCCCCCCCCCGAACAGGGAGGACAAGCACCCTCCCTGCCAGCCGCCGTTATAATCTGACTGATCCACAGGATGCCAACACTTGACAGAGAGAGCCTCTCCATCCTCCTGTTCCTTGCCAAAAAACACTGAGAGTAGTGACAACCAAGCTCTCTCAACATGTGACATCTGTCAACTCCCTGGATGCCTTACATTTGGGCTTCAGACCAGAGCACAGCTTGGAGATAGACCCAGTAGCACTAAAAGATGACCCTTCTCTTGGCAGTTTGATAAAAAGCTATATTGCAAGTGCCCATACAACTTGATTTCTTCTCTCTCTGTTTTAATTAAAACTGATAAAAGAGAAATTTGGGGGAAATGGGGGTGGGGGAGAGAGAGGGATGTTTGAATGAATCCAGGCCTGTCCAGAGTCTGAGAACAAAATGAAGCCAAAGACTCACTCGTTGCAGAGATACAGTGGTACATCCCATTGCGAATGGGATCCGTTCCGGAGCTCCGGTCGTATCCCGAGGAATTCGCAACTGGAGGAGCTACTTCTGTACATGTGCGCAACGTGGTTTAGCACTTCTGCGCATACATGCAGCACATAAAGTGCTTCTGTGCATGCATGCACGGCAAAACCTGGAAAAATACTTCCAGGTTTGCCGCGTATGTATCCCAAAGGATATGTAACTGGAGGTGAATGCAAGTAGAGGTACCACTGTACTGCCTTTTTTGTGTGGATATGAAAGTTTGTCAATGGACTCCTCACCGAGGCTCCTTTTAATGGGAGAACGAGGGTATGTTGACTCTGGTCCCCCCACCCCACTTGTGCAATAAATACAACCTTTGCTATATACCCAACTTTGTGTTCCTGCTTGTGTGTGATATGATAGTTATGCCATTAATTTCTATTTAAGACAAGAATATGCTGCAAAAAATTATTTCGAGGAACACTGAAAGGGGTATCCTGATGCCCCTCATTCTACACACTGGCAATTCTGCAAACATATTTAGCACACCCAATACCTTTTGTCTAGTATAAGATGCACAATCTAATCCACTAGGTGTAACAATGTGTGCCCCAGATAGTCTGCCATTTCCTAAAGAGGCAGTATGGTTTATTGCCAACGCTGCTAATAATTATTTAATAATCCTTTTGGTAATTTATATATACAGTGGTGCCTCGCAAGACGAAATTAATTCGTTCCACGAGTTTTTTCGTCTAGCGAATTTTTCGTCTTGCGAAGCACGGTGTCGGGAAAGCTTTGGAAAAGCTTCAAAAATCACCAAAAACCTCAAAAAAGGCTACCACACCGCGTTCTATGAGTTGCTCCTCGAAGTCAAGTCGCAACTGTATTAACGGTGTTAAGAAAAACGAAACAAAATTGCAAAAAACGCAAGACATTTTCGTCTTGCAAAGCAAGCCCATAGGGAAATTCGTCTTGCGAAGCAGCTCAAAAACCGCAAAACCCTTTCGTCTAGCAAGTTTTTCGTCTTGTGAGGCATTCGTCTTGTGGGGCACCACTGTATTGTACAATGGAAGAAAGGAGACCAGACCAGCAAATCATATGGGTTACATGTGTTGCCCATAAAATATCTTACCTGTAGATCGCAGTGAAAGTGTGTAAACCCATACAGGAATCTGTTAGTTTCCTTTGAATGAGAGAAAGTGATTGCTACATTCTCTGTGATTCCTTCTTTATTAGGAATCACAGATAAAGTACCAAGCAAATCATAGAAGGACAAAAGAGACACACAGAAAGATGTTTTTTCAGATTGCTGGATCTTAGTCCATTTAGGACATTATTATTATTATTATTATTATTATTATTATTATTATTATTGGTAGTAGTAGTAGTAGTCTTTCATACACAAGTCTCAAGGCAATGTACAGAATTTTATATAAAAAAGCTAAACAGCAGTTTAAAACACCCAAAATTACATCAGATAAATTTAAAAACAATACTAAGTCAATATCCAAGGAAGAGACATATTAATCCATCTGGAAAAGCTATTGGAAATAAATAAATGACCCATATTGTAGACCCTACCCATGTTCACTCTGAAGTTATGCCCCACTCAGTTTAGTGCAGGCATAGGCAACCTCGGCCCTCCAGATGATTTGGGACTACAATTCCCACCATCCCTGACCACTGGTCCTGTTAGCTAGGGATCATGGGAGTTGTAGTCCCAAAACATGAAGAGGGCCGAGATTGCCTATGCCTGGTTTAGTGGGATTTACTTCTTTGAAGAAGCACTTGATGTTTGCTACCTTAGGTGCCACCACCATTTCAGAACTTCAGTGATCAATGCAACAAGCCATATCCGATCTGTTGAAGATCTGTAAAATGGCAGGTGAGGGCTTTGACACAGATTGGAACAGTGATATGTGAAGGGGTGGAGAGGGAAAGGAGGTATTTAATCATACCTCATGGTATTTTCCTGATACAAACTGCACCCTCTCCCAAAGGTTGATGCAGTGGGGTGACTCCAAGCTCCAGTGTGATGATAAGGAAAAATGAACCTTCAGACAGGGATGGGGTGATCCAGAGCTCTGATTTTTGTTTGGAATAGTAGCATTTGGGACTGGGGAAGAGAAAAACTGGAGTTCTTGGCAGCTGCCTTGAAGTTGGGAGTTCCAGTCATAGATTTCTCATATGATATGCGGTTTAGGTGTGTATTGAACCAGCATATAAGATATAAACAGGCAATCCATGTGCTTATTTGCACATGGTCCAATCAATAATTAAAAATGGGGTACATGTGCTCCCTCTGTCTTATCCTTAAAAGAATGGCACCTGGATGCAGGGAAAGTTGGCTGCTTCTAGAGCATCCTCTCAGGGATGGGGGTGGGCTGCTTGCTCCACAGCCGAGCCTGGTACTCACGGGTGGCAGATTGGTAAAATATGGTTGCTGTGGGAACAATAGCTCTTGAATTTATTGACACCTATCCAATGAAAAGTCTTAACATTAATGTTGCATTAGCATAATGGTTGGTGCAGAGGGTTTTTTTTGCTGGGTTTTTTTTTTACATTTAATTAAAAAGGATGATAGAGTGGAATCTGTTAAGGAATTTTAAGCCAATATTTCAGCTCTTTTTGCCAGCAATGAAGATGTGTGAGAGATACTTGCACTTGCAAAGCTCATAAGAACTCTCCAACATGCAAGGCTAAAGAGGTGCAGTTATAGACAACATTGTCGTATGCGATTCTGCCCACTCTCTTCCTTTTCTTCATCTCTGGACAGAAAGCAATTTAGCTATATATTTGCTGCCAAGTCCCCATCAATCAGCCTTGGCAGATGACTAATTTTGGTGCAACTTTTGCGGAGACTTTAGCCCTGGACCACAGTTGTCATTCTTCCATGGCCTGAAGATCTCTCTCTCTCTCTCTCTCTCTCTCTCTCTCTCTCTCTCTCTCTCTCTCTGTGTGTGTGTGTGTGTAATGGGATGGGGCAAAATTTGGTTTGGTTTACATTTTAATCGGAACTGATCTAATTTGTGCTTCCTGAAACAATATGCAAACTGAAACATGGCTATTCATCAAAATTTGCACTTCTCTGAATTTTGTGATGCAGTTGTCCAACCAAATAATATGTACAAATAAGCTTATTGTAGGGGAAGTGTGTGCAAAAATGCATATATTAGTGAAAACAACATACAAATGTGTATTACATTTGGGGAAATAGCTTTCAAAAATGTGTACAGTGGTACCTCGGGTTACAGACGCTTCAGGTTACAGACGCTTCAGGTTACAGACTCCGCTAAGCCAGAAATAGTACCTCGGGTTAAGAACTTTGCTTCAGAATAAGAACAGAAATCTTGTGGTGGCTGCGCGGTGGCAGTGGGAGGCCCCATTAGCTAATATGGTACCTCAGGTTAAGAACAGTTTCAGGTTAAGAATGGACCTCCAGAACGAATTAAGTTCTTAACCCAAGGTACCACTGTATATTATTTGAAATCACATACAGACCAGGTTGCATATGTCAAAAAGATAGCTGGAGACTAATGATAGTTTTTTAAGAGAACTGAAAGTGGCTTGAGAGGTTTACGACTACACTGATATCCTTCCTGTTCCCCAATAACCTCAAGAACAGCTGGTTAGGTCAAGAGAGGGTGACTGGTCCAATGTGAGATTCATGGATGAGAAGACGAGAAGAAGAGTTTGGATTTGATATCCCGCCTTTCACTCCTCTTCAGGAGTCTCAAAGCAGCTAACTGGCTCAGGGATACAAACCTGGTTGTCTTTAGTCCTAGCTGGCAATCTAACCACTAGACCACATTGTCTTTGCCTGGCAAGAGAATGGTATCCATAGATGCCAGGATAACCCCTCTGGGGAGAGCATTCCTATCATGCCTTTCAGATGCTGTTCAAATCCCGTTATCTAAAGCATTTATTATTATGATTATTATTTATTAAATTTATTAGATGCCTTCTCTCGGTACAGGCTTACTGCCCTTCCTCCTACTTGGATTTCAGGGCAGTGCACAGCCAACAGAAAATAAGCAATAGCAAAACAAGGCAGAAAAATATTTAATCGAAGCTAATCTGTAGAGTTAAAATTCCTGTGTGAATCAAAATGCTTTTGCTTGGCACTGAAAATATTGAATCAATGGAACAAAGACGCTTTCTGGAGGAGGGTATTCCATAACTAGGGGAGTCTCCTTGCCTACTGCTTTACCCCTCCCACTCTCTGTAAGGAACCCACCTGTTGAACTGCTTCTGACTAGGGAGGGAGGAGAATTTTGTTGAAATTCGTCTGTATAATCCACAGGAACATAGGCACTGTTAGTATTTCACACCTCCGATGCTGCAGATGAGATTGGTGTAAATCACATGCCTGCCTGGGAAGAGTGTTGGAATGGAAGACAGTCTTATCTCTTCTGCTGTATGTACTATTGTACTCTACTTTTGCTTTTACTTGTTCCTGTTCTTCTCTCGGAGCTGGGGGGAGAGGACGCCATGATTCCTTTGTCTGTACATCAGGGACGTCTTACCCATAGAGGCTAGTGGCCCGGGGTGCCAGGGTGCCAAATTCTGGAGGGCACCAGGGAAGAGGCAGAGGCTGGACGTGGCGCCTCCTGGCATCAGCTCGCCACCCTCGCCCGCCTCCGCCATGCCACGCCACGCCAAAGCAGCACCGCGCCCAGAGCCTCCTTCTGCCCTGGCCACTGTGGCACGAAGTGTCCAGCTGAGCCGGGAAGCGCCGTGCCCAGCCTCCACCTCTTCCCCACTGGAGGAGCCTCCCTCCAGTCGCTGCCCACCTCCTCCAGCCCTGCCGGCAGCGCCATCCTATATAAAAAATGGTGGACAACGCTGGGAAATGGAGGGTGGTGCCGGAGGGAGTTTTGCACCACAGTGCCGGATATGCTTAAGAAGGCCCTGCTGTACATAGTGTGTAAATAAATATGCACCATATTTTTCGCTCTATAGGACGCACCTGACCATAGGATGCATCTTGTTTTAGAGGGGGAGAACAAGAAAAAAAAATTCTCCCCCTCTCTGCTCAGCGCCCCTTCAGCGAAGTGGCAGGAGAAACGGAGCCCCTTCCATTTCTCCTCCCGCTTCGCTGAAGGGGCGCTGCGCAGCTCTCCCTCTCTGCTGAAGCCAGGAGAGTCTTGCTCTCCCGGCTTCAGCAAAAGGAACCCGAAGCCTTTGGAGCACAGCACGAGGTCCCACTGCGCTCCAAAGGCTTCAGGTGGCTATCCCTGAAGCCTGGAGAGCAAGAGGGCTCGGTGCGCATCGACCCCTCTTGCTCTCCAGGCTTCTGTGAAAGCAATGCGTAGCCTCCGGAACACGGAGGGAGCGCTCCCTCTGTGCTTTGGAGGCTTTGCAGTGCTATCGCTGAAGCCAAGGAGCCAGCATTCGCTCCATAGGACGCACACACATTTCCCCTTAATTTTTGGAGGGGAAAAAGTGCGTTCTACAGAGTGAAAAATACGGTGTCTCATGCTTCTTGCTGTGTTATGCTAGAAGATTAGTGTGCATATATCATTTGATATATGTCGCTGAAGCACACTGGAGAAGAAGGGAAATGCCTTTTCCAGAGCTGCGAGTACTGGAGGACGCCCGGAGCAAGGGGGCTGCAGGGGTACTCTAAGGCATTTTCCAACAGGCACATGGAATGCTGCGTTATATCGAGTCAGAACATTGGTCTATCTTGCTCAGTATTGTCTACACTGACCACCAGTGCTCTCCAGGTTTTCTGTCAGGACTCTCTGCTACCCCAACACTTGGAGATGTCCAAGATTGAACCAGGGACTATGTGCACACAACGCAGAGGCTTTCTGACCAAGCTATAGCATTTCCCTGTTCTGTTTTATCCAAGAGGGCCCTGAGGTGAAATTACATTGTGCACTTGAGCAGGGTGGGCAAGGTTTGAGAGCACAGGTAGTCTACATCCTTGGGTCACTGTAATTAAGCCTGACCCCATACAACCAGACTAGACGCTGTTCTGGGTGCCTCTGCAGAAACTGCCACAGCAGTAGCAGCAAGGTTATCATGGCTGAGTGGTCCTCAAAGTCTCAAAGCCTCACCAACTTGTGAGAGAAAGGCTATGCCAATAAGGTGAAACAGTAACAGGTTGTTTTGAGGTTCTCTCTTCAAACAGGCTTCGGCCTGTCTTGGAAAGCAGGCTGAACTCTGGAGCATGTTCAGCGTCAACTTTGCTAAACAAACCCCATTGCCCTTGTGGCAACAACATGGATGCATCTTACAAGAGGCATCGTGTTACATAGCACACACACACTTTTTGCTCAGGCCAAACAGGTTGTGCAGGTTTTAGAAACAACACAGAAACCTACTAAAGCTGTTTTCTAGAGTGTGCCCGCTGTTGCAGAGTTTGCTGTTTCAAATCACCTGCAGCTCTGAAAGAATTGAAGCAGCCACCGCCACAGTTGATTTCCAGTGCTTTTGTATGAATGTGTTTTATCCTAGTTTGGACATCCCAGGATTTATTTATTTGGGGGGGCAGGGAGGAGGGGGAATGACAGTTCCAGTGCAACTGCTAATTTGATTCTCATCTGTTCCCCCTAAAGGTTAGAGCACTGGTAGGTGTTTCACCTTAAAATGGTTTCTTTTCTCTCCCTCCAACCCTCCCCGCCAAGGCACCGCGTGTTAAGCGCTCCCTCTCCATTAAATGTTCTCTCGGTTAAGTTCAGCTATCAGACAAATAGACATATGGACTGTGCTAAAGTTAGGTACTGTAGATAGGAGAAAGATGTTCATATGGCACCAGTGTTATTTAGCCTTCTCTCATAACAGAATACCATACTGTTAAAATTGTCTATTTTTATGTAATTTCTTCCACTTTATATTGAGATATAAAATTATTAGTCTAAGGTTGGCTCACATCATCAGAGCTTTTGAATGTTGGCAGCATCCCTACAGTCTGTTGCTGGCAGTTACTGCCAGGGAAGTCGCCTCATCGCGAGGAAAAAATAGGCCTTCCTGATGAACCCCGCTGTGCCACCAACACAGCGTCGTGAGACCGAATTGAATCCCTTGGCCTTAAGAAAGTTGACAAGCTCTTCTCAGGCAGTTGTTGTCCCCTTACGCTAGGCAATGGCTGATAGTATGAAATTCGTTTGTCTCTGCCAGGATCCTAAAGTTGTGAAAAGGAGACTTGGCAGGCTCAAGTGGCTTTGTTTTCCATATTTCTATAAAATTTTTAGTTCCAGCTTTACATGGGTTTTAGGGACTGAACACACTCCTGGGTCACACCTGCACACATAGGGACAAATGTCAGGTCCTGCATTTAGGAAGGAAGAATCAACTGCACAAATATAAGATGGGGGGGGGCACTTGGCTTGCCAATAGTACATGTGAAAAGGATCTAGGGGTCTTAGGGGACTCAGTTGGCACACCAGCTGGAAAAAGGTACTGATAGCCACTGAGGCTACCAGAGGCATCCCTGACCATTGGAGATGCTAGCTGGAGAAGATGGGAGCTGGGATCCAAAACATCTGGAGGGCCCCAGGTTATATGATGATGAATAAAATACTTAACCTGTTTTGTGTTTTTCATGAGAGTTGAAAGTGCCTTCTCTTTTTGGTATTTGTTGCAAATATATTTGAATTCAGTTGCAGAGAGGACCCAATGAAATCTTTTCAGCACCATTTCCCCCCCTTCCCCATAGCCTTCACTTCCCTTAGCTAAATTTGCCCACACTGCTGTTTAAACCTATTGGCTATGCTAAGCCATGTAATTTTTTTAAATCAGTGACATCATGATACTGCAGCTGACTTGTCGATTTCACGGATGCCCAAAGGATAATTTAGATAAATCTGGGAAATAAAATGACATAAAATACTCTTAAAATTAATGAAATGTTCAGTGATGTATTTACTGACATTTATCAAGCTGTGTTGAATATACTGTTTTGAAGCAAATATCTAAATTAGAGAATATTCAGTAAATTCTTAATCAATAATAAACTTTCAAGTTGTTTTTTTTAAAAAAAACACAGAACAGTAAAAGCAGACTAGAGAGTTTGAGTTGTTTAAGTAATATAACAGCATGTCCTTCCTTTTAAATTAATGGTTCCTTTTGAACTAAATTTCAAATAATGATAGTACTAATTTCCAGTAATAAGCCTTCTCTCTAAGATCAGCAGTTATAGTGACCCCTTTTCAACTTTGGCAGGTGTCAATCATCTGATGCCATTACAATGCCAGGGGACAGAGAGGTGGGCAATTCTGTGCACCTGTCAAATTTGGCCCATGGGGTGTGGTGGCAGAAGACTGAGGGGACTGGCCTACTGGAAGAATTCAGTTCCCTACTCCTGCTTTGGGAGGGGGTGGAATCTATTTTCGAGCCGTTTTATTTAGGCAAGATCAGCTTGGTTTATACCATCATTTACTTCTAATGAGCCGGTTGTCCAAGTAGCTCCCCCCTTTCTTCCCTTTTGTGTGTGTGTGCGCGCATGAATGTCTGCAAAGCAACCGAACATTTGTGGTTGTTTGTTATGCAAATGGTTTATGTGAACATATTGCAGCCTTTGGACTCCTTGCAAATGATTTCCACAGTAAGAAAATACAACCATTTATGAAGGTCAGCTAAGCCTGGAACAATGCAATACAAGCAACACAGAGCTGCCACCGAAAACGGGAGCCACGTACGAAGCCTCCATCTCCCCTTCTGTAATGTCAAGGACAACTGCCCCTATATGGTGACACTGTGAATTTCCCAACACCATTAGTAGCAGCCAATGAAATCGGCTGGGGACGAGTGTCACCTCACCACCGCCATCTTGGAGAGAATGGAGAGAAGGAGCAATATCAGAACCGAGCTGGATGTGGGGCTTGTAGGAGGTAACAAACTTAACCTTCTTGGCAAAAATGGGGGATGAATGGTGAGAAGAGATGCTGGTGAAGGCAGGTGGCCAGAAATGAGAAGGTTGGCTTCCACCCAAAGAGTGGTATCCAATGAATACAATAATTTATGTTCATGCAACTGACTCCTCCCTTTGCATCCCCCAGATCTGTTCTAGGGGTGCCCTTGACCCTCTGGAGCAGATTTGAGGAGGGTGCAGGGTGCACATGGGGGCAGCAGGTTGGAAAGTTATGTTGCACAAGTGTAAATCCTTGAATTGGCAGGACAGATTAGTTGGGTGTTGCCCAATGTATGCAAGTTAACCTTTGTGGAATGCAGGCGTTTTCAAAGATCATGTATGCAGTTTTTTTAATTATTGTTCATGTTGGGCAGTGTTCTCTCTCCTGTTTCAGTGTTCCCTCTCCTGTTTCAGTTGTTAAACTAGGTTTTATATAATATTGTATGGATATAATATATAATATAATATTGTATTGTATGGATTTTTTTAAAAAAAAACCCCAAGACATTCGTTTATGGATCCTTTGTCTCCTCAAATGTTCCTATAACCTTTTTGAATTTGTATATCTATAGATCTCTATATATCTAGTTCATCTGATGTTCTGGGCCACTTTGTGCACCATCTTGTGGAAAAGCAGCATGCGACTAAGCAAAAGTGGCTTGCTGGGTAGGCTATAGCTGTTATGCTAGCTTCCTGCCAGGTGGGCAGGTGTTGCTTATGGGATAGAGGAAGGGTAAGTCACAGGGAGGTCAGTGTAGTGAAAACTCACAGACAAGACTTCTAGATTGTTTCCAGTGGTGCATTCCCTGCCACCTCACCCCTCTCCTTCCCGGTAAACAACAGTGACCCATCTGCTGGAAAACTACTCCACCCCTGGCTAGCCGCTTCTGCAACTAAACAGATGAATGAAGATTGATAACGGTACATGGGGAAGTTGCTACAAAGGGAAAGGATTGAATGCAACACAGTTCTGCTTTTTCCCCTCAACATTTGGATTTCAAAGGAAAAACAACAATAACCTTCTTATCCTACACTGACTAGAATGTGCATGTGATATGAAGTGCACCATTTTAGCGTTGCATGCTGCATTAACAATGTTCAGCTATTCCAGATTAACTGTAATCTTAGAATTGAGAAAATGTTTAAATGGGATATGTTGCAAGATGTGGTGGGGAAAGAAGAGGTTTGGAGCAAGGAGAAGAAAGGTTTATTACCCATTATTCAGAAATAATAGAGGGAGTCTTTTTTGTTGATGTTATTGTTCATATTTGATCTATCATCAATTGTCAAATTCAAAAAATGATTAAATTCCAGAAGTGACAAATGTAGGTGTCAGCTCAATTATTAGCTAAATGACAGAAACTAATAATAAACAAAGAAAAAATAACTTTTCTGGGGGGATGGGGAACCATCCCTAGGTAGCTGCCAATGTTTTATATAAGGTAACAAATTCTTCCTTGAATTTGTTGCCTTATATTATTACCATGTAGCTTAGGACACTTCCACCTATCTCTTTGAATAATGCACTTGGTTTTGCTGTAAATTAGTTGCTAACAGATATACAATGATATTGTATCTAGTTTAGTGAAAGATTTAGAATCAGTTTGGCCACAGTCTTTTACCATTCAGTATAAGAAGGAAAAGGGAAATAAGGCTGAACTATGTAGGACTGGAAAAATTATTTCGTTGAGCTAAGGAAGGCATGAAAACAATGGCAATTCGTATAAAATGAAAAGTGGCCTAGCAGCTGAATTAATTTGACACAGCTTCTGGAAACCTTGAGAAAACATAACACTTGTTAGTGTTGTAGCCATCTGCGCCTCCAAGAGCAGGGAGTTCCACAAAATGAGGCGTCACCACAAAAAAGCCCTACTCCATGTTGCCGCACAATGGGCCACACCTACATTAGAATATATCTGAAGGAGCCTCTCCACCCCCATCGTTCTGCCCAGACACTGAGGTCCAGTGCTGAGGGCCTTCTGGCAGTTCCCTTGGTGCGAGAAGCCAAGTTACAGGGAGCCAGGCAGAGGGCCTTCTCGGTAGTGGCACCCACCCTGTCGAACACCCTCCCACCAGATGTCAAAGAGAACTTTTAGAAGACATCTGAAGGCAGCCCTGTTTGGGGAAGCTTTTAATGTTTAATAGGTTATTGTATTTTAATATTTTGTTGGAAGCTGCCCAGAGTGGCTGGGGAAACCCAGCCAGATGGGAGGGGTATAAATAATAATTATTTTTTTAAAAAATATATATTTATTAAAGTTTAACAATTACAAAAGAAAAGAAAAGCAGGCAGTGATAAAAGAAGAAAAAAGATTACAATACTTCAAAAAGAAAAGAAAAGTACAATACTAAGAAAAAAAGAGAAAAGAAAAAAAACCCCAAAAACAATACAACAAAGCAATAAGAGTGAAAAAACAAAAACATTTAAAAACACTAACATCCAGTATTTTCATATCTTTATCTTTCATTTACTTGTTCCCTTGACTTCCTCACACCTCCCTTTTTGTATTCTAATTCAATAAATAATAAATTATTATTACTATTACTACTGGTGGGGCAATCAGCAGGGTCCCATCTGCTGATCCCACGACTTGGTCCAGTTAACTTGGAGAGAGGCATTCTGGCAAATATCTAGAGCCCAAGGTGCTTCATTGCTTATAGCAATATTTAAAATATTTTCCAAATGACATCTTTTGTGAGCCTGAAGACAAACCGTAATGATGGCATTTTACTATATCTAGGCTGAACCAAACCCATGCAGCGTATAAGCCAAATGTTGCAGTTTCCTCTTTGATTACATGCAATGGCATGAGGGGAAGAGTGGCACCATATGCTCTGGCTTCTCCATCAGATCCCCACCCCCCGTCTCCCTTCAGCTATTAGAAGAGAAAGTCTGAGGTAGGGGACCTGCTTGCTGCCTGCTCACACATGCTTCTAAATTGTGTGGAGCACCTACATGTGTAAGGACGCGGGTGGTGCTGTGGATTAAACCACAGAGCCTAGGACTTGTCGATCAGAAGGTCGGCGGTTCGAATCCCCACGACGGGGTGAGCTCCTGTTGCTCGGTCCCAGCTCCTGCCAACTTAACAGTTCGAAAGCAGGTCAAAGTGCAAGTAGATAAATAGGTACCATGCCAGCGGGAAGGTGAACGGCATTTCCGTGTGCTGCTCTGGTTTGCCAGAAGCAGCTTAGTCATGCTGGCCACATGACCCGGAAGCTGTACACTGGCTCCCTCGGCCAATAAAGCAAGATGAGCGCCACAACCCCAGAGTCGGCCACGACTGGGCCTAATGGTCAGGGGTCCCTTTACCTTTACCTACATGTGTAAAACAGGTTCCCCATTTCAAACGTCTTCCCCGCTCCCAACATGTGGATGTGGGAGGTGGACCCAGTGAACATGGCAGTCCTCTTTCCCTCACAGAATGGTAATCACATGAGGGGAGAATGGATGGGTAGGGCTTTATGCTGGAGATGTGGCTATACTGGAGTAAATTGTGCCATATTTATTGGTAACGCCCCACAACTGTACCATTTCGGAAATCATTGTCTCCCTTTGTAAAATACATGACTGGTTATGAACTACCTTTAGAGGCATTATTGGCATTCTTCTGTTGTTCAAAAATCACAGTCATACCGGAGGATTTAGAGTTAGTGGTGTATAGCATCATAGGGGCTAGAATAATGGTTTTTTAAAAAAATGTATGTGTGGGTATCTGTAGACTGATTCACCATCTGTGACTTGCTTATCATATTTTGGAATCAAGAAATGCAAGGAAATTTTCAGTCATTTGTTTTGTGAAAAACATCGCAAAAACTTTTAACATCATGAATACATTTTCTTCATTTAATGCTGTAGCATCTTAAAGGTAGTGTGCATTTATTTTGCTTCATAATTAGGATTCTTTAAATAAAACAATAGAAAACTGATGAAGTCTTCTGAGACTTTATTATAATTTCCCATTAGGAACAATCAG
Organism: Podarcis vaucheri; assembly: GCF_965113315.1. NCBI lineage: Eukaryota > Metazoa > Chordata > Lepidosauria > Squamata > Lacertidae > Podarcis > Podarcis vaucheri. The sequence continues at coordinate 20,622,469 of NC_138759.1, read as the reverse complement.
AACATTCAGTACAGCAATAGAAATAGATATAAACCACGCATGTGCAGTGTATACATCATGCTCAGGCATTCGTTTTTCAGAAAAAAATTCTATTCAGCACAATTGTGCAAGCATTCACCTCAGAGAGCTACAGTTCTCAGAGTTCTTTAGGAAGAGGGATTGATTGTTAAAGCCACTCTGTGAGGGCAATAGAAGTTTCCTAGCAGCTCTCAGCATCCTTCAAAAACAGTACTCGGGATTCTTTTGGGGAAGACAAGACTGAAAAGAGGTATAATAGTGAAATATAAGATGCAGATGTGGCCTTACGGAACTTTTGGCAATGCCTTCCTTCTTCAGACTGAACACAGCCCAGTCCATGGCTAGCAGGATGTGTTCAGATTCATAGACCAAGAGTGATATCGGCTTTGCTACTTCCTTAAATTTCCAGAGGGATTCTGTATCGGTATTAGCATAAGAGACAATTGCAGGCTTTTAGAATATTTGAAATCCATCACCCAGGTCGTAGTGGAGGAGGAATATATCTACACACTAATGCAAGATAACGGATACGTGTGCTTGTGTGTGAGGTAAAATTACCTCAGCAGCAAAGAAAATTTGAAAGGACACGTGCTCCATCGCAGAAGAAAATTGTGGAACTTTTACAAAATCTTTTTTTTTATAAAAAAAAAGTTCATAAAAGCTTTGTAACACAACAGACCAGTTCTGTTGCCCAGTTGATGTAAAAGCACATACTCCATTTTTCCAGCTTTGTATTGTTGTGTGTCTCTCCAAAAACAAAGCTGAAAATGGTGCACACCCTTCAGCCCTGTGAAATGATTTCTGAGAGTGGTTTTCACCAATACAAAGTTTGTTGGGGAAGATGGCACGACTGGCTGCAACATTAATCAACGGATCCTTCTGGAGATTGACCTAAGCAGCACAGCCACAACAATTGCCACATTCACACCACTATGATACCACTTTAAACAGTCATGGCTTCTCCTAACTAATTCTGTAGTTTGTTAAGGGTTCTGAGAGCTGTTAGGAGCCCCCTGTTCCCCTCACAGAGCTACAATTCCCAGAGTTTCCTAGGAACATCTTTGCTGGCCTCAGGCACATAATATAGCCTTAACTTCGATCATAAACTGGCAGGTTTTAGCAGCCAGTTGAACAAATTGCAACATTCACAGTGACTATGACAATTCAGCTAATGAGGCCAAAGGCCTGTCTGAATCCAAATGTGTTTGCCTCTTGGAAGATGGTAATCAGAGGAGGGCTTTGTTGGGCCTGTCTTGACAAGGTGCTCCAGACTTTGGGAGAAGACTAAGGGTGTGCTGAAACCTGTCTTCCAATCTGCCTCTTTCTCATGGTGCTTCAGAACGGCTTCATAAGCATGGTTGAGCTTATTATTCTGAAATGGTCAAAGGTAATGTATTCTTTCCATTAAATGTTTCTGCAGCACTCTGCAGCCTCCCTGGCTGCCCATATCTCTTAAGCTACAAAAGCCCTATGGGAGGATTTACCTCATAACATCATCGTCTGCACTTAGGAAGCAGAAACTTAGGGAGCCAGAGCAGCTGGCTACTGAGTGCCTAAGCCCTTCCTTTAACCCATGGGTAGGCAAACTATGGCCCGGCCCAATCACCTTCTAAATCCAGCCCACGAATGGTCCAGGAATCAGTGTGAGTAGAATGTGTCCTTTTATTTAAAATGCATCTCTGGGTTATTTGTGGAACATAGAAATTTGTTCATTTTTTCTTTCAAAATATAGTCCGGCCCCCCGCAAGGTCTGAGGGACAGTGGACCGGCCCCCTGCTGAAAAAGTTTGCTGACCCCTGTAAACTTTTACATAAATCTTTCTGCAATGATTTCTTTAAAAGCAACATAATAACAAACAATAGCTGCCACAATCAACAACCTCTTACACGAAAAGCACAGTTGAGGACCTCATAGGCTTTTCTGTAAGTGGGATCACCCAAGGAGGTTGCAGAATGCATACCACTAGAGAGATAATTTGCAGAATGAAAGAGGGAAGGCTCACAAACACTGCTTGAAAGAATGATACATGCAATAACCCCTCCATATCCCACTCACAAACATTTCACTGAATATTTCTCTTCCCTTTCATAATTTTTTAATGGATTTCCCCCCCTTATTAATCAGCGGGAAATGGTAAGACTCACTCTTGAGTTTCTGCTAAATGAACATCAGAAGTTGGTAGGCCAAAAGGAATAAAGTCTTCTGAAAATCTTCACACCCAGGCAGCTTAAATGGGAGATCATGGTCTTTCAGGTAACCTAATCTTTCAGATAATGTGTGTTTGCTGACACATCAGTTGGGCTTGTTGCTGTGTAAAGTGTGAAACAGCCCTTAGTATTACTTATGCTGGTGGGTATAGCTACATGACTTTGTTTTATTTGAATAATACTTGTATGAATAACACTTCTTCAGCTTTAATGAATGCAGTTCATTGCACTGTTTCGCTGTGCACTTTCCATATCCATCTTCTGAATCCAAAATCTATATTAATTAGGAAATGTGGATTTTATTTCTAAAAGTCTCTCTTGCAGTTCCAGTTCTGCATCTGCAGGAACCTTAGCAAGTGACCCATTCCAGAATAAAGCACCTTCTTAATACTGCTTGTGAAAACACCCGTTCCGACTGCAAATTCTTTCTATCCCCTTTCCGCTGTCGCACTCTCCCCATCCTATAGTGCAAGGTTACCTTGGGCTTATAATTTTATTCAATGCAGTATCTGCCAAGGATTTGGGAGACTGTGGGGTGGGGGTGGCAAGCAAGATGGAGTGGCAGCCCGTCAAAATGACAGCTCTTCAAATCAATGGCTAGATTAATATGAGTCATTGTGGGGTTGGGGTGGGGTTGGGAGGCAGAGAGTGGAGAGGAAAAGCCCTAAATCTGCTTTTGTTTGTTTCTTTTAGAAACACTATAGATTGACAGCTTTGGATTTGGGTGGGGTGAGCAAGTTTGTGTAGTGAAATTAGAAGCACTGGAGTGTGTAGAGGAAACTATCAAAAATGTATTTCATGGCTTGACACTCGAACAAGGAATGGGCAGAAATCTTTTGTTTTACTAAGCTAAATCTCCCAACTTCCAAAACAAGGGGGGAATGGCGACGAGAGAAAGAGGAGGGATGGAGGGAAGGAAGAAGAGAAAGAGAGAAGAAAGATGGGGGATGGGGCATCAGAAACCCCTTCTAAAACTGCAGCAGTTGCCTTCTAAACCCTCTTGCTTCTCTGATTGATACTTTTCAATTATACCTTCCCATTTCACTGACATTTGAAATGCTATTTTCTCTCTCTCTCTCCTAGCGATAACTTCAAATGCTTAAGTTCCAACAGCACTGGTAACCCTGTTTAGCTGTAGTAGTAAATTGGTTCCTTGTACAACATAATGGCAGTGACAGGCTTTTGCTAGGGAAATGAGTTCTCCAATGGGACATGCCTATGATAAGACGTCCAGTTTTGAAATTGTATTTCTCTGTATCAGAATTAAATCTGGACTTTATATTTCTTTTCTGCCACTGCTCTCTAGCTGGTCCCTATACAGTACGACCAAAGACTGACAAGTAATGCTTACACAGGAACCCTTTCACTTAAATTGGATTTGTGCTTTTATGTTGCCTCCTATTATTAGCTATTAAAATCTCGCCACTTCTTTTTTCCCTCCCCTCGTTGCCAGGGCTGGGGGGCTGGGGAACAGTGATATGGTTTGCCAAAACTTTAAAAAAAAACCACTCATGCGGGGGCTGAATCTGGCAGGTAGGGGGAAGCAATGCGAGTGTACTCCTTTTAACCAAAGAGAATGTCTCCTTTAAGATCGCAAAGTGTAAAATTAACTTAAATTTGGTAATGGGGCCATGTAATCTGCAACTGCAGATTTTCCTTTCAAAAGCATCACTATTAAACTGCATTTTAAAGAAATGCCTTAGGGAGGTTCCACCAAACAACATTGATCTGTGCTGCTTTGCATACCTTTCGATATCTATATCTATACCTATATATTTTTAAAACTTTGCACTTTTTCTTTCTCCTCCCTCCCGCCAGCTGTCATATTGTGTTCCTTAAGAGCCATTAATGGTTAAAACAATCGGGAGGCACCTCCTGTGTCTTTTGATTTCCATTGGTGTTTGACAGTAGCACAAGTACACGCATTTTACTTAATGCTGTGATTAACATACACTATAATGGAACATTACAATGGAGGCCACTAGGAGATTATCAGCACATGTAATTTCTCCTTAACCTTAGGTTCATATTATCACTTAAATAGCAAAATAATAAATCAGGCTAGGAGGGGGAGGAAAGGTTTTCTCTGCTCTCCTTTTGTGTTAAAACTTAACTCAATGTAATTCCTTTGTGGCTCTCTCCCTCTCTCTCCCCCCCCCGCCTCTTTCTTTTTCTCCCCCCCCTTTTTTTTTTGCTTCCTAGAGGGAGTGCCCATATCTCTCATCTGCGTTTCTCATTTCCAATGCGGAAGGGTAACATTTGCTAGGGATGGAGGAGGAAACAATCTTAAATGGATTTAGGCGTGGTATCTGATGGGGCTCCCGGCTTGGAGCTGTTTGCGAAATTCTCCGCCCCCTAACTAATTATATGCAAAACCACATGGAAAATAATACATACCTTATACATATAATGCATATAAAGGAGTCACATCCCGTGCTGCATTTCTGCAACAAGTTGTTGTTGTTGTTTAGTCGTTTAGTCGTGTCCCACCCTTTGTGACCCCATGGACCAGAGCACACCAGGCACTCCTGTCTTCCACTGCCTCCTGCAGTTTGGTCAAACTCATGCTGGTAGCTTCGAGAACACTGTCCAACCATCTTGTCCTCTGTCATCTCCTTCTCCTTGTGCCCTCCATCTTTCCCAACATCAGGGTCTTTTCCAGGGAGCCTTCTCTTCTCATGAGGTGGCCAAAGTACTGGAGCCTCAGCTTCACGATCTGTCCTTCCAGTGAGCACTTAACACCTAAACATCTGCCATTCATGCCTTGCAGGAGGTTGAACTAGATGAGCCTTGGGACCCTTCCCAATGATCTCTACGATTCTATGATTTTTATGCTGTTGGGTGTATCTGTTAATGTGCTGGTTACCTGAGGAAAACCTGGAGCATGCAGGTGTATAATATGCATAGAACACTGCTGATGCTGTTGTTGATTTTGCTGCTGATGAAGTCTCTAGCTAATTTGGTCCAGCGCAACGGAGCCTTATTCCAAATGCGAGATGAATCGTGGCGAATTGTTTTGGAATAGGAGCCATGAATCTTAGGCCTTGGTGCTGAATGTGGCCCACCAGGCCTAGCTGCCCGAAGAAGTTTCCCCAGGCCCCACCCCTCACTGACCTTGCTTTATGTCCCCAAATGATTTTTGCCTGCCTGGGGTGTGTCTTTGAACCCTGATCAGGGTTGCCACCCATCCCTAGAAAAATGTGGTTTCCTGTTTTTGGACAAAAGTGTTCCCTGTCCCATTCGGACTTCAAGTGGGATGGCTTTTTCCCATATTCGAGCTCAGCCAGCAGAAGATGATGGCTGTTCCACTGTTGACGCAGCTGAAGCGGAGCCCACCACGAGCGACAATAGAGAGTAGGGGGAAGGAATGACTTCCTCTCCCTCCCTTGCCCCTCCTTCCTTCCTTCTCGCTGGTGCTCCTCCTCAGTCACTACCCACTGGTCTAGCATGGTGTGGGTACACCACCCCAACCTGACCTCTCCTCCCTCCTCCATCTTCCTCCGCACTCTTCTGCCATCAGGATGGGCGAGAGGCTGGAACTGTGGCTCAAGTCACTCTTGAAAGTTGGCTGTCTACCCCTGGCCCCTGGCCATCTATGTGTGTTGAAGGGAAGGGCTGGGGTGGTGAGAGAGGTGGGAAGCTCAATGTGGGGAACGCTCCTTAACAAAAGAGTGCGGAGGATTTGGTGTCATAAGAATGTGTGTGCCCCCCAATCCCCAGCCACCTGACCTGTCCTTTATTTTGACTGACGTGTTCCCTATTGTGCATGAGCAAAGGTGGCAAACAAACCCTAGCCCTGATAATGCTTCTTGCTTATCTGGTTGGCGTTTATTTCTCTAGACCCGCCAGCCAGCCCGCCCCCCCAGCATGGCACCCTGAGAAGGCTGCCTAGAAGGAGCTGCGGTCCTTGGACCCAAAAATGTTCCCTACCCCTGTTTTAGAAGATTATTGCAATTATTTTAAAATAGTTCATTTTAAGTGAGCCCATTACCAATTGGACTGGGCAAAGCTTTGTTATGAGTTTGACAGCAGCGACGGGGCAGGGGACGGAGAGTAGGCCATATACTGAGACCCTTCTAGTCCAGCAAGTGTTAAAACAAAAGCCAGGATAGCTTCCTGGTGAGACGATTGCCTAGGTCAGTGATGGCAAACCTTTTAGAGACTCCAACCCAAGCTGCAACCCCAAACCCACTTATTTATAACAAAGTGCCAACATGGAAATTTAACCTGTATATCTCATTTTTTTTTCTCTGTGTGTTTCACGTTTCTTCTTTATGACTGCTGTTGTAATAAATAATCCTTCATAAAAGTTATTGCATTGCATTCTTCATTAAATTATCTTTCCGTTGATATATAATTTTATGATATAACTCAGTGCTATTTTTCCTAAAAAATGTTTAGGGGTAGTCTCATTTTGACTCAAGAAAATCATCACCGGGGGAAAATAAATACAGTTCAAATCAGGAAAAATAAATACAGTGGTACTTCAGTTTTCAAACAGCTTAGTTCTCGAACTACTTGGAACCTGAACACTTCAAACCCGGAAATGAGTTTTCCGGTTTTGGAACTTTTTTCAGAAGCCAAACGTGCTCTGTTCTGAGTATAACTTCCATTTTGGGTGCCACACATCTGTTTTCCTAGTGTGAGGGAAGGCAGGCTGGGTGGCAAGCGAGCAGGCTGGGTCCCTCCGCCGCTACCACAACAGCAACCACCCCCTCCTCCAGCTCTGGCGGCCCTGGCGCTGAGTGAGGGGAGGCTGGGCCAGTCTACACCTGCTTGGAGCTTCTCCGCTAGGCAGCGTTGCTGCTTGCACGGCAACAGGAGCTGATCGGGGCGGCTCAGCTGGGGAGGTGCAGGCTCCATCACACTTTTCATTGAGGGGTTCGTGGCTGCACTCCCCTCAAGGGAGAAGTTTAAAGGAGCCCCCACTTTCGCATCAGATCCCCTGCAACCCCATGAAGCCAGCCAGGTTGAATAGTTGCTGGCGTTGGGGAAGATGGAGGCAGCCCGGAAGCAGCATCTGAGAGCCCCTGCACTACCTGAAGGCAGCCAGGCGCTTCTCAGCTGAGCTGCCCAATCCTGCTCCTACTTGCCTGCAAGCAGGAGTGGAGGTGGGGATATCTCAGAAGTGGAACAGGCTGGGGGGGGGGGGCTGCGGCAGCGACATTCCTTGCCTGCTCGCTGGGCTGCATTCAAAATAAAAACTGAAACTTCCCAGAAAACCACCAAGCCAACAAACTTGCAATTCGTGAAAAAGCAGCAACACAACAAACTGAAAAAAGCAAACCAACCGCAAATGAATTAAAACCACAAGAAAACATAACACAACACTGACCCTGAGTCTAACCCTAATTCTAACCCTTACCCTAACCCTGACCCAGCCCTCCTCTCCTCCTCACTCCTCCTCTACCCCTGGCATGGAAGCTACGGCACCAGGGCTGCAGACTTTGGACGCTCGCACGAGCCAGTGTGGTGTAGTGGTTAAGAGCGGTAGTCTCGTAATCTGGGAAACCGGGTTCGCGTCTCCGCTCCTCCACATGCAGCTGCTGGGTGACCTTGGGCCAGTCACACTTCTTTGAAGTCTCTCAGCCCCACTCACCTCACAGAGTGTTTGTTGTGGGGGAGGAAGGGAAAGGAGAATGTTAGCCGCTTTGAGACTCCTTAAAGGGAGTGCAAGGCGGGATATCAAATCCAAACTCTTCTTCTTCTTCTCCTCCTCCTCCCCTCCCCACCCGCCCGCCCCCAGCACGGAAGCTACAGTCCTGCTGGGGCAACAGCGTGCGTGCCCACAGAGAGGGCTCTGAGTGCCGTCTCTGGCACACATGCCATAGGTTTGCCACCACTGGCCTAGGTGATGGGCCATTAAGGGGAACAAAGGAAAGGGGCTCTGTGCGAGATGGCCCTCCCTCAACTTATGGATAGTTAGAAGGGAAGAGCCAGAGGGGAGAGTTTTGCAGTAATGTGAGCAAAAGCAGCAAGCTGGAGAGAGGGAGTCAGAGCAATGTTTGAATCCAAGGCTGCATCTATGGGGGAAGCAAGGACATCTTGGGGTGCTAATACCTCATTGCAAAAGGAAACATGAATCCTTTGTGAACGCCTGGGATCTTGCAACAATATGGGTTGATGTGCAACAATATGCCAATCATTAATGGTGCTGATAGTATTATTATATGGATTGTGCCGATTGTATTTAAAACTGAGCTAATCTTTGCTGCTGTCTCTACCACTCAGTTTTTCTAGTCCATAAAGGAGGGTCTGCCTTTAGGATTATTCTTGCTAATAAAATAAATATGGTTGCCATTCTTTGTGGCTGAAGTGGAAGGAAATGACCAGTGTACAACTTCATGGCCCCTTTCACTGTTTTCAACATGCCATTAATAATCAGAAACACTGAATAGAGAAGGGCAAGTTAAATCCTGTCATTGAAACAGCAAACAGCTTTAGTCAAATGTATTGGCACAGGATTAAAAATGCATCAAGCATGTATTTGTCTTCTCAATGGGAAGCCCTTATTAATAGTTTGAAGAGTGGAAAGCTTAGCCTTATACAATAAGCACTGTAGTTGCTTTTTTTAAAAAAAAATGTTTTAATGTGCGAAATTGCAGGATATAAAGGTTGCCTTTAAAGCTTCTCACCAGTCCCCGTAATTTCCCCACTTAGAATCCATTCTTTCCCGTTTACAAAAGAGTGTCTCATAGTGGTCACAGCAGAAATGCAGTGATACCAGGATGAGCCTGGGGCTCTACCAAGTTTAATGACTTTGCTGCTGTCAAAATATTGGGCATAGCAAGGAAGGAACATGACAGCATGGTGTTCCTGGGAAACGTCTCTCTTCTCTCTTGTGGTCTCCTTCTGACTTGGCTTCACCCTGGATATGCCACTGGCTTGTGTGGTGAGCTTCAAGGGAAGGGAAGAGGCCAAGGAAATGTTCTCTTTCTGACTAATCTACACTGGAATTAGAGATCGCCTTTGTTGCAGCTGACAGTTTTGGTTTCATTCAGATCACATCCACGGCGTACACTGAAAACACATTTAATGCACTTTTAAAGCACATGTCTCCCCCCAAGACATCCCAGGAACTGTAGTTTGTTAAAGGTGGTGGGAATTGTAATTCTATGAGGTGAAGACTACAGATCCTAGGATTTTCTGGGGGTAAGTCAAGCATTTTAAATTTGCTTTAAGATGCATAAAAGGGACCCCTGACCATTTGGCTCCAGTTGTGGCCAACTCTGGGGTTGCAGCGCTCATCTCACTTTATTGGCTGAGGGAGCCGGCGTACAACTTCTGGGTCATGTGGCCAGCATGACTAAGCCACTTTTGGCGAACCAGAGCAGTGCACGGAAAGGCCCTTTACCTTCCCACCGGAGCGGTACCTATTTATCTACTTGCACTTTGACGTGCTTTCGAATTGCTAGGTTGGCAGGAGCAGGGACTGAGCAACAGGAGCTCACCCCGTCGCGGGGATTCAAACCGCCAGCCTTCTGATTGGCAAGTCCTAGGCTCTGTGGTTTAACCCACAGCACCACCCGTGTCCCTTTAAGATGCATAGCAGCAGCTTAAAGACTCCCCAAGAAATGACAGACTAGCTGCTACTGTTGTTTACTATATTTTAAATTATGTATATTGCATGTGAAAAATACATTTTATAAATTGCTTTAAATTTATGGTGTGGCAATGATCTCTATTTCTCATTTTTCAAATATTAAGTTCAGTTTGCTCCATTTCTGCATCAGTTTGTGGGTGGGTTGTTGTTGTTTTTAAGTAAGGAAGTCTGCAGGAAATTCAGACATATTGTAGTACACATTTTCCCAAATGATCAAATTTTTGTATTATTATTTATTATTCCAAATTTACAACCCACCCTTCCTCATCAAAGGGAGCCCAAGGCAGCTTACAGTAATAAAATTACATTAACATATTTTTAAAGAACACTGAAATGCATTGCAGAAAGCAGTTGAAACCGGCAATGTAAACACTTCATAAAACTTGTGAACAGAATCCTGGATAAGGGAATAAAAAAAGTATTTAAGTGTTCCTTGAATGGAGTTAAAAGTGGGGAGAGGCTGCTTGATTCTCTTAGGAAGGATTTTGCCCCATAGAATAATCCAACCTCCCTTTGTACCAGACTAGGGAAGGAAGAGTTGGACTGCACATAAGTATCCTTCCAATCAGCCTTGCTGGCCTCCATTGTAGGCATGGGGTGCCAATTTCTAGTCGCCAAGCATGCCAGCGGATGCCTTGGGTGGAGCTTTCCAGGGGGAGGGTGGGACATATAGCTGAGCTGGTCCAGGATTCATTTGACCCCGAACCAGCCCCACTGCCATCGCGTGACAGCACTGAACCTGATCTCGGCCCAGCTACTGTGCCATTTCCATGCTGGTGCAGCGATCTGCCTGTTCCCCTGTTCCCCTCTTCCCCTCACTGCAATTCCCAGAGTTCCTTGGGAAAAGGGACTGTTTGTTAAAGCACTCTGGGAATTGTAGTTCTGTGAGGGGAATCTTCTGACCAGGCCCCTCACGTTATGAGTGCAATGTGGTCATCTTCTTCTTCTTTGGCAATCACTCATAGCCGAGTAAGATTGTCTTCCATAAACACGGTTTTAACAATGAGTCCGTAAGTGACTGTGGAGGCCAATTCTGGATCCACACGTCCTTCCACTGTGGGGACATTGATTTCTGGGTGGGAGTTGATCATGGTGTGGATTTGCCAAGTGTGTCTTCCTCTTAGCATGTTTCTCCCTTGCATCCTGAGTTTGAGTATGAGGGGAATAGGGTTCTTCTAACAACTCTCATCATCTTTAACAAATTGCAGTTCCCAGGATTCTTTGTGGAAAGTCATGGCTGTTTAAAGTGGTAGCATTGTGGTTTAAATGCATGGGGGGAAATGGGGCCTGTAAGAGAGCTTCGTGTCCCATTGGTGCTTTGCTTGAGCAACAAGGCCTACCTGAGCTCTTGTGTGTCTAGGCTTGGGTGTTGGTCCTGCCTCCTGGCTTGTTGTCCTGTTCTACTTCCTGCTTTGCCCTAGGACTCCTAGTTCCTAGCACCCGACTCTCTCCAGACTATTCTTCACAGCCCACAACTACTTATCATTAGGGGTCACTTGGACATTGTAGGTGTAATGGTTTCTTGATTCGTTTACGTGCAGAGTACCATCTTGGGGCACCTATCACATCGTTGTCTTCTGGCCTTTGGGAATCTAGGACCCTGGCTCCCTTTTGGAGAAAGACATTTGAGGGAATGAAATTTCCACTCAGCCTGAGAATCAAATACCATGAGATAGTGTAGCCTGTCAGATCAGAATTCTCCTCCTCATGGTGTGCCATTTTGGAAGATCCTTTCACCACTGTTTCCAGTCTTTTGCATTAAAGCAGAAGTAACCGCAGCTTGAGAACTATATCCCTCTGTGACCTTCTCTGTTAATCTCTTCCTCACAGCTGCCAGCTCTGGTCTCATCACTTCTATCACTTGGCCAAATCGGTACCAATCTGTCACCGTCAGCTCTACTCCAGACCCTTATCTGTGCTTGACCTAGCTGACTAGGTTCTTATCTTGCTCTGAATTCTGAGTCCTAGAGACAGGTTTCATCCAGACACTCCATTTCGAACAGGACTCTATTATAGGGCCCTGTCATGGCTGATGTAGGCTTTAGCAAGCCTCTCTGGTTAGCAGAGCAAGGCTGGGCCGCAGCTTTCAGGTTCTCACAACTCCTTCCCAAGCTTGCGTTAAATAAATCATGATAAGGATAGGCTAAAGAAAGAAAAAGTGGCCTGGGTTGACACCCACAGCCTAATGAAGTCAATGGTAACCTCTCCAATGAGTGTAATATATAGTTCCTTCAGTCAGTAAGTTAGGGTTCATACTCATATTCATCTGGTTGCAGACCATTCATGAAAAACCAAGACCCTAGGAAGATATTTTTGGGGTGTGTTGTTCATAGTTATTCCCCAGCTGGGGAAAAAATGCAGCATGATTTGAATCATCTATGTACTTGGGATGAACATGGAAGAACAGTGATTATCATCACTGTGTGGGATGTTTGAGATGTTTATTTATTAATTCAATGTGCTTTCTTTTGACGGTGTTGGATTTTGCTTTATTTTATAAATGGATGTCCAGAATTCCCTTTCCAAAAAGAAATCTATTTGCTACGCGGACATCTATTTCGTGTTGGTACCATGTGCCACAACTGTGCCAACTGCAGTGCACCATTGAAATGCTTCCTTATCACCCCTTCATTCAGCTGGCATGGGAAAGAACTCTATGCATGTGGCCCAACCAGGGTCCCTCTTCATGCGAAATAGCTCTAGGTGTGTAGAGCTCATCCACATTTCATCTGAGCATGCGGTCAGCTGGGAAGCGTTTCCACTGCGTGTGGCTGCGGTGGAGTGTGTACAAATGGGGCACAGTCAGGGCAGGCAAAATAAAGTACTTATTCACACAGCGCATAGTTAAACTATGGAACCGGCTCCCAAAGGAGGCAGTGATGGCCACAAAAACCTGGATGGCTTTAAAAGAGACAAATTCATGGAGGCTATCAGTGGCTACTAAACCTGATGGGTATGATCTGCCTCCATAGCTGGAGGCGCTAATGTTTCTGAATACCAGTTACTGGGAACTGCAGGAAGGGTGTTGAGCTCAGATCCTGTCTGTGGGCCTTCCTACAGCCATCTGGTTGGTCACTGTGAGAATGGGATGCTGGATATATAAAAGGATATATAAAAGGATGTCACATAGAGGAGGGAGAAAGGTTGTTTTCTGCTGCTCCAGAGAAGCGGACACGGAGCAATGGATCCAAGCTACAAGAAAGAAGATTCCACCTAAACATTAGGAAGAACTTCCTGACAGTAAGAGCTGTTCGGCAGTGGAATTTGCTGCCAAGGAGTGTGGTGGAGTCTCCTACTTTGGAGGTCTTTAAGCAGAGGCTTGACAACCATATGTCAGGAGTGCTCTGATGGTGTTTCCTGCTTGGCAGGGGGTTGGACTCGATGGCCCTTGTGGTCTCTTCCAACTCTATGATTCTATGATTCTATGATAAGATGGGCCAGTAGCTTGATTCAGCAGGCTCTTCTTATGGTGAAGGTCGGGCAAGGCTGTGTGATCCCTCATGTCTTCTTTCAGGGTGTCTGAGGGCTTTATGTGACCCTCTCTGCTGACAGTTTCATGGTGCCAGAATTGCAGGGCTTATGGCAGTTGCAGGACATTAAGTGTCAGAGATGCTTTCACCCTGCTTCAGTGGCAAAGCTACGAGCAAAACACAGGCTGAGGACTTGTGAAGCCACAATTCCCTTCCATTGTGTGTTCACTCCCATCTCCCTGCTTGTGATGACCCATGAGGTGAATAACAAGGGAGGAGACGAGGTTCCCAACCTGCTCACTGCTGGTGGCAGGCAGGGTCATAAGCAAAGGTGCGCTGAGCAACATGTATAATTTCTGACCCTCCAAGTGCCCCTAATTTCCAGGGGCAATCATGGATTTACAGAAGCCATCCCAGATTCTGAGCTTATCCTGGAACGTCCTGCTTTTCCTTAGGATGCCCCTATTTTCCTCAGAGAAATGTTGGAAGGTATGGCTATGTGACTCCCAAGCCAAGGAAATGAGTAACTATACAACCTTTAAAAGACAACTGAAGGCAGCCCTGTACAGGGACGTTGTTGTTTTAATGTGTAATATTTTATTACGTTTTTATATATGTTGGAAGCTGCCCAGAGTGACTCGGGCAACCCAGTCAGATGGGTGGGGTATAATAGTAGTAGTAGTAGTAGTAGTAGTAGTAGTAATAGAGAGCCAGTGTGGTGTAGTGGTTAAGAGTGGTAGTCTTGTACTCTGGGGAACCGGGTTCGCTTTCCCGCTCCTCCACATACAGCTGCTGGGTGACCTTGGGCCAGTCACACTTCTTTGAAGTCTCTCAGCCCCACTCACCTCACAGAGTGTTTGTTGTGGGGGAGGAAGGGAAAGGAGAATGTTAGCCGCTTTGAGACTCCTTAAAGGGAGTGAAAGGCGGGATATCAAATCCAAACTCTTCTTCCTCTTCTTATAGTAATAGTAATAGTAATAGTAATAGTAATAGTAATAGTAATAATGGAATTTGTTGTTGTTTAGTCATGTCCGACTCTTCGTGACTCCATGGACCAGAGCACGCCAGGCACTCCTGTCTCCCACTGCCTCCAGCAGTTTGGTCAAACTCATGTAAATAGCTTCAAGAACACTGTCCAACCATCTCGTCCTCCGTCGTCCCCTTCTCCTTGTGCCCTCAATCTTTCCCAACATCAGGGTCTTTTTCAGGGAGTCTTCTCCTGAGGTGGCCAAAGTATTGGCACCTCCGCTTCAGGATCTGTCCTTCCAGTGAGCATTCAGGGCTGATTTTCTTAAGAATGGATAGGTTTGATCTTCTTGCAGTCCATGGGACTCTCAAGAGTCTCCTCCAGCACCATAATTCAAAAGCATCAATTCTTTGGCGATCAGCCTTCTTTATGGTCCAGCTCTCACTTTCATACATCACTACTGGGATGGAATAGGACATTCCTATTTTCATTGGAGTAATAATGTTAGAGAGTATGCACGCTCTCATTGGCATCATTTGCGCAAATTACACTTGTGTGGCAGATCTGTGGGAAGAGGGCTTACAGAGAGGCATCCTCAGAGGCCCAGTTCATACAAGAGTTTCTTGGGATCCAGTTTGGCACGCCCAGTCCCCATGTGACTTCAGTGATGTGCATAGGAAGCAGTTGTCTGTCAGAGGCTTAAGCTAATCTGCAAGCCCCTGGATTTCCTTTCCTGGGCACTTGGCAAAGGTAGGCCACCTATACTTAGCAAAATACCTACAAATAGGCAAGCAAATAGATAAATAAATGCCACAGCCAGCTAGCAATCAAAACGCCCGATGTTCTCTTTCAAGAAAGAAAGAGAATGAAATCATCCCACTATCATCCTCTGACTGGTGCAAAGCATGATGGTGCTATGCTGTGGGACGAACCAGAGCAGCTGCTTTCTCTCTAAGGAGAAATTGGAGTTAATTATTGCTGTTATGAAGTGCTAAAATAGAGAGGGAGAAAGAGAGAGGGAGAGAAAATGGGGAGACATTTTGAAAATGTATTTATTTATTTAAAAATAAAATAATAATGGAGGGGAAGGCGGGGGACGCCTTTCATTCTCCTCCGATTCCCTGTGGAGCTTTCAGTTCCTGGAGTGGCCTGAGGAGAGATCAGTGAAGCTGTGCTTTGTAGTCTATTACCGCACAGCTGTTCATCAATTAGAATGGGGAAAATAACCCTGCTGCTTTCAAATACTGCAGTGGGCATGGTACATTATCGGGCAGAATGCAAAATGGATACACCAAAACCCACACAATGTGGATGCTTTTCAGGGGGGCGGGATGGGGAACAAGAGCACATTTTTGCTCTTTTTCACTCTTCTCCCTCCCTCCCCTGTTCTGATTTACCGCCCATTCTTATTACATACGTGGATCTTCCACTCTTAACTTTACAGCCCTCCAGAGCAGTGTCTGTAGACTAAGTGACATTTCCCTTGTCATAATGCAAAGCGTCTCTCTCTCTCTCTCTCTCTCTCTCTCTCTCTCTCTCTCTGTTGTTCTTTCAAAAGAAGGAGAGCGTACCCCCCAACATTTCTCTGCTGAAGATAGGGACATCCCATTCCATAATGATAATTTTACTATTTATACCCCACACATCTTACTGGGTTGTCCCAGCCACTCTGGGCAGCTTCCAACATATATAAAAGCATAATAAAACATTTTTTTTAAAAAAAACAACCTTCCGTATTCAGGATTGCCTTCAGACAGCTCGGGCGTCGGATACCCTCCATACCCTCCAACTCCATACCCTCCAACCTTTCTCCAGTGAAAATAGGGACATCCTAAGGGAAATTGGGATATTCTAGGGTCAAATCAGAAACAGGGATGGCTTGTCTAAATCAGGGATGTCTCTGAAAACAAACAAACAAACAAACAAACAAACAAACAAACAGAATCCCCCCTCTTTTTGCAGTTTCTTATTTTTTTAAATTTATACCACTGCATCTCCTTCTTTACTCCAATTAATAATTACTCCCTAGTTATTTTTTTAGCTGTTAGGTTTAATTTAATCCTGCTAATGAACTTATATGTGTATACAATAACATTTTAGATAATGCACGTATTTTCCCCGTATTTTATAAATTGTTTTTCCTCTGGGTTCCTTATTGCTCCCATAAGTATTGCCATTTCAGCATAGTCCATTAATTTAGTCTGCTGCTTCTCCTTGGTTTGGTACAAAATCTTATTTCCATCCTGGCTGTGGTCGTAGCCTGCATAAACAGGTTTTTTGTTTTGTTTTTCAGTATCTCTGACCCCTTTCTTAGGTCAGCCTCCGCCCCCTGCCTCTGTTAATAATAATAATAATAATAATAATAATAATAATAATAATAATTTATTTATACCCCGTCCTTCCCGGTTCAGAAAACTGGGTTCAGGGTGGCTAACAACAAATTTAAAACACTTGATTGATGCAACAAAAACAGCATAAAATACAGTATAAAACGTGAATAACAAATTCAGAATTCAAAAATCAATTTAGGGGGAAAATCCATCTAATATACATTAGATGATCACCAGGGCTAGCTGGCTAAATTAGTCCTATTTGGGTCAGCGAGGAGACCAGGGGAGAATTAGCTGTGGGATCCCAGAGCGGGTTATCTTCATAAAAAGGGGAGGGAGAGGGAAGGAAGGGGGAATAAAAGATCAGGCTAAGTTCAAATTCAAAGCCAGGCGGAATAGCTCTGCTACACACTCATCAGAGCCTTGCCAGTCCCTTACAGTAAGTGACCAAAAAATAGCACCACTTCCTGTTCCAGTACCTACACAGTGGCTCTATAATGTCAGCTTTTCCCCATACATACAATGTGTTATGTATGGGAAGTCACAGAATCATAAAATTATAGAGCTGGAAAGGACCATCAGTGTCGTCTAGTCCATCTTCCCTGCAATGCAGGAATCTTTTGCCCAATGTGGGGGCTCGAACCCACTACCCTGGGATTAAGAGTCTCATGCTTTACTGACTGAGCTATCCCATAGGAACTATTGCTGCACCGGGCCAATGGTCCACCTTGTCCTACACTCTGTTATCACAGTGACCAAACAGAAGCCCCTGGGAAGTTTGCAAGCAGGACCTGAGCACAGTAGTGCTCTCTTCACTTGTGATTCAGCTGGTACTATGGGGCATGCCGCCTCAGACATTGGAGTTGGAACGCAGGGGTCAGCAAACTTTTTCAGCAGGGGGCCGGTCCACTGTCCCTCAGACCTTGTGGAGGGCTGGGCTATATTTTGGAAAAAAATATGAACGAATTCCTATACCCCACAAATAGCCCAGAGATGCATTTTAAATAAAAGCACACATTCTATTCATGTAAAAACACGAGGCAGTTTCCACAAATAACCCAGAGATGCATTTTAAATAAAAGGACACATTCTACTCATGTAAAAACACACTGATTCCCAGACTGTCCATGGGTCAGATTTAGAAGGCGATTGGGCCGGATCCGGCCCCCGGGCCTTAGTTTGCCTACCCATGGAATATAGCCATCGTGACTAGTAGCCATTGATAGTCTTGTCCTCCATGAATCTGTTGAATCCTCTTTTAAAAGCATGCAAGTTGATGGCCATTAATACAGCTTAGTGGAGCGAGTTCCATAGTTTAACTACATGTGCTGTGTGAAAAAGCACTTTCTCTTGTCCGAGTCTTCCAATATTCAGCTTCACTGGATGTCCCCAAATTCTAGTACAGTCGTACATCGGGTTACGAACTTAATTCATTCCGTAGGTCTGTTCTTAACCTGAGGGGCACATTTGCTAATGGGGCCTCCCACTGCTGCCATGCCGCCGGCACACGATTTCTGTTCTCATCCTGGGGCAAAGTTCACATCCCAGAGCAACTACTTCTGGGTTAGCGGAGTTTGTAACCTGAAGCGCTTATAACCCAAGTTACCACTGTACGCTGGATGAAGGAGAAAAGCTAGGCTCTATCAACTTTCTCTACAACATGCATCATGTTATACAATGTTATATTTTAGTGTAGCAATACCTATGGTTTGGAACTCTCTGTCTATTGATATCAGAGTGGCTGGGGCAGCCCGGTCAGATGAGTGGGGTAAAATAAAATTATTATTATTATTATTAGTCATGCATCCTCACTATACTGTTTTAGGTGTCCGCTGGAAATAATAATAATAATAATAATAATAATAATAATAATAATAATAATAATAATAATTTATACCCCAACCATTCTGGGTGGTTCCCAACAGAATATTACAAACACAATAAAGAAGAAGAGTTTGGATTTGATATCCCGCTTTATCACTACCCGAAGGAGTCTCAAAGCGGCTAACATTCTCCTTTCCCTTCCTCCCCCACAACAAACACTCTGTGAGGTGAGTGGGGCTGAGAGACTTCAGAGAAGTGTGACTAGCCCAAGGTCACCCAGCAGCTGCATGTGGAGGAGCAGAGATGCGAACCCGGTTCACCAGATTACGAGACTACCGCTCTTAACCATTACACCACACTGGCTCTCTTTGATAAAATATCAAAGATTGAAAACTTCCCTAAACAGGGCTGCCTTCAGATGTCTTCTAAAAGTCAGATAGTTGTTTATTTCCTTGACATCTGAAGGGAGGGTGTTCCACAGGGTGGGTGCCACTACCAAGAAGGCCCTCTGTCTGGTTCCCTGCAACCTCACTTCTTGCAGTGAGGGAGCAGCCAGAAGGCCCTCGGAGGTGGTCCTCAGTGTCTGGGCTGAACGATGGGGGTGGAGACGTTCCTTCAGTTATGCTGGGCCCAGACATCTGACTGAGTTCTGCATACTTGATTTCTGATTTTATCTGTCCTTTATTGTATTGTATCATTTTTTTGTACACTGCTTAGAGATTATTTGTATCATTATTTTGGATAATGCAGTTCATAAATGTGTCTAAATAAACTAAAAAAGTTTATTTAGAGAAGGGCATCCTTGGTGGTTGGCTTGTGGCAAGGGTGCTTTCTATGCCAGTTTTGCATTTGTAAGAATGCAAAACCTGTTCCAATAACTGCAGCATAGGATTGGATGAAATGTTTGGTTCCAGAAAGGGAAATTCTTCTGCATGTGGAGGGGAATTTGATGGTGGCAGTCGACGACCTCTGTGTGCAAGAGGCTTTCACCAGGGGCCCAGCCAGCTGAAAGCACAGCAGTTGAAGAGAACCCGGGGCGCTTAAGAGAGACAATAGAAATCCAATATGACATTTAGATATGACATTCCACTTCTCTATACACCCCCCTCCCCTGAGTCATTTCCCTTTTCCTTCTAATGCGGCAGTGAGAGATCTGGTGAAAAGCAGATAGTTAATGCTACTTTGACGCCATATGCCTTTCTATTTGGAAATTTGCATAAATAGCAAAACACTAAAACAGGATTTATAACCCAGCTCCCCTCCTTCCCCATCAGCCCTCTGCTGAAAATCAGCTAGAAATCAAAAGAGAGAGCCTTTACGCTGCAATTCTGAATGCATTTGTGTTGAAGTAAGCCTTATGGAATTCAAGAGAACATACCTCCAAGCAAATGCACTTAGGATTGCAGCATTGCATTGTACAAATATATCTACCCCAAATGTAATTATTTGGGCCTGGCATTTTATTGTAATTTTTAAAAAGGTGTGACTGAAAAATACCCCAAACCCACTTTAGCATTCTTTAAATGCAATAGAAAGGTACTGCACCAATAATACACACACACACACACACACACACACACACACACACACACACACATATATTCTGTAGTGTATGGGAAGATCACACCTTAGAATCACTGACAAGGTCCATGGTCTGAGGAGTTACACAAGAGATGTGAGACTTGCTGTTTCAACATGGAGAAATTAGGCTGCTGAGGATGCCATTTTCCTGTTCATACACCTGATTTCTTTGAGCCTTGTCTGGGGATTTAGTTTTTGCCCTTGATCCACCAGTGTTCCTCTCTGTTCTACAGCTTCCTCATATAATTTCTGTTAGGAATTTTGGATCAGCATTTTGGGCGTTTTGCACATTGCACGTTGTTTTAAATTTGGCTTTTAAACTGGTTTGATGTGGTTGTATTTTCTTTTGTTAAATCACTTTAAGACGAGCAAAGGTGATAAATAATATCATGATCATGGGATGTAAGGCAGGACCATTGAAGGCTGTGGCCAGGGGAGAAGGTGTGTGACCTGGGGAGACTTTTGAGGACCAGAAGGAAAAGTCTAGAGGGTATACCTGTCGTCTGTGGGCCTGAGATTCCTCATTCCTGAACTAGAGCCATATCATTTACTCCCTGAAGATGGATAATCTGCTTTACACTGGCCATACCTTTGTGCCTGTAACATTATTCTGAGACAGAAAAATTAATTGGCTAAACCTTTTTCTCAGAGCTTTCTCCCTCCACGCCTGGAAAGCAGTTTTGTTGAATGATCTGGACCATGCATTTAAGCATGTTACATAGACTGTTCATAATACCGCCATCAGCGCCAAACACCTTTTTACTAGGAGACAGGTTCAATTAAAACGCTGTAATTAATGAATTAGTAGATCAATTGAACTGATTAATTGATAAATGCTTTCAGTCTTAATTAACAGTGATATGGCCCATGAATGCTATCTCTGCTATTAAAGTCTGCTGATAAATGGGGGGGGGGAGAGATGTCTCTATTTGGGTGCAAATTATAAGGTACACAATTATGGAGACCACCTGTAACAACAAAAGCAAAACAAACAATTAAGGAGAGATGAACTAATGTGTTCAATGCAATAAACTGACTTGGTAAAGTCTGCTGCACTGCGGTACCCACACACCGTTAAATATAGTTGCTCATTCCTTTTTAACTTTTATTCGTCCATCACCAAACCCATCATCATTTTCCTTGCTATTGTGGAGAAATCCAAAAAGTGTAAGCATATGCAATAGCGAACAATAAAACACAGTCTGGGTTCCTCCATGTTTCTTTCATTGCTGGTCTGAAGGGGGGCAAATTACGAGACATGCTGCTGTGCAAAGTTGGAAAGGTGACCTCATATTGTGTAGTTAGGGAGCTGCAGGTTTTTGTGTAATGGAGACTGATGGATATCTGGCTTAGTTCCTAGAACTGGGAGGGGAGGTTGAAGCTACCTGTCAGGCATAGGAACCAAATCTGAGATCAATTCAACTCCCCAATATTTGAGGGGGTTGCCCCCCAAAGTCAATGGGCCTTGCCATTCAAATGGTGCTTGTGTGTGGCAGCTTTTGGTTGGGGTTTACCTGCCCCCCATTATTTTATTCAAGTTGGCACTCTTCTGCTAGGATACGACTGGAGGTAGTGTTCTATTAAGGTGCATACTGGGTTATCATAAGGTCCTCCAATTCTCCTATGAACCTCCCTCTCAAGGAAGATGGGTGAGGAACTTGCATCCCTCCAGATACTGCTGAACTACAATTCCAATCATTCTTTCATCATTGATTGTGTTGGTTGGGCTGATGGGAGTTGGAGTCCTACTAGAAAAGGCCCAAAGTTCCTCAACCCTGAAATCTTGTTCTTGGTGTGCTCCACGGCATCCTGTCTCTAGCTAGTGCTTCTCAAAGAGTCCTTTCCCAGCCTAATGCATTGGGAGATCCCTCACTGCATTCAACAGGGCATAATTCCTAAAAGATTTACCCCCAAGTAAGTCTGCACGGGATCTCAAGATCAGGAAGGAAGCAACTGCCAGGAGAACAAAAGCATTAAAACCTTGTGACTATTCATCGAAGTGAATTGTTTTCCCCTAATTTATAACATTGTGAATATTCTGCGAGGTGATTCTTTTTTCAGTAATTTGTAAATCTGTGAATATTTGTTGAAGTGAATATTTCCCCCTTCCCCCAATAATTTGTAAAATTGCAAATATTCAGCCAGGTGAGCCTTCTCCCAGTAATTTTTGACATTGTGAATATTTGGCGAGGTGGCTTTATTCTTCTCCAGTAACTCATTCAGCTGTATCTCAGAAGTCCCCCTCCCCCGCAAAGCAAATATTAAAGTGAGAGCATATAGGGCTTACCACTAGTTGAAATTCTTACTTCAATACCTATCTATATACCTATATGCTTAAATTACCCTAGCAAGTATTTGCTGGCCTCTCTCCCTCCCTCCCTCCTTCTTTTTCTCCTTTTTCCTTTAAGGATATAAATTCCAACCATGTTTTGTGTGAAGGGTCTCAGTGCATTCTGACATTGTGAGTGTCAGCTCCAGATCACTTTAATCAGAGAGTGGATATGCATGATAAAACGGATAAGGGACTTTAATCAAAAAATCCGCTGGTCTGGAAATGTGACGCACTCCGCCAAACACACTTCATCCCCCTTTTCTTGTGCCACTGCCAAGATTTTTATTTCATGAATATGCATCGGAGGAGACGATATTACATTAAAATGCGACATTGTTGTAGAGTGTTAGGGATTTGGAATTACAATAAATAAATAAATAAATAAGCAAGTAAGTAAAATATTGGGAGGGGGCAGCAAGGTTTCGAGAAAGTTTTCATCAGTCGAGCATGAATGTCATGGCACAATTTGCCTCCTTCCCTTCCCTCTCGGTCCTAACCCTTTCTCTTAACACCCCCACCCCCCCAGCATATCAAAGTTTGCATTTGGACAGCATTTTGGATTCTGCATCCTTATAGCATTCTAATAAGGAAGCTAATCTTAGCAGATGGATACTTTGTTTAAATTCCATCCAGGAGGATATTGTACGGAGTTCTCACCTAGGGATCATAGCTCCCCCCTCCCCATATAGAATACTTATTTGTGGGGAAAGATGCTCAGGAAGAGATGCTTTGCCTCATGAAATTATTACTAGGCTGATTCCAGATGAGAATTGATGATCCCCACCCACCCACCCAGGGGGCTGGGACTGGCTTTGGAAAATTGTGAACCAGCCCCCTTTTTTTCTGCCCTGGTCCCTTTCTTGAAACAAAAAATATGTAAAAGGAGCAAGACCATAATGCCGTGCTACAGAAATTTGCCATCAATAAGCCTGTCTTAGCCTCAATTTTGAGGTTTGTATCTATTGCATATTCCGTTCCGATCTGCATTTATTGAGTTAGCATTTATGCATTTTAAAACTTTTGTTAAGCCCCTGTACCTAGGATTTCTGGCAACCGATCTCTTAAACAATATATATTGAAACACACAATCCATGCATGCAGTGATGCATTCTTCAGATTAAAGACGAAGGTGGTATCAGATTTTGTTTGCTGTCTTACAAGTTTTTTCCTGACATGAATACAAACAAGGTAAACATTTTGATCAGGAAAAGGCAGAATTTCTTTTTTAAAAACACTGGGAAGTAAGAATGAGACCTATTCCTCATTAACCAGAAATAGTTCAAGCCTCTGCATTTTCCACGTACAAAAAGGGACTTTTTAATTTAGGAGGGGGAAAAACCACAGTAAGGGACACAAAGGAGGTTTGCTACGTTATTAACGTTGTTGGGGGAGCAGATTGAACAGCCTCCCTCAGCCTACAACCCTTCGAATGTTTTGGATTTCTAAAGCCCAGAGCTTATGCTTGCCTAGACATTCTGACCACTGACTCAGACATTTCCCCCTGAAGCTGAGGTTGTGAGTTGTTCTGTGGTCGGAAGTATATCTCAGAAGCAGGTTTGTTCTTATTGTTACAAAAGCCAGGTGCCTGCCACTCTCTCTGCTGAGCAGTGCAGGAGCCCAGACATCCACACAGGCTTTGTGTCCCTTTGGAGAATGGAAGACATGGCAGAGACTATTGTGACATTAATAAATATGGTTTATTCAAGTACTTACACCTTCAGTCTGCATGGAGGGAGTCCAGATCTTATAGCATGGTCATTTCAAGAGACAGTAGCACAAGCTGCCTGCAGCCAGCCTCACCCAAAGATGGATTCCAGCTCTTCTTCTTCCTCCTTCTCTCTTCCAGCAACTCTTGCTCAAAAACTCCTTTTTCCTGTCTCCTCCATCACACCCCATCACCTTGGCATCAGGCTAAAGGATTCCTCTCCCCAGTGGCCCATCCACACCTTTTGACATGCTAACAGGTTTATTCTTCAGTAAGCCTGGCAAGCTGGTTTTCATAAGCCAGCCCAGGAATTTCATGGATTCCCTAGTCTGGCATAGTTCTGCACATATCCCAAATAATCAAAACCCTGGCATTTGTTAATTTCTAGGGTTTACCCCGAATCTATAGCATGATTATTACTTCACTGGCAATGTGTCACACCACTAACACAACCCATAATGATTTCTCCTTCCTTCAGTTGCCTCAGGTGGTAGAATCTGAGGGGCAACTCTATGGGTGCCCCACCACCACCACCCATAGCTGTCAACATTTCCCATTTCTTGTGAGGAATCCTATTTGGAATAAGGGAATTTCCCTTTAAAAAAGGGAAACGTTGACAGCTATGCCACCACCGGAGAAGCAAAGCAGCTGTGGTGGCTTTCTGGTTCTGGAAAGATCTCATTAGAGCCCTGCAAAATTGTGTGCAGGTCTCCGGTAAGTGAGGCGGGGATGGCAATTGGGGTGGACTGCACATGGGAAGGAGCTGCAGCAGGAACCACAAAGCATTGAATCCTGCCGTTGACTGGATTCAATCCTCAGGTTGTGCTGGTCGGTTGTGGTTGGCTTCCTGGCAGGGAAGCCATTCATGGTAGGCACAGAAAATGGCTCCACACACGACTTAAGATTTCACTTACCAGCTGGTAAGCAGGAGGATTTGATCCTGGTCAGGGTCAGTTGCTGCCCTGCAGAGGAAGCGGCCCCTTGCAGGGTCGGATCCTACTGCCTACCAGCTAGGATTCAGTTCCGCCTGGTGCTGCTTCAGAGGATGGGGAAAAGCAGACTGTCCTGCAGGTAGAAAGTTTGGTAGGAAAGACAAGGTGGAAAAATAGCACCTCTGCAGCCCATACAGCTGGACCATAAGGAAGGCTGATCACCGAAGAATTGATGCTTTTGAATTATGGTGCTGGAGGAGACTCTTGAGAGTCCCATGGACTGCAAGAAGATCAAACCTATCCATTCTGAAGGAAATCAGCCCTGAGTGCTCACTGGAAGGACAGATCGTGAAGCTGAGGCTCCAATACTTTGGCCACCTCATGAGAAGAGAAGACTCCCTGGAAAAGACCCTGATGTTGGGAAAGATGGAGGGCACAAGGAGAAGGGGATGACAGAGGACAAGATGGTTGGACAGTGTTCTCGAAGCTACCAGCATGAGTTTGACCAAACTACGGGAGGCAGTGGAAGACAGAAGTGCCTGGCGTGCTTTGGTCCATGGGGTCATGAAGAGCTGGACACGACTAAACGACTAAACAACAACAAAGCACATGTGCAAGACAATACTGTCCCGCTTTGCCTCAGGCAGTGAAATGGGATGGGCCTCTCTGCCAGCAACACAGTCTTTGGAAGCCAAGCCAGCCGTAGTGTTCATCCGATGCCATGCCACTGGCAGCAGCTGCTGAAATGTTGGGCGCGTTGGTGGAACACATAGTATGGATGCAAAAGATCTCTGAGAGATTTTCAGAAAATTCCATCTCTGGTCATATAGTTCTGGGTCCAGAGTATTTAGTTTTAATCAAGAATGGTCATGTTAGCCCCTCGTGTAACAATGAATTCACCACACCCCAGCCCCAAACAGGCCAAGGGGGCACATAGGTGAGCCAAACAGGCCCCATGTCCAAGTCTTCAGGCCTTATTTAAATATAAAGGAATCACCCCACACCCAAATTCTTATAGTTTGCAAATCTTCAAATACCATGGATTTCAGCCACAGAGGAGATGAATAAGTCATTGAATTAACTAAGCTATTCCCACGTACGAACATGAGTGCGGGCCCTTCTGTGCTGTAATTCTCAGCAGCTGATCTGGTAAAGCAAGTTCATATATGTTACTATCGCCTTTTGGTACCTGCCAGAGGAAATGGAATATCTGAAGTTGGGCAGAACAGCCATTAAAAAAAAACACAGCAACAACCATGACCTTTGTTAGATGATATTGTGGTGCATTTTGGCTTGAGTTGGGAGTGCAGGTTGTCGGGGTCGGGGGACCAAAAGTAGCGAGGGGCAAAACAATTTGATGTGTGCTTGCTCCAACAGAGTTTACAGTGCAGCCTAATTGATTAAAAAAGAAGTAGCAGCAGCAAGCCTTTCTTAAAACAAACCATAAAAAACACATTGGCAGTGTTGTGAATGGAGTGAAACAAATCTGAAACAAAAAGGGATATGCCAGGATGTTCTGAGACTTTTGGTTCCATACACAGCTGCCCTTCCTGGCGAGGCAGCAGGTCAGGTTGAAAGACCCTCCTCAGTTTCCTTCTCCTGCTTCCTATCCCTCCAACCAGTGTGGTGTAGTGGTTAAGAGCAGTGGACTCGTAATCTGGTGAACCGGGTTTGCTTCCCCGCTCCTCCACATGCGGCTGCTGGGTGACCTTGGGCCAGTCACACTTCTCTGAAGTCTCTCAGCCCCACTCACCTCACAGAGTGTTTGTTGTGGGGGAGGAAGGGAAAGGAGAAAGTTAGTCGCTTTCAGACTCCTTCGGGTAGTGATAAAGCGGCATATCAAATCCAAACTCTTCCTCTTCTTCTTCCCATTTCGCCAAACCTGTTACAGTGGTACCTCGGGTTAAGAACTTAATTTGTTCTGGAGATCTGTTCTTAACCTGAAACTGTTCTTAACCTGAGGTACCACTATAGCTAATGGGGCCTCCCTCTGCCACCACACTGCCACCACATGATTTCTGTTCTCATCCTGAAGCAAAGTTATTAACTGGAGGTACTACTTCCGGGTTAGCGGAGTCTGTAACCTGAAGCGTCTGTAACCCAAGGTACCACTGTACTTGTTTTATAATTGCGCTGTGACTGAGGAAGTGTTATGGCAGGGGTTGGGAAGCTGTTTCAGCCTAAGGCTCCAACAACAACAACAACAACAACTTAATTCTAAATTATATTACAGTGGTGCCCCGCAAGACGAATGCCTTGCAAGACGGAAAACCCGCTAGACGAAAGGGTTTTCCGTTTTTGAGCTGCTTCGCAAGACGAATTTCCCTATGGGCTTGCTTCGCAAGATGAAAACGTCTTGCAAGTGTTCTGATTTTTTTCACTCCCCCCCTTTTTCTAAGCTGCTAAGCCGCTAATAGCCTTTTAGCCACTAAGCCGCTAAACCTTTAATAGCCGCTAATCCGCTAAGCCGCTAAGCCGCTAATCCGCTAAACCGCTAATAGGGTTGCTTCGCAAGACAAAAAAACCGCTAGACGAAGAGACTCGCAGAACGGATTATTTCCGTCTTGCGAGGCACCACTGTATTATTTTTATTATTATTATTAGTAGTAGTAGTAGTAGTAGTAGTAGTATATTATAAATAATAGTATTATATTATTATAAACTGCCACTCTGGGCAGTTTCCAACAAAATATTAAAACACAGAAAACCATCAGCCATAAAAAAACTTCCATATACAGGGCTTCCTTCAGATGTCTTCTAAAAGTCTGGTAGTTGTTCTTCTCTTTGACATCTGGTGGGAGGGTGTTCCACAGGGTGGGCGCCACTACTGAGAAGGCCCTCTGCCTGGTTCCCTGTAACCTTGCAGTGAGGGAACCGCCAGAAGGCCGCCAGAGCTGGATCTCAGTATCTGGGCTGAACGACGGGTTTGGAGATGAACTTTCTTTCCAGGGAATTTTCTAGGGTCTGCTTGCTAGTGGTGGGCAAGAGGCAGAGATGGGCAACCTATCTCAAGAGGCAGAGATGGGCAACCTACCTCATAGGGCTGTCCTGAGAATAAAATAGGAAGAGGGAGAACTGTAAGCTCCACCTTGAGGTCTTTTGAGGAAAGGTGGCATATTATTTGAATGAAGGAATGATTTTCAGACAGGCTTCGTTCTCAGCCCTACCTGGAGATGTCAGAATCTGAACCCGGGACCTTCCGCATGCAAAGCAGATGTGCTGCCTCTAAGCTATGGCCCTTCCCTGACCTCAAGTGGAATAAAATAAGAATTCTACAGTGCACTGCATTACACGTCCTAAGAGTGTTGCAGAAATGAGAGGCGATAATAATAATATTGTATGCCCATTAGCTAGAACTCTTTAACTGGATCTATGACAGAATGTGCCTCATGAATAAATGGGTGAGGAGGATGACTTTTTCAAAATTTCTGACATGCTTGGTCAGAATGAATAATTTTGCATTTGGTTTTGCCTTGGTGGGTCAACGCAATGGTTATTTCATGTCATAATTCATTATGTCGCACCTTGTGACAGATACTAGATGACATAGCAGAACCACTAGGACGGTGAACAGCATAATTTTTTTCCTCAAGCATATGCACTATTCTACTCAGTTTTCTGCTGTGGTTTCAACCAGAAAACTCCCATTGTGCCTTCTTGTTATTAATTAGTGGCTTTGTATATCTGAATAAAATACATATTTTTTGAAATAGCCCACGTGGTACATGAACTCCAACATCTGGGAAGCAACGCTGCTTTTCAAAAAGAAAAAGGTCCATGTTTGAAGTAAACTATGATAACACTGAAATATGTTTCTATGATCACATTTTCTTTTAACTGTTCCCTTGGAGAGGGCGACGGGTAACTATTTAGCTATTTTTAATCCACAAGATAAATAAAGAATCTCCTCACTTTAAGCAATCTCCCTGCATATTAAAAATAAATAAATGAGTGTGTCTTGTATTCTCATCATCACTATTCTGGTATTTGCTGATTATAACACGCCATGACTCTGGATCTCTGATGAGCTGACGGATCTGAGGACCGTCGAAGATGCCAGCTTCAAACTTCTCCATGGTCAATCCTGGAAAAGCCTGGCACAAGTAAGTGAAGCAGTCAACATCCTTGTCCAGAGCCTTGGTGAACTGCTTGATTAAGCCGAGCTTGATGTGCAGCGGTGGGAAGAGTATTCTGTCTCTGTCCACCAGAGGGTCGTTGATGACGTTCCTTTCTCTGCAAGGCACCAATTCCTCCCGCACAGGCCAGTCCTTCTTTGTGTAATGCTGAGCACGGTCCCTACTATCCCACATGCACAGAAAACATGGGTACTTGGTGAAGCCAGACTGTTGTCCCAACAAAAAGTTCACCATCTTCAGGTCAACACAAATAAACCACTTATGCTGATCATTACCAATTTTCTCCAGCACATACTTCACCCCTTCATAGTTCTCCTTCAGTGTAGTCGAGTGAGCCAGGGGTATAGAGGCAACCTGGTTGCCATTGTGTAGCAGAACACATTTCAGTGATCGCTTGCTGCTGTCAATGAACAGTCTCCAATCTCTGGGTTCGTACTGTGGCACTCCAAGCTTGAGCAGAAGCTGCGCAATATCTGCACAGTACACCAAGTCCTTCTCTTCCGAGAAAAAACGGAGGTACTCTTGATGCCTGTTGTGGAAGAAGCTGATGCGAGCACTGTCAGAGAGGAGGTTTTTTTCCTTCAATCTGGATGCCAACAGTTCGGCATGGAGTTTCCTATACACTTTGTGGGGCAGCTGCCCCATTAACTTAGTTTTGATCCGCCAACTTTATGCTTTGCCGCACCAATTTATGGAAGATTTCGGTTTTATGACTTCAAACTGATCCCTTTTCAACATAATCACCCAGAACTATCGGACCTGAATACTTCTTGTCATTAAAATAATCATTTCCAATCAAAACAATTATTCGACATGGCATTTTACCTCCACAAACTTCTTCTAAAATGCTCCACACAAGCGTACATGTGAACAAAAACGTAAAAAAAGTCATGTGGCCATAGCTCAAAAACTTGACCTGATTGAGCAAAACCAATGTGATTTTTGGATTCAGCGCATCAGATTCGTCCTAAATCTACTGAAAAAACGCAGACAACAAATTTGTTGTTGACCAGTGTTATGGCTTGCTCCTGTCTATTGCTTGCTCGCCTACTTTGTTGTTTGCAGGCAGGCATGCATCTCTGCTTCAGATACTGTGATGGTTTTTCTGCATGGGCTGAAATGGCTATAAGCTTGACTCTTAAGTGTAGGGATAGTCTACTGGAGGAGGCTTATGGAAGAAAGGAGGTTATGCAGTGAAGCAGCTTGTTCCCCCGGAGATGCAACCGTGCTCAGTTTCTCTTGAAATGAGGAAGTGAAGCATCCATCACTCCCTGGAAAAGAGCTCTGCTGTTCAGGGTCTTTTCTCCCCTCTCTCCTCCTCCTGGATTTCTGGATCCGACTGTATGTTTAAGTTTACCTTGCTATAAACTGGAAGTATAGAGTTCAAGCTCACTTATCTGATTATGCGAAGGTATAAACCATAGAATTAAGCTCAGGCCATAATTTGTGCATTTTGTCGGCTTCAAAAGAAAGAAAATGGGCTTTTCAATGGGTTTCTTTTTTCCTTTTTTTCTGCCACTTCATAAAGAGGATATGATGTGAGTTGCAAATGTACATGATCTCCAGATTTGGTGTTACTCTGAAAGCCACATTGAACAAGCAGCACATTGTATATACCTCCTAGTGCTGGGGTGTAGGATTCTGCAATAAATTAAGAACAAATTGATCAAGTAAGTTAAAACCCTTAAAACAAAGGGTATACCACTATGTTACCAATTCTCTTTTTACTGGCCGCTAAGCTATGCCTTTCTTCTTGCTGATGTTCCCATTTATACAAGAGCTTCCTTCTTGGTTCCTGCTGATTCGTATCCAGGCAACTGGGACAATGCCAAAGTGCATTCTTTTGTATATTTTACGGTCACCAATAGGGTACATCATGTTTGAGGCAATTTAATGATAATCGCCAAACCCATGTGAAGATACATGCCCCCTGTTATGTTTGGGAATGCACATATTTCAAAGATTTGGAAAACCTTAGCACATACTGATTCAGCCCACGTTATGGTCATGTATACGAGTGCTTATGGCTCAATGTTTGTACTGCACACAGAGAAACAAATTTACAGGATCAAAGGATATACAAGCTAACATGAGTCAACAGTGTGATGCAGCAGCAAAAAGATCCAATGCTACTCTAGGCTGCATCAACAGAAGTACAGTGGTACCTTGGGTTACATACACTTCAGGTTACATACGCTTCAGGTTACAGAATCCGCTAACCCAGAAATACTGCTTCAGGGTAAGAACTTTGCTTCAGGATGAGAACAGAAATTGTGCTCCAGTGGTGCAGCAGCCACAGGAGGCCCCATTAGCTAAAGTGGTGCTTCAGGTTAAGAACAGTTTCAGGTTAAGAATGGACCTCCGGAACGAATTAAGTACTTAACCTGAGGTACCACTGTATAGTCTCCAAATCGAAGGACGTAATAGTCCCATTCTATTTTGCCTTGGCCAGGTCACGCCTAGAGTACAGTGGTACCTCTGGATGCAAATGGGATCTGTTCCGTCACATCCTGAAGCAAACACAACCTGTGTCTACATGTGCATGGGTCGCGAAACCCAGAAGTAACACGTTCCGTTACTTGCGGGTCGCTGCAGAGAGCAACCCGAAAACTCTCAACCCTAAGCTACTTCAACCTGAGGTATGACTGTACTGTGTCCAGTTATGGGCACCACAATTTAAGAATGATACTAACAAGCTGGAATGTGTACAGATGATAGTGAACAAGATGATCAAAGATGTGGGAACCAAGGCTTATGAGAAACAGTTGAGGGGAGAGGAGATATGATAGCCTCCTACAGAGATATAAAGGGCAGTCACATAGAAGACAAGCTTGTTTTCTCCTGCTCCGGAGGGTAGGACCTGAACAAATGGTTTCAGGTTACAAGAAAGGAGATTCTACTCCTGCAGGACACTCAGCTAAAGCATCCATGACAGATATCCATACAACCTCTGCTTCCAAACCTCCAAGGAAAGAATCCACTACCTCCTGAGGGAGACCTTTCCACTCTCAACAGCTCTTACCATCAGAAAGTTCTTCCTGATGTTTTGTTGGAATCTCCTTTCTTGTATCTTGAAGCCATTGGTTCCTCTCCTGCTGTTTCAGGCTAGTTCAAATGATCTCAGAGCCTCAGTTGATCTGGACTGGTTTGTATGGGGAAAGGCGGTCCTTGAGGTATTGCGGTCCTGAGCTCTTTCAGGCTTTATAGGTCAAACCCAGCACTTTGAATTGGGCCCAGAAACTAACTGGCAACTAACAGTGCCAGTATCCTGTTGTCACAGTGACTGACTAGCCACTGATAGTCTTATCCTCAATGAATATGCCTAATCCCAGTTCCTTGGCATGAATGGAGCCCAGAGCCCAGGTCTTACACCAAGTCCACTCATTGGTCCATCTTACTCAGTACTGTCTGTACTGAGTGGCTCTCCAGGATCCCCATCAGGAGTGTTTTCCAGCCCTACAATCTCCATTTCATTCTTCTGCAATTGTGAGGGGCCATTAAATAATTCTACAGCCGCGAGGCCCCTGTAGAACGCAACTCATCCATCCATTCTTGCTGTCTGCTAGTGCTCTTGTGGCACAAAAACATTGTGGACTCCTCAAGCACACGCGAGACTGGAAGCGATGGAGAAATTTGCCCCATTCGGTCATCAAAAGTTTCCGGCTGTCAGTACCCTGTCCATTTGCCCCCACAGCTGGGCAGTGCAAAAATCAGAAGGAAACCTGTATCCAAATTGAATATTGTGGGTTGAACAAATCGTTCAAGGGTTCCTGTTTCACCAAGGACTGTCGGCTGGGATATATATTAAAAAGGTTAAGAGAAAAAACCCTCCCCTCACTCTCCCTACTTTCCCCCGGTTCTTTTCTTTTTATAGTCCACTGCAAAACAATAAAGCTAAAAAGGCTGTATATAATGCATGTATATTTTGTTGTGCTTTTTATTCTCTACCTTTCCCAAAGGAGTCTATGTACTACCCACACTAATTGTAGGTTTTTCTGAAAATGCAGCATGAATCATTTATAAATAATGAGACTTTAAAATCCCTAAAAGACTCCCCGAGGTATTCAGTATTTCAGCATAAAATAACTGTTAAATGGAGTTATTCTGAATTAGCTTTTACTGGAAAGTGGTGAAAATAAAGTTTGCTGTGAATGTGCAGTAATTCTTTTACACAGGTATCCGGGGTAATTGACAAGCGATTTTCATAATTCAGGTTTTAGCAAAGAAATCAACTGAAGTGGCTAATATTAAATGAAGGGAACCGCTGTTCAAACACAGCTTTCAAGAAAGTGGGGGGAGAGGGGGAAAAGCCTACATGGGATGTTGCTCTACAAGGGGCTAGTGTTGAGACCTAAAAACTTAATTCCGGCTATAATATAAAAACACAGACGTAAAGGCTCAGTAACAAATTTATACAGACACCCTTGCCGGTATTCAAACTCCTAGAAAAAGGGACTTTTCAATCTCCCTCCCCCTCTTTTCTTTCATTTTCTCCCCCCCCAGCCCCCGTTTTAACAGTGATTAATTTAATGCAATGATAACCTCAGAAAGACATAGCACTCAGAAGTTGTGGAGGATTTCTGTGACTCCTTTTGGACTCGGTAACCTTAGCTGTCCATTCCTACCTGGTGTACAACCAGAGGTTATATTTGATCTGTAGTGTAGAATTATGCAGAGGAGGCTCCCTCCATACTTTGTATTTGATTGACAAATTGGCCTGTCACTCAAAAGCTCCTTCAACTTATCGTGAGCGGTAAAGGAAATTATCTGTTCTGTGCATATGTGAGAGCAGCTTTGTTCATTAACCTGTAGACTGCCGGTACTGTGGTTCAGGCACAGCAACGAGGAATGTACTTGTCTCTGAATGACAAGTATAGAGATGGGGCAAGTACACGGTATAATCGTGTGCTTCGGTTTCCATTTCTGTGTACCCGAACGAGGATGCCTTTTAGGCCTCTCCTATAGTAAGCTATAGTAACAAGGGTGGCGCTGTGGGTTAAACCACAGAGCCTAGGGCTTGCTGATCAGAAGGTCAGTGGTTCGAATCCCCGTGACGGGGTGAGCTCCAATTGCTTGGTCCCTGCTCCTGCTAACCTAGCAGTTCGAAAGCATGTCAAAGTGCAAGTAGATAAATAGGTACCGCTCCGGCGGAAAGGTAAACGGCGTTTTCGTGCGCTTCTCTGGTTCTCCAGAAGCGGTTTAGTCATGATGGCCACATGACCCGGAAGCTGTACACCGGCTCTCTCGGCCAATAAAGCGAGATGAGCACTGCAACCCCAGAGTTGTCCACTACTGGACCTAAGGATCAGGGGTCCCTTTACCTTTTATAGGAAGCTGGTGGCAAATGATGTTTTGTTTCTGTGTGCACTTTTATGTACAAAGGAAAGCATTAGGTGAAACTTTAAAATGAGCAATTTGAGGCAGTAATGTTTGATGGCAATAGTATTTTATGCACATTAAAGCCCTTCAAGATTTGCCTGTTGCAGATATTGCATATGCAGTATATTTGGATATAACAGATCAATTTACTGTGCATCAGCTCAGTCTTGCAGCTCTTTTTCTTAATGGGTTAGAATGATCAACAGAATATGTGCCCCCAATTCACTGGGCAGCAATTTTTTAAAACTTTTTAAAAATGCACTCATGTAACAATCATGCAGGGAGGACTGCAACGTTCCTTACGCAAGAGAGTGACTCTTCCAAGCTGCTATGATGTGTCTCCATTACTCAAAATATGTTTATGCAGAATGAGTGAATGAGTGACTGAATTGGTTAGTTGACTAAGTCATATGATGGATCAACTAAGGCTGTAATCCCATGGGCAGTGAGTTTGGGCGAAGATTTACGAACACAGGATACACGAATTCTTTAATCATCAGATGAGATGAATAAACCTGGCCAAATTGTCAGATGACAGAAGCTGCCCTCAGCCAATCTGGTGTCTTCTGGATATTCTGGATGCAACTCCCATCAGCCCTAGCCAACAGGAGGCTGACCTAAGTTGGTTCATATGACTTGAACTTCAGTGAGTGGTGTCCATTTATATTGGCATCAACTACTCTGGATAAACCATTAAAAAGTGTCAACTGAAGGGTTGGAATCCTTCAACCAGTGGGATTTAATTCATCTCATTGGGTGGAAGCCATTGTGTATATTAGCTACTATGTCCTCAGATTCCCAAAATAAAAAAAATCCTTCCAGTAGCACCTTAAAGACCAACTAAGTTAGTTCTTGGTATGAGCTTTCGTGTGCATGCACACTTCTTCAGATACCTTCAGATAGTGTGCACTTCTTCAGATACCTTCTTCAGATAGTGTGCATGCACACGAAAGCTCATACCAAGAACTAACTTAGTTGGTCTTTAAGGTGCTACTGGAAGGAATTTTTTTATTTTGACTATGGCAGACCAACATGGCTACCTACCTGTAACTCAGATTCCCAGATAATCTTCTCCCCTTGCAAAAGAAGCTGTTTCTGCCCTTCCACCTCTTTCTCAGGGCACTCGAGACATTAATTCTAGCACACTTTTCACTTACGGTACCTTACTTTGAGCTGGCCAAAGGGTGTGTGAGGTGAGAGTGACTGTTCTCTTCCATTGCACAGTTTTATCTTGGAAAGGTCTGAAACCTTCCCATTCAGTATGTCCTCAAAACTCTACTATGTCCTTGGCTGGGCTGTCCTGTAACCATGGTCTCCTGGGAAGGCTGTGGAATGCAGACCACTGGAGAGACTATATGCAGAGCAAAAGAAAGGACAATTACACAAATGTTTGCATGAAATAAAAAGGTGGGAGGTGTATTTTAAAGTAAATTATTTTTGGACCATTTCCCCTGAATATTTTGGACTTACCTCTTATTTGGACTGCAAGCATTAATTAGTTTAATAAAAGTACACTGATCAACAACAATGTTCCTTAAATTAGGGACTACTTTTAATCAGTGGAGCATACTTAGTGGGTGCCTTTCTGAGGCCATTTTGGTTCTTGTAATGAAATGAAAGTGTTAAGAGCAGCTTTTCTTCTTTCTAATACTAAACAAAGAAAATAGATTTATTAAATTGTAAATTATTTCATGCTTATTTTGCTATCTCCAAGGGATACCTACCTGTGTTGATGGTTTGGGAATATTCACCTTTATTTAAATATAATGAATTAATTAACTGGTTATGCAGTAAAAAGTATAATCATTAATCACTTTCAAATTTGTTAATCAGCTGACAATTGCAGTTCCTAAGAATAGTAGGTGCTCTAATTTCTTTCCACTGCACCATAGTATATATTAGAGCAACATTTAACTTTAATCTTCAGGTAGAAACTTGTGTTTTAATTTTCAGGTAGATTTTGTTGCCCTCCTGCCAAAAGTGTGCAAATATTTTGTGTTGATATTATTATGCAACATTCTTTCTATTGGCTTCAGTTGCCTTTTCTCTAGTTGTTTCCCATTGCAACTTTTTCCTTCATTGGTTAGTCCTACCCAATTAGAGTTAGTGTAGGTTGCAGGCTGATGTCACAACAGTATATAGTTGTATAGATTTGGCTGTGCGATGATTATATCACTCACGAGCAATTGAGAGCAAGTACCAGTTTGTAGGCTATGGTGTTTACTTTAAAGTAGGGGTGTGTGAACGTCAGTTTTGGTTTCTATTAATTTCTCATTTTTCCAATCAGAAGCTCAGTTTTCTACATTTCCTCATGATTAAAAAATTAATAATCCCCATGAGAAGTCACCAGCATTTTAGTGCTAATTTCTCCTAATATATACAGTTTTGCATGCAATTTTCCCAAATATCTTTGCAAAGCAATTTCCCTCAATATAATGCATTTTTGTATTTTAATTTTCACTAATATGTCCATTTGTACACATATTTTACCCCCAGTATATTCCCTTTTTTTGTACACATTAGTTGGCTGGAAACCTGCCTTGTAAAATTCAGAGAAGTGCGAATTTCAACGGATGTCTGCATTTTGGTTTGTGTATTATTTTGGAAAGTGTTGATTCCGTAGGTTCACTTTTCAAGTTTCTCCCCATCCCTAATTAAGCCGTATCATATTTCGAACTAAGCCTTTACTTTTCAGAGCTGAGATTAGAAGTTCAGATGTGTCGATCTTCAAAAGCATGCTTGAAGAAATCTTAACAGATGAAACTTCTAGGATTCCTTGGTCAGTAGTTATACCATTTCAGTTGTGTGCTGATAGTATAACATGCCACTGACATAATAATGTGAAAAAAATATGTGCTGCAACAGCTGAAGTAATTGGTCTGAACATTATTTTTAAAGAAGTCACGAGGTGTCCTTCCATTTTTCCCCCTTTTGCTTTCACTGTGATAACTGTTTCTTTGCCAGTGGCTGACTAGCTTGAAGTCTTTGAAACATTGAGCTTTTTATAAAATCCAAATAATTCTCTGTAAATCAAAGTACTTGGCATGCTTGTTGCAAAGCCTGAAGCTTTTAATTTTTTTTAAGGTAATCTCTAGAAAGTAGTTTGTACTCATGTTTTCACAGTGATTAAATATGCAAAGTAATTTTCATGATTATCACCCCGTTCTGAACCAAATCAGATGCAGCTATGCTTCTCTTTGTACAAAGCCAGTTATTGGATCAGATTCCAAAACAAATCCCCTGAATTTGGCGGATCATCATTTTAAAAGGGGGCTTGTTAAGGTAATGATTAAATTAAACCACCCCT
This sequence comes from Podarcis vaucheri, assembly GCF_965113315.1. Lineage (NCBI taxonomy): Eukaryota > Metazoa > Chordata > Lepidosauria > Squamata > Lacertidae > Podarcis > Podarcis vaucheri. The sequence goes on along the minus strand of NC_138759.1, from coordinate 20,584,678 downwards.
TTAAGAATATTTAGATCTGGTCCGCCAAGCGGAACGGTCTAATGGTTTTTAAATTAGAAGCTGCAAATGCTGGTGAATTTCTTTTGTGGGTCAAGTGGGTATTAACAAATGCTAAGACTGTTCTCCCTTTTGTCATCACCTTGAAATCTGCAAAGAAAAGCAAAGAGTCAGAAAGACACAAGGAGAGAGGCAATGTTAGCATTTAACACCAGTGCTTTTAACCAAGAGCAGCATCAGATTTACAAGGTTGGCTAGAAGAAGTTATGAGATGATGTTTGTTACTAATCTCTTTATACTTCACTCAGAGAGAGAGAGAGAGAGAGAGAGAGAGAGAGAGAGAGAGAGAGAAAGGCAGACTTACGCTTGGAGATTCAAAGTGGAGAACCCAAATGCATTATGTTCCTGCAGGCTTGAACAAAGGAATAATAGCCCACTAACTATTGCTTCTTTGACAATATGCTTTTGACATATTATAAACACTGGCAGAACTGTGTGATGGCAGCTTACAAGCCTGTTGGATCCGGAGGGTTTTCATTCCTCTTGGATTGCTTTGGCAAGAGAGGTAGCAAATGGGGAATGAATGTGCTCTTGGGATGTTGTCGTGGTCCTGTGCTGCCAGCCACGGCAGAGCTCAGTGGAAGGAGAAGCCCACCAACCAGCCAAATCTCAGGGTGTGTGTGTGTGCTTGCCTGGCAGCAGAGTCCATATACAAGGTCCAGTCCAGTCCTAATGTCAGAAGTATCTCGGTTCACATAGTCAGATGATCCAGGGGTCAAGAAAGCCAAGAGTCCAAGGTCACAAGAAGCAGCAAGATCTGGTCAGGAACGACAAAGGTTGTTTCCATCAACTGACTGAGGCTGGAAACCCATCTTAAGAAACCTGGAGCCAACTGGTTCTCATCAGGAGCAAGAAGGCTGATCAGCAGTAGGTGGAGTCACTTCGCCTTCTGCTCCTTCAGGCTGCTGCTCAGCAGGTGAAGCTGACTCCAGGCCCATTGCAGATGTACTGTCTAAGCCAGGGTTTCCCCAACTTGGGTGTGCAGCTGTTTTTCGACTACGATTCTCATTATCCCTGACCACTGGTCTTGCTAGCTAGGGATGGTGGGAGTTGTAGTCCCAAAACTGGTGGAAACCCGAGTTTGGGAAACCCTGGTTGAAGCTATGGGTGTCCAACCTGGTGTCACAAAAGGTATAAGAAGCAGAATTTGGGAGTTCATTCCTGGATAAGAGTTAGGAGAACCTATTCACTTAGTTATAGTATACAGCAAGGATGGGGAACCTGTGGTTCTCCAGATGTTTATGGACTCCAGCTTCCATCATCTCCAGCCAGCATGGCCAATGGTAATGGATGATGTGAGTTGCTGTCCAACAGCATCTCGACAGCCACAGGTTATCCATCCCTGACAAGGAACCACGACAGCATTTCTGCCTGCCTCTCTAGGGCGGGTTTACCACCTATTCATCAGCATTATAGAGCAGACCAGAAGCAAGATCTCACCTAGGCACTGAGGTACAGGCATCATAGCAGAGTGAAGCTGTTTTGCTTTCTGAGTTTTGAAATCAAGAGGATAAAAACTATAAAAGAATGGGAAAAAATTACAAGTTATTTAGGAGACCACTGTAAGCAGATGGAAACAAGAGCAGGATTTTGACACACTTGAAGGGTAAAAAACATTATTGATAATATGGTTTGATATAATAACTGGAGTACAAACTAATATGCACTTGTAGATGTTTGAAAACAAGACCTCATGGATGGGATGGGGGGGCGGAAGTCACAAGATTAAGACAATCTCCACATATAGTGTTACTTTATCAATGTTTTTAGATTCAGGTAGGTAGCTGTGTTGGTCTGTCGCAGTCGAAATAATAAAATAAAATAAAATAAATTGTCCCATAGCACCTTATAGACCAACTAAGTTTTTTCTAGTATAAGCTTTTGTGTGCATGCACACTTCTATATGGTCTATAAGGTGCTACTGGACATTTTTTTTTAATCAATGTGCCTTTATTTGTATTTTTATTCGTAAAATTAATAAAATTTCAAAAAAAGAAAGAAAGAAGCTGTTTTGCATTACTGTTGCATTGCCTGCTAGAGTAACACATTATAATGCTCCTTACATTGGGATATCTTTGTCAAAAAAGCTGGATTGTCACCACTGCTGTTCTTTTTACCCATTATGCTATTTGTGCCCCTTAGAAAGTGACTCTTTTAAGCCTGGTAACTCAGAAGTACGGTAAGTTCCTTTGAATTCAGTTGGACTTGCTCCCAAGCAAAAATGCATAGGATTGCAGTCTGGGAAAGGGGTATGAGTTAAAAACACAATGGTTCCAGAAGAATCATTTGTATTCATTCCTGTTTATTGTTAATTAGGGATGCTGCCTTTAGGGTGCAACTCTAATAAATATGTTTTCCTAGGAGTGCGTCCCCATTGAACACAGTTGACTTCCTTCTCAGTGAACGTACGAAGACCTCTGCTGCATCAGACCAAAGGCCTATCTAGTTCAGCATCCTGTTCTCACAGTAGCCAACCCGATGCCTATTGGTATTCAGCTGGTATTCACAGGCGTACTGCCTCCAAAAAACGGCAGTGCTATGTGGCCATCATGGCTTGTAGCCATTTTAATAGCCTTAGGTAAAGGTAAAGGTACCCCTGCCCGTACGGGCCAGTCGTGTCCGACTCTAGGGTTGTGCACTCATCTCACTTAAGAGGCCGGGAGCCAGCGCTGTCTGCAGACACTTCCGGGTCACGTGGCCAGCGTGACGAAGCTGCTCGGTGAGCCAGCACCAGCGCAGCACGCGGAAACACCATGTACCTTCCCGCTATAAAGCGGTACCTATTTATCTACTTGCACTTAGGGGTGCTTTCGAATTGCTAGGTGGGCAGGAGCTGGGACCGAAAGACGGGAGCTCACCCCACCACGGGGATTCGAACTGCTGACCATACGATCGGCAAGTCCTAGGCACTGAGGTTTTACCCACAGTGCCACCCACGACCCACTTTGATAGCCTTACCCCCCATGAATTTGTCCAACCATCACCATCTCCTGTGGTAGGTATTTCCATAGTTTAATCAGAGGTGGTTTGAGGGTAGCGTGACCTGTTCAGCTGCACAGGGCGCCGCTGAACAATACAGCCGCAACAATGCTGTAGAACCAAATGTGAGAGGCGGGGATGCCAAATTTTAGCGTCAAACAGGGTGCTGGTGAAATTTGAGAGCCCCCAAATCCACCACTCCTTCTCCTTCTCCTTCTCCTTCTCCTTCTTCTTTATTGAATTTATATACCTTCTTCTTTCTCCTGTCCTGAATCTACCAACATTCGGGTTCGTTGGATGACATCAAGTTCTACTAATATGAGAGAGGAATAGGATTGCTCTGCACATCAAGTATTGGGTGAAAAGAATTGATAGCAAACCTGTCCCAAACCACCCCTGATTTAATTGGGCGCTGTTTGTTTATTTATTTATTAAAACAGCAATTACTTCACAGCAGGAATTCCTTCTTCATAGCAGGATCCCTTGCTGATAATGAAGCAAGGTCACTTTCACTTGAACTTTCCTGTTAATGCTATGCAAAAAACAACCATCATTTGGTTTCCTCATTGGCCAATGTTTGGGGGTTATAGGAGTTGTGATGCAACAACAGGAGTGCATCTAATTGTGTAACCCTATGCATTCCTACTCAGTAGACTCATTGAATTTGGTGGGTCTCACTCACAGGCAAGCGTGTAAAGGATTGCAGTCTGAGTCACCTTTCTGTGAATCAAAGAGCATTCATGGAAGACGTTTGATCCAGGTATCCCAGTGGTGGAAGAGTGGTAGAGGCAATTTTCATGAATTTCCCCTTTCTTGCCATCCTGCCCACTCCCTTCCCCATTTCCAGCAGGAATAAGGAAGGGGATGTAGGGGGAAAGGGGGAAATGGCGAAAGTTGCTTCCAGTGAGAGCACCTGAGGAGCTAAACAGAGCTCAGAATCCAAGCCTATGAACTGGATGCCAATCACATGCTCCCCATAATGGCAAGCCCTTCCTGCTAGGTGGTGTCATTGCTATTGAAGAGACTGATTGGGCCACAGTTCAGTGGCAGAACATCTCCTTTGCATACACAGAACTCTAGCCCAATGGTTGCCATTAATTTGACTTTGAATTGATTTTAAAATGAATTGATTTTAGAATGCTGTGTTACTTTTATTGTTGTTTGCTGCTCTGAGCCCAGCTTTGGCTGGGGAGGGCAGGATATAAATTATTATTATTATTATTATTATTATTATTATTATTATTATTATTATTGAAGACAAGTTCAATCTATGGCATTTCCAGGGAGGGCTGGGAGAGACTCCTGTCTGAAAGGTTACATAGTCACTTTCTGTCAGTGTAGACAGTGCTGAGCTAAACAGACCAATGTTCTGACTCCATGTGAGACAGCTCCCCATGACCCTATGGTGTTTACAATATCTGTACTATAGACTGGTCGATCCCCTGGAGGTTTTGATAGATTGTGGTCAATCGCTGGCTCCTCCATCCGGCCCTACCCCTTCGCTCCATCCTGTAGATCGCTAGAACGGAAGATGGAATTTAAGCAGTGAGGCTGATTGTCTCATTAGTGACCTCTTGGTGAGCTCCTTTTTTCATTTAATTGACCTGAATCCCTGAAAAAATGGGACATTCCTCCCTTCAAACAGCTCAACAACTTTGACCTGAAGCCCCTAAAAAATGGGAAGATCACAGCCAGATATTAATTGTGTGAGTAGATCGCAGTCTCTTGGAAGTTGGACGTCCCTGATCTATAGCATGTGTCTTAAAATATGGAGATATACTGGCAAAGGATTGCTCAGAAACCATTTCTAACATTACCTGATATTTTCCTTGAGCAAAAAGTGTAAAATCAAGTTCGTATTTTGGAAACCCACAACAAAGCTGTTGCTGAAAAGAAGCCTTCCAGGCACTCAGAAAAATAATTGTTAAATGAAAAATTGCAAATTTATATTTACCTGATTAGAGAGGGATAACTGTGTTAGAGTGGGGTTTTTCCCCCTATTAGGTAAATAATGCACATTTTAAAAAGATTTATAAATATGTATTTAACCACAGGATTCTCTCTGGTCTCTTAGATAATTAATATGCATTGGAGAGCTATCCATTATAGAATTTGTTACTTTAAAAAAAGCGCATGAAAGTTAAACACAACAAAAACAACCCTTGAACAATGATTTAACTGGGATGCAAACTGCAGAAAACAGACTGGTAGTAAGATGAAATGGAGGTGAAGATTTTGTCAGCTTAATTGCTTCTTGAATGCCTCTTGATTTTTGTTCAAGTTAAGGCTGTGTCTTAGAGAACAGGTGGTGTTTTTAATAGATGGAAGATTAATCCCATACCATCCAACATTTCAACTGAAGGAAACAGGGACATAGCTGTATACTTGCAGTGCCATTATTTTTGTGCCAAATTTGTGCTTGTACTTTGCACCCCTGCTCCATTATGAAACATGATTGACCTGGGCTGGCTCTACCAGTCAGCAGAGTGAAGCGGCTGCCTCAGGTGGCAAATTCCAGGGCAGTGGCCTCCCACATCAATCCCTTTGTGTCTACTAAGCTAGCCTGCTGCACTCAAATGGAGAATATTGTGCTATCACCAGTGCCCTAGCTAGTTTCCATTGCTGATTCAGATGGATTCTTTATGTGAAATTGGTGGCGGCGCTTGGTTGGAAATAATCTGTCAGTTTCTTTTTCTGTCCATTTCTCTCTCTTTTCCAGTCTGATGTTTAGTTCCCCACATCTGTTTGCATTAAAAAGAAAAAAGAAAAAACTTCCCCAGCATTGTAGTGCAAATTTCTCCTAACGTACATGTTTGAATGCTGTGTTGCCTAATACAAGGCAGTTCCCCTAAATATAGTGTGCTTTAATGTTAGAGAAAAATTTGCATTTTTATAAACCTTTCCCCCTAATATACTGTATTTTTTGCCCCATAAGATGCACCTGGCCTTAAGACGCACATAGTTTCTAGAGGCGGAATGCAAGAGGAAAAAAATTCTTTAAAGGGAGTGCTGAGCAGAGCCTGTATGCACCCCAGGCTCTGCTCTGTGCTCCCTTTCATGAGCCGCATGGAGCGTGTGTGCGGCGCTTGCAGGCTTTTCCCTGAGGAGGGAGAAGGGCAGCCCGTCACACTCCGTGCAGCTCTTTAAAGGTAGCGCGACTCCCCGCTGCCCTGAAGAGGCTGTGCGGCGCTAAGCCAGAAGCTAGAACAGCGAGAGGGAGCGCTGCGCAGAGATCCCTCTCGCTGCTGTTCTGGCTTCTGGGATAGCTGCGCAGCCTGCATTCGCTCCATAACACGCACACACATTTCCCCTTAGTTTTTAGGAAGGAAAAAGTGTGTCTTACAGAACGAAAAATACGGTATGTGTTTGTCTACACATGACTGCAGAACTCATTGAGGCATTTTGGAGAAGCATGAAGTCCGAATGGTGGCTCTGTTTCAGCCTGCGTATTGTTTCTGGAAGCAAAAATTAAGCAGATTAACTTTTAAATGCAAACTGAATTGAATTGTTCCTCCATTCCTACGACAGAGGCAACTTGTGCATTCATAGACAGAGCTGGATATAAGAGCAGCCCCAGGACACCACTCCTAGCCAGTCATATATGTATGTAGCAGGCAACTTTTGAGTACCAATTCTGATAGATTACATCCACTGCAACCTGGTGCTCCTTATGTACAGGGAAATAACAAAACCCAGAAAGAAAGGCCTGCATGTTTACCTCTGGCCTGTGTCAAGGAATTTCTACAATGTTTCTACATTAGTGTGTTCAGTGGCTTGTGCTTAATATTTTTAAAATGAAAGGAGGGACAGGGAAAGGAGAGCCGAGATTAATTATGCCCTCCCGTGGCTTCCCGAACCTTCATTTATCCAAGCAGGTTAAAAGTGCTGAGTGACTCTGGTTAGTGGATAACTTAAGGTGCTATTTTCTCACAGCTTGTGTCACAGTCGTAATGTCCTTTAGACAATGTTTCTGTATTAAATGTTTTTAGATCACTGGCTATACATTGGGGCAGATAATTCTTTCCAGCTAGCTGCAAGCAGGCACCAGTCCAGGAAAGGGAAGCTGCAGATGATGAGCGGCTTTAAAGAAAGCGGCGAGAAATATGCATTGTAAGTTCCTAGTCACCCCTGTCTCAGGAAGGTTTTAGATGCAAGATTATATATTAGGCTAGGAATCTGCCGGCAATATAGTCACGCCTTGCTTAATGTCCTCACCAACCTGTTTTTCTCCATCATAGCTTGTGCTATTTTTATGAATTCCTTTCCTCCCTTTCCCCTCCTGAGTGCAATTTTAAAAAATCGTTGCTTTCACTAATATAACATTAATTTGTGATTTATCTTTTTGAGGCAGAGGAACCTAGTCACAGTATCCTGAGGGCCTCAGCTACTGGCCATTGCCTGCTCTTGATCAGAAGCCAACTTTTCAATTAGGAACTGAACATGAATGATCTCTGCTTTTCTTTGCCATTTATCTCATTTCCAAGAGTAGACTCCCCCCTCCCCCACCACCCTCCCCCCCCCTGCACATATAAACACACAGATTCTGAAAACTTGCAGTGCAATTTGAAGTGTGGATCACAGTGTTAATTTTCCTGGTTATAATGCTACCACTTTTGTCTTAGTTTCTACCATTCCTTTTACACCGCATTATCTGGTGTGTTGTGGAACTGTGGCTATTTGATCAATGTACTGCCATGTCATGCTAAATTTCATTCACTCCAGTGGGTGTGGTGTGACACAACAGCAGATGTCATTGAACATGTTGTCACAGGCGTGTTTCCATTCCCCCACAATTCACCCATGATAATAGTGGGAAAGAACTTCATTCTAGAATACCACCTCAAACTTTGTCACATGAACCATGAAAACAACGGGGAAATTACAGTGCAAAACTCTTGTGGTTTTCCAGGTTTCCTGTTCTGTGTCTTTTCTCGTGGAAGCAAAGGACATGGAAATGAGCACAAAACTTCTGTTAGATTTCCCAAAGTGGCTTTCACATTATGTGAAAATTCACATAAAACGAACAAAAAATTTCCAGGCAGGGAAATGATGGGGAAACAGAATAAAGTGCTGTCTGAATGAAGTCTTAATACCCCTCAAGTCGAATTCCACTCCCCCCGCTTTTTAACTGAATACTTTTATTGACATTTTCTAATAAATATTTTTTTATTAATTTTTCAATATCATTCCAAGATCACAGCTTATCGAGAACTACAGCACACCATCCCCATGGTGGGGAAGATGGTGAGCTGCTCAGTTTGTTGTTCAGGTGCTAACCATTCACGGGCAGCTTCAAGGTCCCTCATTCCCCCTTTTTTACATTGGAGTCCCCAAGGCGGTTTGATGGTGCCTTGTACACCTCCTTCCAGCAATTCCTGCAGACAAGCTGGTGCCAAACATATTGCCCTGCTTTCCTTTGGACTATATCAGCAAGGTCGAGAGGGTGGTCTTGTTGTCTGGGCAGGACCTCCAGATACCCTGTCCAGGAGAGGTCATTTCAGCGCTGCTAGCACAGTGGTTTGACTTCACTCCCGGAGGTGTACTCCATTGTTTCTCAAGACAGACTAACGATGACAACAATATTTATTATCTATTAATTAAGTATGGCCCTTCTTCCTTCTCTCCCAAAGGAGCCCAGACTTGGACTAAACAGCCCTCTAGGTTGGGGAACACTTCAAACAGAAGAATGTCTTCTTGCAGCCCTTAAAATTGGGGACTGTCTTTCTAAAGTTGGACATGTGGCCACCCTACTACTGTTTGTAGATAATGTACAGTGGTACCTTGGGTTAAGAAGCTGATTCGTTCTAGAGGTCTGTTTTTAACTTGAAACTGTTCTTAACCTGAGGTACCACTTTAGCTAATGGGGCCTCCAGCTGCCACTACGTGATTTCTGTTCTCATCCTGAAGTAAAGTTCTTAACCCGAGGTAGTCAAAGTCAAATTTTATTAAACGGTCACAGACCAGATTAATAACCCGAGGTACTATTTCTGGGTTAGCGGAGTCTGTAACCTGAAGCGTCTGTAACCTGAGATACCACTGTATATGATTCATTAAATTCATTAAATTCAATAGGCCTAACTACAATACAATACAATACAATACAATACAATACAATACAATACAATACAATACAATACAATACAATACAATACAATACACCGACCTGCCCCATCTCGCCACCTCCAACAATTCTGTAGTTGATTTGTTTCTACCAAACTCTCTTTTACTTTGCTAAAACTTCCCTCCCTAGAGGTGATTCTCACTTTCTGCAGACAAAAAGGGGAAACTGCCTAGGGCAGGGGTTGTCAACCTGGTCCCTACTGCCCACTAGGAATCTAGGTGGGCGGTCGGGGGTTCTAGGGCACAAGCTGAATCCTCCTTCCATCGAGCACTCGTGGGTGGTAAGGAAATTTTACCATCAAGAAAGATGCATTAGTGGGCAGTACGTATAAAAAGGTTGACTACCCCTGGCCTAGGGTTTCCTATATTTATTAGGATCAGCCCCATGGTATGCCTTCTTTTCTGCTTGTGTATCCTGCCCCCATGGTTTTTAAGCAAAGCATGAATAAAAGCTGGGAACGCGGGTGGCGCTGTGGGCTAAAGCCTCAACGCCTAGGGCTTGCCGATCGAAAGGTCGGCGGTTCGAATCCCCGCGGCGGGGTGCGCTCCCGCTGCTCGGTCCCAGCGCCTGCCCACCTAGCAGTTTGAAAGCACCCCCGGGGGCAAGTAGATAAATAGGTACCGCTTACCAGCGGGAAGGTAAACGGCGTTCCGTGTGCGGCTCTGGCTCGCCAGAGCAGCGTTGTCACGCTGGCCACGTGACCCGGAAGTGTCTGCGGACAGCGCTGGCCCCCGGCCAATAGATGTGAGATGGGCGCACAAACCCCAGAGTCTGTCAAGACTGGCCCGTTCGGGCAGGGGTACCTTTACCTTTACCTTTATGAATAATGCTAAGTTACAGAAACTTCATCCCAAAATAGTTTTCTGTCCTGCAAAGAAAATGGAAGTGATTCAATTTTCTCAAGAGTTGGGTTGATTCCCCCCGCAGCTACTTAAGAGAAGGAAGCAAACTTTGTCTTTTCTTTCTCTGCCACATTTAACTTTTCTCTACCTCAGAGCTCAGATTACTTTTTTTAATCAAAGCAGTAATGGAAGAATAGTCCTCACACTCAAATGCAATCACATTTAATCATATTTAATATCCTTATTTCTCAGCTGATCAGACATTGAAAATTTGATTGCTTGAGTTTGATTTAAAACTTAAGGTGAGTCAAATCTAATAAAGAAGTATATTTTTGTTGGTACTCTGTTAAAACTGCTTTCTTTTTGCTTCATTCATTCATTCATTCAACTCTTGGTTTCTTTGCCTGCCCGTACAATTCTGCCAGGAAGAGAGAGCAGAGAATCTCTTGAGATCCCTGACTGTATAACCCGGCCTGCACCAAATGCCTGCAGATGACAGCAAAAATATTTCTTTAGGTGAGAAAATCAGATGCAGACATTTAACCAGATGCTTCCCCCCCCCCCATATATTGATAGTTTCTGCTATTTCGCTTAATATACATCCAGGGACCTATTCTGATTAAAATTATACTGAAAGCATTAATTGATTAGCTAATTAATAACGCAAGCACAGATGCAGTGAGCCTAGTGATGCTGGAATTTCACTCCCTTTAGTTTTGCCAACACTCTGAGTAAGAAATCCTGGGCAAAAATGACTGGTGTGTTGGGGGGGGATGCAAGAGATTGATTTACTGCAGAATTTGTAGTCAAGACAGACATGTCAAGTGTTCCAATACTTTATTCACGTTGCACATATTGAAGACCTCATCAGAAGCCTACGGAGGACAATGGTTGTATTAGCAGATAATCCTGAGGGGGTGCTGTTTGAGGAGAAATTTGCTCCGTTCGCATTTTAATTTGTATTTCCCGAACCAACAAGTGAACTGAAAAGTTGAAATTTGCAGTTCTTCGAATTTTGTGACACAGTTCTTCAACCCAAAAGCATGCATAAAGATGTATATGTTGGTGGAAATAATATATCTTATAACTATTATAAGCAGTGCTTTTTATAGGAAAAAAAGGTTCGAGTACTCACCATGAAGTTCTTACAGTAAGTGCCACGCTTTTTGGAGGTGGGGGAAGGTGCCAGTACCCAGTAAGTAAAGTACAGTTTTCAAACGCCGAAAACCCGGAAGTAAGTGTTCCGGTTTTTGAATGATTTTCGGAAGCCAAACGTCTGATGCAGCTTTCAGCTATTGTTTCTGGGGCGCCCGCACCAGTCAGAAGCTGTGCCTTGGTTTTCTAACATTTCAGAAGTCAAACGGACTTCCGGAACAGATTAAATTTGGCTCTTTTGTTTTTGCTATTTATTTTGTGTTTTTGTGGCTTTTTGGGTTGATTTGTTTTTGTGACTGTGTGGAACCCTGTTCAGCTACTGATTGTGTGACTGCGGAAATGGATAAAAGCCTCCCCCTTCCAAACAATGACTATCATCAGTGCAGGTAAGGGGGGGGAATCAATTGTATTTTTTATAATCTACAATAGTGTCTTATTTATTTTATAGTACAGTACATTGATTATTGCTTTCATTTTATGGATCAGTGCTCTCGTTAGATAGTAAAATTCATGTTTTAGGGGTTGTTTTTAAAAGTCTGGAACGGATTAATCCGTTTTGCATTACGTTCTATGGGAAAGCGTGCCTTGGTTTTGGAACGCATTGGTTCTGGAACGGGCTTCCGGAACGGATTAAGTTTGAGAACCAAGGTGCTACTGTGTAGGTATTTAATTGTATGCTTTGTTCTTTATGACCATTTCTGAAGCTCTCTCTTTCTATCTCTCTCTGCTTGGGCCTTAAATAAATATACTTAGTTTAATGTAAGTAGAGCCTGCTGGGTCGGGCCAGTGACCCATCTGGTCCAGCATCCTGTTCTCACAGTAGCCAACCAGATGCCTTTGGAAACCCGCAAGCAAAACCCAAGCACAGCCTTGCCCTGCCCTTTTCAATCCAGTGGTGAGGATGGCAAAGAGGTGGGCTCTCACTTCTGAAGCCTGTGAGCAAATGCTTTTTTTTATATGGCCGCCGAGACCATATAACACCGGTCTTGAAAGACCTACATTGGCTCCCAGTACGTTTCCGAGCACAATTCAAAGTGCTGGTGCTGACCTTTAAAGCCCTAAACGGCCTCGGTCCAGTATACCTGAAGGAGCGTCTCCACCCCCATCATTCTGCCCGGACACTGAGGTCCAGTGCCGAGAGCCTTCTGGTGGTTCCCTCATTGCGAGAAGCAAAGCTACAGGGAACCAGGCACAGGGCCTTCTTGGTAGTGGCGCCCGCCCTGTGGAATGCTCTCCCACCACATGTCAAAGTGATAAACAACTACCTGACATTCAGAAGACATCTTAAGGCTTAAGGTTCAGGGAAGTTTTTAACGTGTGATATTTACTGTATTTCTGGTTTCTATGGAAGCCGCCCAGAGTGGCTGGGGAGGCCCAGCCAGATGGGCGGGGTATAAATAATAAATTATTATTATTATTATTATTTTGCCCGCCTGCCCTCCCGGAAACCCAGTTGCTGGAAACTGAGTGGCAGGGATATATAATAATATAATAATAATTTATTAATTATACCCCACCCATCTGGTTTCCCCAGCCACTCTGGGTGGCTTCCAACAGAATATTAAAATGCAATAACTATTAAACATTAAAAGCTTCCCTAAACAGGGCTACCTTCAGATGTCTGGTAGTTGTTTATTTCCTTGACATCTGGTGGGAGGGTGTTCCACAGGGTGGGTGCCACTACCAAGAAGGCCCTCTGCCTGGTTCAATGTAACTTGGCTTCTCGCAGCAAGGGAACTACCAGAAGGCCCTCGGCGCTGGACCTCAGTGTCCAGGCTGAACGGTGCAGGTGGAGGTGCTCCTTCAGGTATACTGGACCGAGGCTTTAAAGGTCAGCACCAACACTTTGAATTGTGCTCAGAAACGTACTGGGAGCCAGTGTAGGTCTTTCAAGACGGGTTTTATATGGTCTCAGCGGCTGCTCCCAGTCACCAGTCTAGCTGCCGCATTCTGGATTAGTTGTAGTTTCCGGGTCACCTTCAAAGGTAGCCCCACCTTGAGCGCATTGCAGTAGTCCAAGCGGGAGATAACTAGAGCATGCACCACTCTGGCGAGACAGTCCGCGGGCAGGTAGGGTCTCATCCTGCATACCACAGGGCCTCTAGTTGGCCACTGTGACAACAGGATGCTAGACTAGATTGTTCTGAGCCAGAAGAGCTCTTTGTATGTTCTGAACGTGGAGATGATTCTGTACCTGGCAGTAGCTCACCAGTTTCCAGACACGTTCTCGTGCGTTGTTATTCGACTTACGCACAGGATTCTTTTCTGCCTTCCACAGCACAATCTGTCCTTAACATACAGACTGTTTGGTTCCTGCTTAGCAGTGTTACAAAGGGAACGCTTGCGCCCATTGTTCCGTATACCTTCTTTTGAGCCGCAGTAGGCGACCCATAGGGAACGGCCACATGGGTCCTCAAGATCACAGCTTATCAAGAACAATTGAAGCAGGGTTCCTTGTTGGATGCCTGCTGGGCCCATGCAAATGCACAAAAGCTGGATTTCTAGCAATGTTCTGCCCCGCCAGTAAAGCATGGTGTGGGCAAAGTGTTAAGACCTGCCTCGGGGCTTAAACAGAGGGCATCGTTTCCTAGCTTGTGCTTCAAGTGACATGAATGGTGTTATTATGCTTGCCATGGCGGGGGGGGGGAACAGCTTGGAGAAAAGAGGTTAGGAAATCTGATCCTTTAAGTCCCAGCTATATGTATAAAGCTCTGCTTTTAAAAAATAAAAATAAATCCCTTTATTGGAGCTCTTATGCAGACAAACAGCACAGACAGTTCATACAGAAATTTTTCAAAGCTGCAGAAGGGAACTAAGCATAGTTTCACAACTTATGAATTCCCCACGGCGTGTGCTTCTTGTACATCGGGTGATGCTATGGTCTGCTGTGAAGAAGGAACCTCTTGGATAGCAGAGGATTGCTTTGGTTGCTCTCCAAGGTTGCAGCTCAAGAGAATGGTGGACTAGATGTGCCTATGCTCTATTGCAGCATTGCAGCAGAGCTCTCCCTGTGTCCTAATGCCAGTCATTAATAAGATACGAGTTGGGTTGAAATGCCTGAACTGTTGGGATCGGGGGCACACATTAGATCAGGTGTGATAAACCTTAGGCCCTCCAGATGTTGCTGAACAAGAACTCCTAGCAAGCATGGTCAGCATCCAGGGATATGGGGGGGAGTTGTAGTTTAGCAACATCTGGAGCTCCAAAGGTCCCCCAGACCTCTGCTTAATGGGTGCCTGGGATGCTGACAGTTCTTTTTTTTATATAAATTTTTTATTGGTTTTTCACAGTTTATATAAACACAAACAATACACAATACAAACACACAAAAACATAAACAAACATGTATAATTTCATATCCTTTTTTCTTAAACCTTACTTCACCGACTTCCCCGTACCTCCCCTTTCTGCATTCCAATTCCCAAATTTATTTCAGCAAATCCTCCCCCTTACTATTATCCAATTTTCCCTTGTTCTTTTCTTTTACTTAATCTTCCACAGCTGTAATCCCCTGTTTTCTATAACTTCCACATTTTAGTCCTCATTAATTTTACAATGTTTCTTAAGATAGATTTTAAATTTCTTCCAATCTTCTTCCGCTGTCTCTTTCCCCTGGTCTCGGATTCTGCCAGTCATTTCAGCCAGTCCCATATAGTCTATCACCTTCATCTGCCATTCTTCCAGAGTGGGTAGAGCCTGTGTCTTCCAATACTTTGCCATAATAATTCTTGCTGCTGGGATGCTGACAGTTCAGACATTTCAACCCCAAGTTGTATGCTAACTGGTAGGAACAGCATGGGCCAGGACAGTTTCTGCAGAATTAAATTTCATGGAAGAAGCCTCAAACTCATCTGGACCAACCCACTGCAATTGCAGGCTGTAGCTACAGCATCTCTGGCAGATGGCAATTCAGCCTCTAAATAAATACCTCCAGCAAAGGAGAGTCCACCACCTCCTGAGACAGTCTGTTCCACTGTTGAACAGCTCTTACCATTAGGAAGCATCTGCAAATGCTTAGTTAAAATCTGTTTCCCAGCATTTCCCACCCATTCGTTCTGCCACTGTATCAGAGAACAAGCTTTGGTACACACATAGCTGTGAGAATATATATTATTGATTATGTTTTATGCACATGTAAGAATTAGGTGCTGCAAAAATGTTGTTGTTGTTTTTGTACAACAGCCCTGCTGAAAAACTCAGTCTAAAGCAAAAATTCAGCATATTTTTAAAAATATGGAGGAGGGAAGAAATAATAGGAGGTGTGAAGGAAAGAAGAAATAATAGGAGGGATTGGTAGGAAGATCAATACATGCTAGCTGAAAGCAAGGAAACGAACATGCCATAAGATGCTTATGAAAGGCTGGGAGGATGTGAATGGTCTGAGATCGACAGGCAGAACATTCCTAACAAAGAAAATGCCCACACATCAGACTAAGAGGTGCAAATCCAACTTAGAAAGTGAAAATCAAATCACGGAAATGTAAGGAACGAATAGATTGTGGAAGAAAAGAAAGTGGAAGCAAGGCGGGAAAATAAGAGGGAGTCATGGACGTGGTTAAGAGTTAGTAAGCAGACAAACAAAAAACCCCAACAAGTTAAATCTAACGCAGACAACGGGATTCTTTCCCATCTACTTAGCAGTCAGGTCAGGTTCTACCCCCCTCACCGTGGTTTGTTGATATCACATATTAACCTGCAGTCCATGATAAATATGCATCGTCTCATGTTGTTGCATAAACATTTCTTTAATGGCAAATTGAGAGTAAACAAAAACAAGGCAAAGCAATATTAGAAGCCTTGATGGCTTATTAATCATTTATGGGAAGTTTGCTAATTGCATAGATACTTTAAAGTGACATGTGCAATATGTGTGTGCGTGTGTGTCAAAGGGAACATAAGTTGAGGAGTTCCTGTGCATAACAACTGGCCAGTGTGCACATTTGCCAGGCTTCATGGGGAATGTGCAAATCATCCTTCCATAAAGAGGGAGTTGGGCACATGTTTGGGTCAGAAACCACCTGAAAGGCTCGGAAGAGGGCATGGCTGGCTGGCCGGAAATTTGCACTGGAGCAGTCCACACTGCAACATTATGTTGCAGGCCCCACTGGTAACCTTCTTTCACCCCCCAAAAGTAGAGTTATATAGATGTGTGCTCATAGCTACCATGAATGTGTCTGGTTTTGAAAAGACTGCTGCTATATGAAAGAGGTAGGGCATTGGTGAAAAGATTTCCAGTATCTTTAGCTAAATGCCCCTCAAGTAGCTGGACTTGCAAGTGGAAAGGCCATTACTCAAGACCTAGGAAAGCTTCTGCCAGCCAGCAGGACAGACAGCATTTCCTAGGCTTGCCATACATCAGGAAAATTCCTGACATGCCCTGGTTTTCGAGTGTAAAAATGGTCTTGGGGGAATTTTGGCAAATCGGTAAAATGCCAGGAAAAACCAGATGCATGGGGAAAGTAGAGGAAAGCTCCTCCCCCCTAAATCACTTTGTTGGGGGGAGGTTTCCCTCAAAAAGATCAACAATTTTGGGGTGCTTCTTAAAAAAAGCTCAACTTTGCTGGTGTCAGGAATGTTACTTTTTTTGAAACATGGCACCGTTTGCTGAGATGACCTGGCTCAATGTAAGGCAGCCTGAGTCATGTGTGATAACATGTGAACAAATAAACATAGATCAAGGCGGTCCTGGAAGGAGAACAAACATTTTTCTTCCTTAAAAGTGAAATGCTGATAAGAAAACAAAGGAGCAAGACTGTTTTAAACAAAGAAGCAAGAGAGTTCAGGTTTCCGTTCCTCACTTTCATGTTTTTTAAAATATATAATTCCCGATTTATAACAGGTTTGTGTGCGTGCATGCGTGTGCACGCACAAAGGTATAGAGGGACTTTTGCCCAGTCCTTTGTATAACTTTGATGGGAATAAGTAATATGACAGCCTCCATTCTCTTGTCAGGAAGAGGGGTGAAGACTTCATTTACTTCAAGTCATGGGTGTAATAGATTAAACTTGAGAATCCATTTCAGTCAGGGAAGGGTGGATGTTGATGAAGTTATGCGCTTACTGCACCTTTTAAAATGAAATATTTAAACAAGTGGAACCTTACGTGGTTGATGCATTAAGCCAGCACTAGATGTAAATCAAACAACACCTAAATGTCCTTTAACAAAGTCAATTACCTTATATAAGCTTAACAGAGATGGAGTTCCTTTTATCCCACACATCTGCCATTTTTTCCCCTACAGAGATAAAGACCTTTCCACAGAGGCAGAATATTATTTATAACCCCTTGGTGTTGTGCCATAAATTGCATGGAACCTTAAAAAACAATAATTAAACAACAAATGCTAAAAACAAACTAAAATAAAAAATAAACAACAGATGCATTTCGTATTGGTGGTGTTGGTGTTGCAAAGATGAAGTATCTACTGGAAACATCAGCTCAGTTCCTGAAATCATCTGTGTTAGATTATGTAGATACCATCTATGAAAATACTTCTAAACTTAATCTGTCAGGACTTCAAAGCGTCTGTAAGCAAATAGTGAGATTTGCATTAGATTTTTGACTTTGAAATCCATTATTGTAAGTTGCTTGCTGACTTTGATTTGCAGTCTTTTTACACCTCAGAAAGGAAGGTGTAAAAGGCAGAGTATTAGTTTATAGATGTTCGCAGACTGTTTTTCGGATAAGACCCATTTAAATCTCTTTTGAAGGTCAATCCCGGTGCTTATCATTCAAGAAGTAATAACAGAGAGAGGCTGCCTTGACAAAAGTCTGCTTTAAAACACAAAATAGCAGGGATGGAACAAACTTACTTAACTTTTGACCTGGCATGATATTGCCGTTCTAAAGCATTTTGCCTCCACAGTGCTCCTATTAACATAAAGGGGTGTGGGAAGAGGAATTATCCACAGGGGTGCTTGGAGTGATTATGAGGAAACAACAAGGTTCAGTTATTTATATGTGAGGGGCCAGTTTCACCTGCTTTCAGACCAGAGAGTAGGATGAGGGGGGGAAAGCAACAGTGCTCTGTAGTGCGTTAAACCAGGGAGCAAGAATCTGTCACCCAACATGGGGCTTGAACCCCTGCTTAAAAACCTCCAAGGAAGTCCATCTGAGCTCTGTGAGTGTGGCTTTCTCCCGATTGGATTGAATTGTATAGTTTTTGAGGACTGGGACATTTGCAGGGAAACCAAAATGCTTGTTTACAAAGCTATTGTACCACCAAGCTGGAACATGGACCACTTATAAATGCCATCTCCAACTCCTCAAAAGATTCCATCAACGGTGTCTCTGAAAATTTTTACACATCACATGGAAAGACAGGCGTACTAATACCATGTACTGGAAGAAGCAAAGATCTTCAACATCAACTTCGTTGGACTGGTCATGTTTGTGCAGATGCCTGATTATCGTCTTCCAAAGCAACTACTCTATTCCAAACTTAAAAATGGAAAGCGTAATGCTGGTGCTCTGAAGACACTCGAACTCAGGACACAAGGGAGAAACATGCTAGGAGGAAGGCACGCTTGGCAAATCCACACCATGATCAGCTCCCACCCAGAAACCAATGACCCCACTGTGGAAGGACATATGGATCCAGAATTGGCCTCTACAGTCACTTACAGACTCATTGTTAAAACTGTGTTTATGGAAGACATGCTTACTTGGCTATGAGTGCTTGCCAAAGAAGAAGAGTTAGGGATGAGCCTGAGGAGAGTTCTAAGGGCCACCTAGACTTGAGGGACGCATTCAGCTGCAGGGCCTGAGATTCCCCACTCTTGATCCAACTGATCTAACAGGTCTATCTGTGGGCAGATGTTCTTTCTGGTAACCTGGCCCTCATTATACCTCACTTTAACTCAAGATATTATGAGGAATAATTCTGTGTAGCATGAAATACGAACTTCTCCCTCTTGCCCTTCCTTAAGTTTTTGCTGGCCTCCAAGGAATCTAACCAAGGGACAATATGAATGCCCTGCAAAAAGACTGGTATTGATGAACTGGAAAAATAAAAGTGCAGCTCCCTTTAATGACTGGATTGAAGATATGTACATACTCGCTATACATGAACAAACTGTGTACAAACGTAGACTTGCCATGGACCAATTTAACAATATATTGAATTCATTCTTATAAATATATTAGATTAAGGTCTGGTTAACTACAATAACACGTTCGTCCCTTTGTAACGTACACAATATTTTTTTCAGTTGTTTTTTCCTACATGGGTACTATTTCTTGTTTCTTCTTTTTTCTGTCTTATCTTACTCTGTGCACTTGTAATCTTGTACTTTTTACTTTTCAATAAAGAATATAAAAGAAAAAAGAAACAGTGCAAACCCCACCCCACCCCAAAATTTTCTTGCTGACCTCCATGTCAGGACAGTAACCTATGAAACCATTCAAACTCCTATCCAGTTCAGCTCCCATCCCATCCTCTGTGACAAGATCTCTTTGCCCCAGTTTTGTATCTCATGAAGGCTTCAGGAGCCACTGCCGAGTCAGATCATTTTGGCTTGGCTCCCCTAAAATGAAGCTGTTTATGTTGTCGTTTGACAAACGCGTTTCCCTGACACATGAGGCAAGCTGGAACGTATGGAAAACCGAAGAAAAGGAAGAAGATTACATTTGAAAGTGCTTCTGTTCCCTCCACACACTGGGAAATTGAATTTCAACATGAACTTCTTAAGCTGGCCTAGAAATACGAGATCATAATGTAGGTCAGGGCAAATAAGAGTAGTTTAGTCCTATTACCCTAAGCTTACATACTCGGGCGTATGTCAAACATTAGATTTAGATAGTTAAAACTTTAACTCCTGAAGCGAAGATGAAGAATATCCAGGATCTTCTTAAAGGAGTGTAAGCTTATATTTCTTAAATGCAAATGCAAAAGGAACTAAGCCCCCACTCTTAAGAGACTGACTTAGAAACTTCAGCATACCGGTATATAGGAAGATAAGAGAGAGAGAGAGAAAGAGAAACCTTTTTTTTTTTGAGAAATCGTGTTTCTAAAGACACATGTTTTCACATCCTGAGAGTGTTAGACAAGACTCTGGCATTTATTTATTTTTTGATATTTTTCTTCCACTCTCTCCGCTGAAGCAAACGCCCCAGAATTATTACTCAAGTGGTAGCCCAGTATACATTTCCCTCCCCCCACTGCTTCCTGCTGACCTGACAATAGCAATTTATTTCCTTTCTGACTGGGAACCGCTGGGGAACTATCAATCATAATCTTTCCTCCTATTGATTCCAGTCAGTAGCTATTGACAGCTCTAAAAAGATTATGTTTTAATTGGGGATCAGATAAATGGCATTTTAAGGTTTAATTTCACTTTTGCGCCTTCCTGTAAGGGCATGCCAGCGGTTCTAACCCTGAACGAGCAGGAAAATGACCCCCAGTACAGGAAGAGCCCGGCCTGAAGTGACTGAAAATCTTTCGCTATCACAAGGCTGAAAAGGTTGACAATGAAGTTGAATTCATTAGTGCTACCTTTGCTTAAGGCACAGTATGTCCACATTACTGGGCTCTTGTTTTAAGCAATAGGAGCTGTGAGGAGAGCAAGGAAGGGAGAATCAAAGTAAGTTGAAATGGCATCCAGTGATTTTGGGGCGTTTTAGTCAAAAGATTAAAAGCAGCAACAGGCAGATATGTCGGTTTATGACCCATGTCAATTTTGCCTTAATTCCATGCTCTTTTTCCATTATCTGGGAATTTAAAAACCAATCCATTCAAAATCTGTAAGTAAATCTGTATTGTTTCCGCAAAAGGCATGTTTAAATGTTCAT
This sequence comes from Podarcis vaucheri, assembly GCF_965113315.1. Lineage (NCBI taxonomy): Eukaryota > Metazoa > Chordata > Lepidosauria > Squamata > Lacertidae > Podarcis > Podarcis vaucheri. The sequence goes on along the minus strand of NC_138759.1, from coordinate 20,563,735 downwards.
TTCCCCATAAAATGCATATTTAAATATGCATTTAAACTGCATTGCAACATTCTCATATGGGTGAAATCCACATTACATTGATGGGGGGGGGGGATTTTGATTCAGTTCACTTTTAAAGACAAACTTAACAAGATTCTTACTTTCAGAAACAACGCCCAGACGAAAACACAGCCACCCTTTGAAATATGCACTATATTAGATAAAATAACATACAAAATTGCATTATATCAAGGGAAATTGCTTTGCAAGTTTGAGTCTATTAAGCAACATTTCATACTAAAAGTTGCACTACAATGCTGATGTATTTACATGTTGACGCTCTGACTTTCTCATGATGAGTGGATAAACGAGAAATGGAGAGGAAGTAAAATCGACACATCTACCCATCTCCATTCTTTCAAGGTTTTCTCTGCAGATTTTCTTGAATGCACTAAGGGTGGCGTTCAGCTAAATAACTGCATAAGTGCAGCAGGGTTTTCCCACTCCTCCCATTGTGCACCCCCCCATCCTCAAATCTGCTCCAGATATTTGGGGGGGGGGACACACCCAGAAAAGATCTTCATGGGGTGAGGGGAGGGAAGCAGAAAGCATCATGGTGTAAGTGGAAGTCATTACAGAATCAAAAATCATTGTGCAAGCGGAAGTCATTCTCCTTGAGCAGCTGAGGGTCCCTTGCAGGTCTACAATTCTTTGGTTCTCTGAATACAGCCCTAAAAATTCACATTTAAATTGGATGGACTTTATGTGCATGCAGTCTTCCCCTAGAATATATACCTTTGGATGATTTTCAATTTTTGATGGAAGTCACCCAGAGTGACTGAGGCGAACCAGTCAGATGAGTGAGGTATAAGAAAAATTATTATTATTATTATTATTATTACAGTGGTGCCTCGCAAGATGAAAAGAATCCGTTCTGTGATTCTCTTCGTCTAGCGGTTTTTTCATCTTGCAAAGCAAGCCCATTGACGGATTAGCGCTATTAGCGCTATTAGCGGCTTTTAGCGGCTTATCGGATCAGCTGATAAGTGGCTTAGCGGCTTAGAAAAAGGGAGGGGGACCGCAGGAACTCGCAAGACATTGTTGTCTTGCAAAGCAAGCCCATAGGAGATTCGTTTTGCGAAGCACCTCCAAAATGGAAAACTCTTTCGTCTAGCGAGTTTTCCGTCTTGCGAGGCATTCGTCTTGCGGGGCACCACTGTATTATTATTATTATTATTATTATTATTATTATTATTATTATTACCTCAGTGCATTGCCCCCTCCAATACACATTTTTGTGTGCATTAAAAATGAAACAAAAATATAAAAAGTCTGAAATTGGATAGCCGAATTGGGAGAAATGCATAATCCAATTTTGTTCTGACCAAAATGTAAGTGGATTAGGTCGGTTTGCTTTAAAATGCAGACTGAAAGAATTTCTCCTCTTGCTGGGACAAGGTGGCAGTCTCTTAAGGAATTTGAATGATGTCTTGTATATATGTATAAGGGGGCAGATCCCTTTCCCCCCTCCCTAATTTTCTGATAGTTAAATTTACTTTCCCTGCTGAAGAACTAAGGTCTGTCCAGGTCATGGGTGACGTCTTTGCCAAACCATCTTTAAAAACTGTGTTGTGCTTTGTGATGAAACATTTGGTTTTCCTTTCTCTCCTTGCTCAAGGCCTCTGGAAGATGAAAGGCACTTCCACCCAGCCCCCTATCTAAAATCTATTGTCAGTCACTTTGCACCTGTACCAAAAGCAAACAGACAGAGGACTCTTACCTGGCTGCTTGCCAGCTTTTTCCTGACTGCTGCCACCACATTAATTAATGAGCCTTTGGTGGACTTGTCAATCAGATTTCCACTTGTAAACCGCCTCCTCTTTTAACAGAAGCCTGACAATCAAGCATATATTTAACATTTTGTACACAATAGAAGATATTGGCTGTCAGAATCTAAATGGAATATTTCATATTTGCTTGATGAATAAATATGACTCTTTCTCTTCCGCTCATTACCTTGATGGGTCATGCTTTAAAGCAAAATAAAATAACTTTGATTCCTTTAAGGAAATATTTAGAGGCCTTCAAAGAACGAGGCAAACCAGAAATAAAATTCTCCTTGAAAACAGGAAGAAAAACTTCCACCTTTTTATGTTAGGTGTGTTAAGATTTGACTCTGAAACGCTGCTCTGGGTACCTGACCGTGACAATAGCAGGGACTTTTCTGTGGTGGCCCTGCTTCTTTTGAAATCTCTCCCATGAGGTTCAACAGCCACAAACTCTCCTCTGTTTCCAGAGGGTGTGTGAAAACTTGTTTAGTTGTGAAATAGACAAAGCAAGAGAAACAGCAGCAATGCAAACAGGGAGTGGCTAAGGAGACCAGGGATGAGAGACAGAGGATTGCATGTATTCTACAAGCAGACATGCTGGTGACTTTTGCTTCCAAGCTTGGCCGTGTGTTGCCCACCTACACAAAAGGAAACCTACAAATCTTCCATTTGAGAAAGGAAACCAAATGGGTGGAAATCCTTGTGGGCAGGATGCATGAGTTTCCTTTATGGAGAAGAGAAGACCTGTTGCAAAGAAAGGGAAAGTGCGAGTGAGTCATGTTTCCCATTTCGTGTGTTACGTTGCCCCATGTGAAAGAGTCCATAGAACCAAGAGGGACAGAAACAGGGCAATGCAAATGTTACTGAGCTCGAGCTTGCAATAACCAAGGTGGGATGATAAAATTCAACATAGCATTTAGGTTTCCTCTGAGGAGCAGTAAAGAAGACAACCTCTTAAAAATTCCTAAGTATACTGGATACTTCAGATCCTTCCCGATAGCAGGTTTAATTGAAATAACCTCAAAGCTCATTTCCAGAAGACGGCATTAATTGGCTCAGCTAACCTTACTCATGAACAGCCATTTATGTTTCATGCACTAACTCTTATATGGGCCAGGAACTAAAGTGATGAGGGTTATCTGGTGGTTAATGGCAGTGATTGTACGTCTGCCCAGAGAAAATTAGGATCACAGGAAGCTGACATTCTACCAGGTTAGATTACCTGTCCTTCTAGATTAGCATTGTTTACTCCACCTGGCAGTAGTTCCCTGGCAGACATCTTTACCATCAGCCTATCCCCTGATTCTTTTTAATTGGAGGTGCCAGGGATGAAACCTGAAACCTTCTACATCAGGGATGGGGAACCTGTGTGGCCCACCCAGATGTGGTTGGATTTGAACTCTCCTTCATCTCCAGCCAGCATGGTCAGGGGTGATGGGAGTTCTGGTCCAACCACAACTGTTAGACCCTAGGTTCCCCATCTCTCTCCTACATGTAAAAGCACGTACTCCAAATGTGCTCTGAGTGCTGGAAGATTCAGGACAGACAAAACTGAAGCACTTCTTCACCAGGAGCACTGTCAAGCTATGGAATTTGTTCCCATGTAAATAATAATAATAATAATAATAATAATAATAATAATAATAATAATAACTTATTTACACCCCACCCATCTGGCTGGGCTTCCCCAGCCACTCTGGGTGGCTTCCAACAAACTATTAAAATACAGTAATGCATCAAACATTAAAAGCTTCCCTAAACAAGGCTGCCTTCAGATGTCTTCTAAAAGTCTGGTAGTTGTTCTTCTCTTTGACATCTGGTGGTAGGGCGGGTGCCACTACTGAGAAGGCCCTCTGCCTAGTTCCCTGTAACTTGGCTTCTCACAGGGAGGGAACCGCCAGAAGGTCCCCGGCGCTGGACCTCAGTGTCCGGGCAGAACGATGGGGGTGGAGACACTCCTTCAGATATACTGGACCGATGAAGTGATGGACACCAACTTGGATGGCTTTAAAATAGGGCTAGACAAATTCATGGAGGAGGATGTGATCTTCGGCTACTTGCCGTGACTGCTGTGTAGTACCTCCAGCAAAAGAGATGGCCTGTCCCTGAAACCCAATTGGTGGGGAATACAAGGGGGGAGAGTGCTGTTGTTCTCATGTCCTGCTTGTGGGCTTCCCATCACAGGCATCTCATTGGTCATTGAGAGAACAGGATGTTGGAGCAGATGGACCACTAGGCTGATCCAGCAAAGCCCGCCTCTCATTCTTAATTTCTTTGGTTTTATTTAATAATTCAATATGCATCCTGCTCTCCCTCGCAAAGGAACCCAGAGCAGCAAATATATCACTGATTAAAAAATTCAATTAAAAATAAAAGAAGAACCTATTTAAAACAGTTAAAAACATCTAAAACAATATAAAAGCATGTAAGATGTTCTACCACTGAGCTATTGTTTTGTCTCTAGAAAGACTAGGAGATGAAATAGGCGGCATTTTACTCTTCTTTCCTTTGTGGACTAGATTCTTTTGTGTATATTGGAACAGAAGGAGCGAAGTCCCATGAAGCTTTTCTTCATGTAGAAATGCAACTTTCTGTTATGAGATTTTTTTAAAAAATAAAAATAAAAATAAATCCATGCTGGGTGAACCTTTGTATGACTGGATTGGAAGCCAGCCATGCTATCAAGCTTGCCCACAGAACCTTCATGTATTTGATATATCTGGTAACTGGCCTTTCCGACATGAGAGCCAGTGTGGTGTAGTGGTTAAGAGTGGTAGTCTCGTAATCTGGGGAACCGGGTTCACGTCTCCGCTCCTCCACATGCAGCTGCTGGGTGACCTTGGGCTAGTCACACTTCTTTGAAGTCTCTCAGCCCCACTCACCTCATTTTGAAAGTCAGTGCATCAGTTCATATAGCAGTCTGACTTATATTACCGGGATTGCCTGTTCAGGGATGGTAAATGTGGTACCCTGGAGACATTGCTGGACTCCAACTCCTCCCAACCCCAGCCAGCATGGCCAATGTTCAAGGATGGTAGCCCAACAACATCTGCAGGGCACCAGGTCAACCACCAGTGCCTATGTTTCTGGCATGAGACGGTGCAATTTGGTCTACTGAGTCAGCGGGGATGATGTTCAGCTTCACCTCAGCAGTCTGGGACTTGAACTTAGAGAACAGAAGCCCTTTATTCACTAGTCTCCACAGTCATTCAGCTCATTTGCAAGGGGGAAAGAACACTCAAAGGATCGGTTGGCACATTTTGTCATTCTCATCTTGCCTGAGTTTTGAGTGGTAATTATATGCCACCTCCTGTGCGCAGATAAAAGTTGGATCATCTCCAACATTTGTTTTGGCATGTTTTGTGGTGCAACTAAAGCTCAGCTCGAAATGCCTGTGCCTGAGAGTTAATACAGGCTAGTTCCAGTTGGACTTTTAGGTGTTTGTGGGACCTGGACAGTGGCATATCAGTGGCCCTTTCTGTGGAGAAAGGGCCAGCTGAAGAGGAAATATCTTGGAAGGCTTCCCCAAGCATGTACATTAAATGAAAGATGCACCCCCTTCAGATGGAACTCTCTTGCTAGGTGCTTGAAAACCCCCTGTTTTTGCAGTCCAAGACACACCGAAAAATAGGAATGTTGACTAATTCCTTGGACAGGAACCATGAATGGTTGGACTGTATTTGGCTTAGTAATTCACACTGAGACCCAGGATGGTAGGGAACTGGCCCCATGGACCAAATTAGGACCTCTGTGAGGCCTAATTCAGCCCACCCTTGGGTTACAATGTTGGACTAGGCCTGAGATGACCTCTGTTCAAATCCTCACTCCACAATGAAGCTCATGGGGTGACTTTGGGTTAGTTGCTCTCAACCTATCCTGCCTTAGAGTTATGGGCCTGCCCTGTCATTAGACAGAATGAGGTGACTGCCTCAGGAATCGGATGCTGGAAGCCAGCAGCAGAAACTGCTCTAAGCTAAAGGTATCAGTTCCTACAAAGCTACCTCACACTTAAAACATTCCATATCCAAATTTTATTCTCTTTTCTTCTCTCCTGCCATTTGTCCACAGACATATATATATGTGTGTATATATTTTAAACCAACTGAAATGGAACAAAATACTCCAGCAAGTCTTTCCGTGACTTGCTGATGAGATGTGGCCCATCTGTCATGTCACATCAGACTTCATTTGAATGTGGGATAACCTCTAACATGAGACAATGTCATGCTGCTGTTACTGTACTTAAGGATACTCTGCTATACGTAGGTAAAAAAAGGAGGAGAGGTTGAGGGTATGCCATTGCCAGATTCTCATTCTTTCATCGCTCCCACTGTATTTGAGCTACATGAAAGATGAAGAAGAGTATTCAGTAGGGATGGAAGGATCTGTCAATGCTGGTTTTCTTAGTTACTCATTTTCTTAATCTTAAATTCAGTTCTCCACATTTTGCAGCTTATTTGTAATATTTAAAAAACAAAAACAAAAACCTCCTCATGAAAATTTGCATTTTAGTGCAATTTTCTCCCAATAAACAGTTTTCTATGCAGTTTTGCAAGCAATTTCCCCTAATATAGCCCATTGCTGTGCATTATTTTCACTAATATAGTCAATTGTATGTGCACTTTTGTAAATGGTATTAGGTTGGAGAAGTGCATTGCAAAATTTGGATAAATGTAAATTTCTAAGGATAGCTATTTTTTTTTATTTCAGAAAGTGAGGAGTTGATAGATTTGGCTTTAAATGCACACTCAATTTTCTCCTCCCATCCCTACTATTCAGTTTGAATCATCTCCATAAATCAGAACCTGGATAGCTGCAGAACAGGGCCTTGTTGCTACCAACAGAAAATAATTTACTTAGTTTAAGTCCTCATTACACAAAAAGGGTTTAAAATGGTTGCAAAGGGAAAGTAGCAAACTTTTAATACTTTTAATTTTGGCTTATTGAAAGCCCCGAAGTGTCTTTCCTTCTAGGATGCTGGATGAAATAATATTCTTAAATTTCGTTTTTAGTTATAATTTTGCCCCTGATGGCAGATTACATGGCTAATATTTTACAAAGTGGAACTGACTGTTCATTCACATAGTATGCTTATTTCGTTTGGATTCCCATGTTGTTCTCCAAGGCTGGATAATGATGCATTTGAAATGAGGAAACTAAAGCATATACAAGATTATATCAGCACTGTTTTTGTTAGATCCCGGGAGTTCTAAAACCTGCCTGTGTCTTTGTTGCTGTTTTTTCATATATTAAAAAATATTTAAAGTAGGAGGGACTGCACCCCTGCTCACTCTGCTTGCCAACCCCATCCCCACTTCCTTACATGAACCTCCTATAACTTCCTGAGAGCCAGTGTGGTGTAGTGGTTAAGAGCAGTAGTCTCGTAATCTGGTGAACCGGGTTCGCTTCCCTGCTCCTCCACATGCAGCTGCTGGGTGACCTTGGGCTAGTCACACTTCTCTGAAGTCTCTCAGCCCCACTCACCTCACAGAGTGTTTGTTGTGGGGGAGGAAGGGAAAGGAGAATGTTAGCCGCTTTGAGATTCCTTCGGGTAGTGATAAAGCGGGATATCAAATCCAAACTCCTCCTCCTCCTCCTCTTCTTCTTCTTCCCCCATGCAACCACTAGGTTTCCTTTTCACTTTCCCAACCCCATTTCTGAAGCCACTTTACACTCTGTTTTCACCTTCTCCCAAATTCCCATTCTCCTCCCCTCTACTTTCATCCATCCCCTGCTCACAGACCTCCTGTGTGGTAACCTGTTTTGTTTTGTTTTTGCAAATTTCCTTTAAAACTAGCTTGAAAATGTCAGTATCCCCTCCTGTTTCTGCAGCCCCTTTTTGTACCCCCACTTTCGCCTTCAACCTCAGCCCCATGCCTCTGACAGTCTTTTTGCAACCCCCCTTCCCACCTCCCATCATTTTCACCTTCACCTGGTTTTCTTCCCTTGTCCCCCTTCCTTTTTCCAACTCCCCCTTGCACACAAATCACCTCCCCATTTCCATGTTTCCTCCTCTCTCCCATTTCGCTGCCCCCTTTGCACACACACCATTTTAAAAATTCATTACTGTCAGCGTTGCTTCAAGATCCTAGCTCACAGAGGATCACGCTAGCCAGCGGTCACTTTGTAAAAGTCTTTATTGAGTTACAGTTTCCATTCTCAAGCTGCTGCGTGCAGCTCTACGTCTTAAGGGTTAGACCGGCGAAGCTCCGTCTGAGTCTCCGCCCCCTGTACACCAGCTAAGTACCCTAGCCTTACTCCACCTTTTCCGCCTGACCATTCTTCTCTGGGTCCCTCTGCCCCCCGTGGTCTCTTCCTTTCGGGACGCTTCTGACGCTGACCCCCCGGACCCTTCTGTCTCCTTGCGTCGGGCTTTAGGACCTGGCTCTCTTTCCGGGCTGCTTACTACGCCACTTTCCTGTGTATTTGAACTTGGCGCGCGCGCCCAACCTTCCACTTTCCGCCTGACCGTTTCCTCGCTCCCCGATGGAGGTGTGGCCACTCCTGACTCATGCCCTCCCTCCTGCTGCGAGCTGCCAGAGCTCAGTACCTGGCGCCCTTCCTCTCCACTGCGTTCTGCTGGTGATGCTGGCCCCGATTTCCAACTGCTGCTCTCTGAGCCCCCTCTGGACCCTTCTTCCTGGGGTGTCCCCCTAAGCTCCCCCCTTGCTCTGGTCACTGGCGCTCCTTTCTGTGAATCTTCTGATTCACTGGAAAGACTCGGAGATCTCGGGTCGTCGTCATCGCTCATCTTTCCTTCGGACTCCTCCCCCTCGCTCTCTGTTTCCTCCCTTGCCCTCGCCTCTGCTCCTGAACCCCTGACAATTTCACTTTTAATTTGAATACCACCTTTCTATATTACTATGCACCAGTCGGCTTACAGCAACAAAATATACAACAAAGGACACACACCTTTTAATAATCCGATTCAATACAAAAAAGTCATAATAAAACGCAACTTTAAAACGGAACGACTTATATCAAACAAAGTAATATCTGATAATCTATTAGAATATAACAGTGTGCAATAAAATTAACTCTCAAAAATCAACAAGTAACTGTTAAACAGAAATTCACTCTTAACAATTACAGTAAATAATGTCATGATATTGTCAGTTTGCATTTCTTAGTGCAGAAAGTGTTGATCTGATATGCAGAGATCTTTCCTATTCACGAGGGTTCTGGAAGCTTCTAGAAGCTTCTCTGTGTGAAAGAAGCTACATGATGTTTGAGTTATTCCTTGAGAGAAGCTGAGTACAGCTGGTTTGAACTAGTTCTCTTATCTCTTTCTGTCAAGGTCATGCTGACTATAAAAGTAAGGCCAGAAGGAACCTGGGTAATAATAATAATAATAATAATAATAATTTTTTATTATCCCCAGCCACTCTGGGTGGCTTCCAGCAAAATATTAAAATACAATAATTCACCAAATATTAAAAGCTACTCTAAACAGGGTTTCACTTTCTCTTTCAATCTCTTTTCCTTCTGGTGTCGTGTTCTGTACACAGTATCCTTAGTGTTAAGGTTCAGACTTATTATAAGTTATTGTAAGTTTAAGTTAAGTCTGCTGCAACTGGATTTCTTATGGTCAGTGCCAATCCTGAATGTACTGGATTTGTGACCATTACGTTTATTTGCCTTCAGTAGCAGTAAAGCTCTGCTGGATGAAATATTAATTGCCTCTGGTCTATTTTTGGGGAATCCTGCAATTTGTTTCAGTTTTTACTCTGCCAACTATACATTGGAATCAATATTGAGTAGAATTTCAATGACAGATATATGTTACTGTGTCTTAAAGGTGAATAGTATCTCAAGGGCAAGCATGCCAGTTTGGTCTGTCCCAAGGGCCAGCTAGAGAGATCTGATGTTTCCTATTCCCAACCCTGCCATAAATAGTTGAGTTGGGGAGCATGACAACACCTGCCAACCTCCTTGCATCCAAAGCAGAGAGCAGAGCCTCTGCAATTATACCTTGGGCCTACATAGTTCTCAGAGCTTTGGATGACCATGTGGACGGGGGTGGGAGGTGGGTGGAGACAGTGGGCAAGTCTCCTCTCTCCAGTTATTCATATGGCTGGATACATCGCACAGACTGGGCTTGGATTACACAGTCTAGGGGGAGAGAGCCTGTATGGGCTGTTGTTGTTGTTTAGTTGTTTACTCATGTCCGACTCTTCATGACCCCATGGACCAGAGCAGGCCAGGCACTCCTGTCTTTCACTGCCTCCCACAGTTTGGTCAAACTCATGCTGGTAGCTTCGAGAACACTGTCCAACCATCTCGTCCTCGGTTGTCCCCTTCTCCTTGTGCCCTCCATCTTTCCCAACATCAGGGTCTTTTCCAGGGAGTCTTCTCTTCTCATGAGGTGGCCAAAGTATTGGAGCCTCAGCTTCAGGATCTGTCCTTCCAGTGAGCACTCAGGGCTGATTTCCTTAAGAATGGATAGGTTTGATCTTCTTGCAGCCCATGGGACTCTCAAGAGTCTCCTCCAGCACCATAATTCAAAAACATCAATTCTTCGGCGATCAGCCTTCTTTATGGTCCAGCTGTATGGGCTGCAGAGGTGCTATTTTTCCACCTTGTCTTTCCTTCCAAACTTTCTGCCTGCAGGACAGTCTGCTTTCCCTCATCCTCTGAAGCAGCACCAGGCAGAACTGAATCCTAGCTGGTAGGCAGTAGGATCCGATCCTGCAAGGGGCCGCTTCCTCTGCAGGGCAGCAACTGACCCTGACCAGGATTGAATCCTCCTGCTTACCAGCTGGTAAGTGAAATCTTAAGTCATGTGTGGAGCCATCTGCTGTGCCTACCATGAATGGCTTCATTACCAGGAAGCCACCCACAGCCGACCAGCACAACCTCAGGATTGAATCCGGTCAACGGCAGCATTCAATGCTTTGTGGTTCCTGTTGCAGCTCCTTCCCAAAGGGCTACCTTGCAGGGAAGCACCTGCAGCATTTAACCCACCTGTTCTCATATAGATAGATATATGAGAGCCAGTGTGGTGTAGTGGTTAAGAGTGGTAGTAACGTAATCTGGTGAACCGGGTTCGCGTCTCCACGCCTCCAAATGCAGCTGCTGGGTGACCTTGGGCCAGTCACACTTCTTTGAAGTCTCCCAGCCCCACTCACCTCACTGTTTATTGTGGGGGAGGAAGGGAAAGGAGAATGTTTTGAGACTCCTGAAGGGGAGTGAAAGGTGGGATATCAAGTCCAACTCTTCTTCTTCTTCAATCAGTGCAGAAATGGGTCTAGTTGAGTTACATGGAAGCAAAGAGATTTGCCCATTCATAGTATAGGCTTGGGTTACCCATTATGTCATGGGTGCTCTTTATATAATAATAATAATAATAATAATAATAATAATAATAATAATAATAATAATAATACCCTGCCCATCTGGCTGGGTTTCCCCAGCCACTCTGGGATTCCCCAGCCACCCTGGGCGGCATCCAACAAAACAGTAAAATACAATAACCTATTAAACATTAAAAGCTTCCCTAAACAGGGCTGCCTTCAGATGTCTTCTAAATGTTTGGTAGTTATTTTTCCTTTGACATCTGGTGGGAGGGTGTTCTACAGGGTGGGTGGCGCTACCGAGAATGCTCTCTGCCTGGTTCCCTGTAACTTGGCTTCTCGCAGCGAGGGAACTGCCAGAAGGCTCTCAGCGCTGGACCTCAGTGTCTGGAGCGAACAATGGAGGTGGAGACACTCCTTCAGGTATACTGGACCAAGGCCATTTAGGGCTTTAAAGGTCAGCACCAACACTTTGAACCTTGCTCGGAGCCAGTGTAGGTCTTTCAAGACTGGTGTTATATATAGAAGTTGGGGAGAGCTATATTCCATATGACTATATAAACTTAAAGAAATTATTATTTGGTTGTGTGGCATAAGTAAAGCTGGTTTTGATTTTGTGTGTGTGTGTGTGTGTGTGTGTGCGCGCGCTAGCTTAATACCAGAACCGTTTTGGATTTGATAAATACCCCCATCGAGGGAAAGGCTTTGCTGGATAATTAAAATTATGTGCCAGAATCCTTTCTTTTGGCAAGTTCACTAAAAGGTTCATTTATTTGATTTTGTTTTATTTACGGCTAATCTGCAAATTATTGAACCTACCAATACAATTGCAGGGCTCTCTTTAATGCTTCCAGGAGTGTAATGGTCTCTTAGCTGTGGAGGTTCTGGCAATGGCCTGAATGGAAAGCCTAAAAAGAATGACGAATGGAGTCATTTCTGTGCAAAATAAACCTGGAAAAGGCCACACCAGTGCATCACAATTTAAATCACAGATGGAGGAACTTTTCCAGAGGGCAGGTTGGATCCCAGCTCCCTCCATCCACCATGCACCAAGATTTCTGGGAGCTGTAGTTTATTAAGTGTGCTGAGAGTTATTGGGAAACCCCTAGTCCCCTCACAGATCTACCATTCTCAGAGTGCCTTGGCAATCCCTCTTCACAGGGAGCTCTGCAAATTGTAGTTCCATGAGGGGAATAGGGGGGCTACAGCTCCCAGAATTCTTTGGGGGAAGCCACAACTGTGGTATCACAGTGCACAAAATGTATGGTGTGAATGTGGCCCAGGTTGCAGCAAAACCAGGAATCAGAGAATGGTGATTTTAATATGTTTCGTCTGTACTAAAGCAAGTTTCTTTCTTGGCTGAGTAACAAGTTGCCTAACATCTCTGTGTTTCCACTCCATTTCCCCCCTCCGCAATACACATAGTGTACAGCTGAGGAGTCTTCACTTCCCAGCAATGCGCACTGGATCAGGAAACGCAGGGCCTTAGTGAGAAAACAAATAACGAAACTCGGCTTAACAGGGTTGCTGGCCCACCGTCAGATCCCCTATTTTAAAACTTTGCAAGTATCACAATTAGGCTTTGCGCCAAGCCCATTCCCTTGGTGAATTCAGGCTTCTGCACTACTCAATAGGAGTCTGTTAATGACTACAAAGATCCACAGCTGTTTACAGTTTTAGGCTCAGTGGTGGACCAGGCAATAAGCTTGTTCCAGCGACGTGAGTGTTGGGCTCTCGCGGCAAGGAGAGGCATTGTGACAAATATTTCTTTACAGACGGGGGGCGAAGGGTGCAACTTGCAGCGAGGAATTTATTTATTTAGATTGATGGCCTATCTTCTCTCGGCAGCTCGAGGTGGTCTCTTGAACATCTCTGCTGTTGCATTTCAAAAATGGAGAGAAATGGAAGGGAGAGTTCTTCTTTTCCGTGTACGGTGTAAGCCTAAGAGCCTAACTATAGGTTGCGTTAATGATACGCTGATCATACAAGGTGGCTCACCACATTGAAAACTGACGTTATGAAATACAAAGTAATAAAAAGAAACGAGTTAAAAGCAATAATTGAAACACTTCAGTACATATTTGGGAGGTGGTGGACTCTCTGTCATTTGAGGTTTTTAAACACAGGTTGGATAGCTACCCGTCAGGCATTCTTTAGCTATGAATCCTGTATTGCAGGAGGCTGGACTAGATGACTCTGGGGTCCCTTCCAATGCTACAATTCTGTGATTCTAGGACCTGAACACAACAGGATTCTCCCTTCCTGTAGTTTCCAGCAACTGGCCTTCTGAAGCATACTGCCTCTGACAGCCATGGTAGAGTAAATGTAATAAATAATAGCAGTAACAAAGCCACCCAGGTTGGTAGCTACAGTGGTGCCCTGCAAGACGAATGCCTCGTAAGACGAAAAACTCGCTAGACGAAAGGGTTTTGCGGTTTTTGAGCTGCTTCACAAGACGAATTTCCCTATGGGCTTGCTTCGCAAGACGAAAACGTCTTGCATTTTTTGCAAGTTTGTTTCCTTTTTCTTAACACCGTTAATACAGTTGCGACTTGACTTCGAGGAGCAACTCATAGAACGCGGTGTGGTAGCCTTTTTTGAGGTTTTTGGCAATTTTTGAAGCTTTTCCAAAACTTTTCCGACACCGTGCTTCGCAAGATGAAAAATTCGCTAGACGAAAAAACTCGCGGAACGAATTAATTTCGTCTTGCGAGGCACCACTGTATTGCTATCCTTAAAGGTAAAGGTAAAGGGATCCCTGACCATTAGGTCCAGTCATGACCGACTCTGGGGATGCGGCGCTCATCTCGATTTACTGGCCAATGGAACCGATGCACAGCTTCCGGGTCATGTGGCCAGCATGACCAAGCCGCTTCTGGCGAACCAGAGCAGTGCACGGAAACGCCGCAGCGATACCTATTTATCTACTTGCAGTTTGATGTGGTTTCAAACTGCTAGGTTGGCAGGAGCAGGGACCGAGCAACGGGAGCTCATCCCGTCGCGGGGATTCGAACCGCTGACCTTCTGATCGGCAAGTCCTAGGCTCTGTGGTTTAACCCACAGCACCACCCGCGTCCCATTGCCAGCCTTATCCTCCACTAATTTGTCTAATACTCTTTTAAAGTTGCCCAACATTTAATACCCATGAACATGGGACATTAATACCAAAAATAAAAGAGAGGCCGTGGCTCTCCTTTCTGAACACACACCTCCCTGTCTCATGACGGCCAAGCTGAGTTTCGGTGTTCCTGTGAGCAAACTGGCTGGCTGCTTCTTTAGCACTCATTCCTTTTTAACATTTCTCCAGTGTGAAATGAAAGGACAGCTGTCTGTGCAGGGAAATAAAAAGGGGTCTCTCCCCCTCCTCGGCCCTGCAGCCTTTCCTCCCCTTTCCTTAGGAGTATGCAAAAATCCCAAGTGGATATCTTTTTATGAATTGGACCCTTCTTCTTTTTATAGCCAAAACTATCATTGCTTATTACAATGCCGTCTTATGGCTTAGGCACTTTTTATGTCCCTCAGACATAGCACCCTAGAGGAAGATGCTTCACTAAGCAAGAACTCCGTAAACTTGCCACAGAATCAGCGGAATACTTTTCTCAAAAGTGCATAAACTTCTGTTCTTAAACACTGTCATCCTTCACCTTAACAAGTATGGGAAGGGTGGGGAGGGGGAAGGTTCCACTAGTTTCTATGCCTTGTTAGGTCTATCATCTTTTTAATTAATAGTGTTTTTACGAAGCCGTCTGAACTGTGTCATTTCCATTATCAGAAAACCACTGCCATTAATGAATAATTTTCATTTCTGATCCTTGATATCATGCTAGTTGATCTCCTGTTTCCATGCCGCCAAATGATAGCATCGTTTTCTGCCCACGATCAAATTTAATTTGGACTCTGATTATATTATGCTGTTGCGACTGAAGTGTCAATTTTTGTCAGGCAATTAGGAGCTATAACCTGTGAAGTTAAGTTTGATAGGCATTGTAATTGGATTGTTACAGTAATAGCTTGGAACATTCCCTTTTTTCTTGCTTCTTTGATTCTTGGTGCATACTTCAGTTGCGCGAACAAAGGCATTTTGTTGTTATGAAACTATAGGACATTCAAGACAACAAAATGGAGACGGTACATTTCTGCTCTGCTCACAAAAATAAAACAGGCTTGGGCTTAGGTCAGACTAGCGTTTGTGGCAGGCTTTCGGAAGGAAGCTCAAAATGATCAATAGGTTGAAGGAACTCCTCTGTGGGGAGTGGTTACTACATTTGAGACTTTTTAGTTTAGAGGAAAGGTGAGCCAAGGAGGACATAATGGAAGTGTTTAAGATTCTGAACGGTGTGGGAAAATTGGATAGGGAAACGGTTTTCTCCCTCTCTCACAATCCCAGAACTTGGGACCATTCGACAAAGTGAAAGGTTAGAAGATTAAAGACAGGGAAAAGAAAGAACTTTTCCACACAGAACTTAGTTGGGCTGTGGAATTTGCTCCCATAAGATGTAGTCATGGCCACCGACTTGAAAGGAGATTAGACAAATTATTGGAGGATGGCGCTATCAGTGGCTGCTAGCCACAATGTCTCTGCTCCTTGTACAATTTCAGGAGCAATGTGCCTCAAAATTAGAGATGCAAAATGGGCATCGTTTTCCATTCCATCCCATATTCATTGCACGCAGCACCATTCCCATTCTGCTGCAGTTCACCTTCCGCCAAAAACTATGTTATTTGTTTCGCTGCCCCCGGTGGCAAAATTATGTAATGCATATAATTAAGTATGTACATAAAGACTGGATCTAGACACATCAAAGAAGCAATTCAGCTAAACGTGTTGCAAACTCACACAGGGAAATCTGGTAGGGAAAGACAGGACTCCACAGCGCCATCTGGTGTCATGGTGTTATATCGCATATACAACACATAGGTCTCTGAATACACAGGATCAAAGTGCTTCAAGAGTTATGAGGTACAAAGATTATTGCTTCTTTTTTGGAGTGGAAGAAAACAACACACACAACTTAACACACACAGAAATGTGCCCCCCCATATGTGTATTAATATCATATTATTCTAGGAATGGGGGGGATTCAATTCTGTTCACATTTCAAGGTAGATTTACCTAATTCACATTTCCCAAAACAATATACAAACTAAAACTCAGCCATTCTCTGAAATTCGCAGTTCTCTGAATTTTGCAATGCAGTTCTCCAGCCAATGATATATGTGCACAGAAATAACATACGGTGAAAAATAACATACAGAAAAGCATTATACTAGAGAAATTTGCTTTCAGAAAATGTGCATATTAGGAGATACGTAAATATTAGAAATGCACACACAAAGGTAGATGGATTTTCATGAGGGCCTTAAACTTAATATAATGCAACCTTCTGTAGAAATGTGGAAAACTGAATTTAAGATTGGGGAGAGGAATGAGAGTATTCCTATATCAGTATTCCTATTTTACTTTAAAAAAAAACTTGAAAAGAAAACCCCACACACTGAAAATTGTGGTGAAATTAGCCTTGCATTAACACCCAGCCCTTTCATATCTAGTGTGTATAACTTTGGGGTGTATGCAAGTCACAGAAATCTATTAATTTCCTATTGTGTGGATACTGGTGAAATAATTGCTGTAGCCCAGTCCTCAACAGCTCATTAGTTGTAATGCAGCCGTAATCAGTGAGAAGTATTTGAAAAAGCATCTCCCACTTGTTATGAGCACTCTAATAAAGAGGGAGCAGTCTGTACACCCATAAAAAAACTTTCAAATCTGTTAGCAGCACCTGCACTAAGCACCAGAATTGCCAACACTTTAGATGCAAATTGGAGTCATCATCTTAGGAGACGGCAGAGTTCATAGGTTCAACATTCTCTCACTTTCAGTCTCCCATGTCAGCGATATTTTAACCAGCTGGGGGCAGAATTACATTCTGGAAATTAAAGAATATATATATATATATATATATATATATATATATATATATATATATATATATATATGAGATTAAAATTACAAATCCACAAGCAGTTCTGCTTCTGAGCTTCTCAATTTACTACATTATAAGACAACATGAAAAATCCTATCAGGGGGAAAAATGATGTCTGATTGCACATTATACTTCTTGAAGTATCAGTGCATGGGTAGCTTTACACTTACAAGCAATTTAAATACTTCAATATATTTATATATGGGAGAAGAAGGGTGGGGGGAACACCTTTGTCAGGCCAAGCCTCTTGATGAAATTTGCTCATTTTTCAAAAAACTGTGTTGGTAACATTACAAGTCTTCTTTTTGAACAATGTAGATGTGCCAGAAGTTGCACAGCACTTTTTTTAAAATGAAAAAAATCATTCCAAATTCTGAGAAAACAGAGTGATCAGTTTAAATGATTTGGCATTTGTGTGCTCTGGCACCCTTCCCCTATAAATAGTTTTGCTTTGGATTCTAGCAGGGTTGTCAACCAGCCACTACTAACTCAGTTGGAACTGTGAGCTGCTCCTGTGGGGGCAATTGGGTCCCAGAGGATAAGATGATCAATGACTATATTCTACCTCCACTATTGGAGGCAGTATGCTTCTGAATGCCAGTTCCTGGGATCACAAGGGTGCCCTGTTATGCTCAGGTCCTGCTTTCAGGCTTCTCATAATCTAGCTTGCCACTGTGAGAACAGGGACTCAGCTACATTGGTGAAGAAAAAGCGCTTTATATGTGTTGTATATGCATTATAACACTGTGGCACCAGATGGCGCTGTGGAGTTCCATTTTTGCCAACCCAACTTCTTCTTCTTCTTCTTCTTCTTCTTCTTCTTCTTCTTCTTCTTCTTCTTCATTATTTGTACTCAGCCACTCTGGGCGGCTTTCAACAAAGACCAAAAATATACTAAAATGTGATGCATTAAAAACTTCCCAGATGTCTTCTGAATGTCAGGTAGTTGTTTATCTCTTTGACATCTGGTGGGAGGGCATTCCACAGGATGGGCGCCCTTACCGAGAAGGCCCTCTGCCTGGTTCCCTGTAGCTTTGCTTCTTGCAATGAGGGAACCGCCAGAAGGCCCTCGGCGCTGGACCTCAGCATCCGGGCAGAATGATGGGTGTGGAGACGCTCCTTCAGGTATACTGGGCCGAGGCCATTTAGGGCTTTAAAGGTCAACACTAACACTTTGAATTGTGCTTGGAAACGTACTGAGAGCCAATGTAGGTCTTTCAAGACCAGTGTTATGTGGTCTCAGCACCAGTCTAGCTGCCGCATTCTGGATTAGTTGTAGTTTCCAGGTCACCTTCAAAGGTAGCCCCACGTAGAGCGCATTACAGTAGTCCAAGTGGGAGATAACTAGAGCATGCACCACTCTGGCAAGACAGTCCACAGGCAGGTAGGGTCTCAGCCTGCATACCAGGTGGAGCTGGTAGACAGCTGCCCTGGATACAAAATTGACCTGTGACTCCATGGACAGCTGTGAGTCCAAAATGACTCCCAGGCTGTGCACCTGGTCCTTCAGGGGCACAGTTACCCCATTCAGGATCAGGGAGTCCTTCACACCAGCCAGCCCCCTATCCCCCAAGTACAGTACTTCTGTCTTGTCAGGATTCAACCTGTTTAACTGAAGAAGAAGAAGAGTTTGGATTTGATATCCCGCCTTTCACTCCCTTTAAGGAGTCTCAAAGCGGCTAACATTCTCCTTTCCCTTCCTCCCCCACAACAAGCACTCTGTGAGGTGAGTGGGGCTGAGAGACTACAGAGAAGTGTGACTGGCCCAAGGTCACCCAGCAGCTGCATGTGGAGGAGCGGAGACGCGAACCCGGTTCCCCAGATTACGAGACTACCGCTCTTAACCACTACACCACACTGGCTCTCTATACTTCTTTGATGTGTCTAGAGGCAGTCCAGAATGCTGGACTAGGTGGGCATTTGGCCTGATACAGCAGGGTCATCTTAGGTCAGAGGAAGAATTTCTTCCCGCAAACAGAAACTGAAGAGAGGCAGCAGTAGCATACTCTCCAGCGTGTCACAACGGGAAACCAGGATCCCCATCTTCTGGGGCGCACTCCAATGCAAGTCATGTGACCCACTTTTTTGGGCACCATCCTCTCACACAAGAGCACCCCCCAAAAAAGGAAAGTTCCAATTTAGTAGTGACAGTTGATGGTTGTGCTGTAGATGCTGAGGGCACCTCTGTTGACACTATGCAAATGTGCAGTTGCTGATTGGCTAACCACATTTGCGGACATTAGCAGGTTGCACCTGCACCAACGGTTGCTAGCCAATCAGAGACCACGCACACACGCCCTGTGCTGACAGTCAGATGCTTCCTCTGCTGACATTATTGCTGCGCTGAAATTTTATTCTGCAGGTTCTTTCCTGACCATTCCCTACCAATTTATGATAAAAGAAATGGCATTCCAAAATCACGAAGTGGGAGGGGGGGATTTTGTATGTGGAGAAATTTGCATGTGTGTGGTATAGGGCTTTTGTTGTGCTTTGAATATAGCTCAGTGAAAAAAGTCACCAGGTAAAGTTTTCCCTTGGGGCCTTTTCAGTTTTCAAAGGTCAGGCAGCTGCAGAAGACACCCATAAAACCACAAGGTTTCACCTTAGTCCCTCTCTAACCTACTGGTTTCTGACTGGGCTCTATGCCATCCTGTTAGGTTCTTCCAAGACCTCCTGTGACCTGCCATGTTCAGTCCTAGGTTCTTCTCCCCATGTTCTACTTTATTCATCTCATGTGGAACAGCTCAGTGGTACAACATATGCAAAGGATCCTAGTTAGATCTGTGGCATCTCCAGACAGAGATGGGAAATGTTCTTGCCTGAAACGCTGCAGCGCCATTTTCAACCAGCATGGAAAACACGGAGCTAGGTGGAGTTGTGATATGGTGCAGCACAAGGCATGTTGCAATGTTGCTAATATCAAAAGTTGGCTACCCTAAGTAATAACCATTTCCCGAGACTCATTTCAGATTGTTTAAGAAGCAATGGAGCAGAGGAGTCAAGAGAGACAGACACACACACACACAGAGAGAGAGAGAGAGAGAGAGAGGGAGGGAGGGAGAGAGAGAGGGAGAGAGACTATGCAACAGAAGATCTGTTTTAAAAAGCAGGTAGACATGAAGTCTCTTGAAAATATCTTATTGAAGAAAATAAATGCACTGTTTGCTTAGCCGTAGATTCATAGTAGGGATTAGTTCTTCACACACAGAAGATCAGTTCCACTTCTGGATGTGTAATCTTATATAAAACCCCCCCAACATCCCTATTTTTTAAGTACACAGGAAAAAATTCACAGCAACTCAAAATATACGTTTGCGAGTTCTTGCTAAATAACAGCTGTGGAGTAACATGCAGTCTGTTTTCTGAGATGTGTTCGCCAAACTTCTGAGAGGTTATTTATTCACCGTATTTTTCACTCTATAAGACGCATCAGAACATAAGACGCACCTAGTTTTTGGAGGAGGAAAACAAGAAAAAAAAATATTCTGAATCCCAGAAGCCAGAACAGCAAGAGGGATCGCTGCACAGCGAAAGCAGTGATCCCTCTTGCTGTTCCGGCTTCTGGGATAGCTGTGCAGTCTGCATTCGCTCCATAAGATGCACACACATTTCCCTTTACTTTTTAGGAGGGAAAAAGTGAGTCTTATAGAGCAAAAAATATGGTACTTAATATACTTATACGCCAACCTTACTGGGCAAGAAGCCCTTCCAAGTGGCTTACAAGACTTTAGAATCAGAAACAATAATAATTATTCAAAGTTAAAGCTAAACAATTTTTTTTAAAAAAAGCTAAAATATAACCTGCTTAAAAAGGCAATAAAAAGCAAACAAGTTTTTTTTTTTTAAAAAAAAAAAGTTTAAAACTTAAACGTTATTACTGGGTGAACTGTATGGACTTACTCCTGATCCCCATAGGCACACAGGAAGCAAGAAGTAACACACAGGAAGTGGGTGTTGCTATTGCTCAGGCTTTACTTGGAAGAGGAGGGGGAACCTCAGTCTTGGCACTGAAAGTGACCCTCTAAGTCTTTCTATCTGAGCCCCGGGATTCTCCCTAGACCACAACCCTCCTCCAACCACATCCCCTCAAGGCCCTGTTTCCTAACATCATTGAGTGGAGCGGGAGCTTATTGCTGGCAATAGTTCCCTTTTAAACTTCTTTTGGGAGAAAAAATAAAAAATTCCTTCCAGCAGCATCTTAAAGACCAACTAAGTTAGTTCTTGGTATGAGCTTTCGTGTGCATGCACACTTCTTCAGATACACTGAAACAGAAGTTGCCAGATCCTTCTATATAGTGAGAAGGTGGGGAGGGGTATTACTCAGAAGGGTGGTGGGAATGGGAGATTGGCAGATAGCTGAGATGAGCCTGTTGACGACTCTTAACGACTGCAATAGGTCTTACAGGAAAAGGCAAGGGGTGAGAAAGTGAAAAATGGCTTGGTCATGTATAATGAGATAAGAATCCAATGTCTTTGTTCAAACCAGGTCTCTCCATGGTTTTCTTTTGGGAGGTGGGGGAAAGAAGAGAAATCACAAAACAACAACAACAAAAGATCAGACAGCAGCCTTAATTCTACAGCATACAGTGATCATACTATGAATCCAGAAAAGGTTTAAGGCTCAGTCTAATATTGACCATTCAGTTTACATCTTGCAGACCAGCCCATTCAACTCTGAAGAGAGGTTGTAAATATTCTCATGCACATGGCCCAGAATGTCCGTGAAATCATGCCATCTCACAACATCATATAATTCTGAGGGGGCACTGGGGAGGGTGGTAAATAATGGCAGCCAACAGAGGGTGCCATTTTCCTCTCAGAAGACCCATTGGAACCCTACTAGAACAGACAGAGACAGAGTGAGCAACCTCCTCTGTGGGTGGGAACTTCATTTTTAATGGCACACCAGGGTCTATTGAGGCACAGTTTAGGAATTACTGGTGGGGGAAGGCTGAGAGAAATTTAGTTCCAACTGTACATCCATGACATTAACAGCATAATCTGGAAGGATTTTGGATTCTGATGATGTTGCAATTTGGATAACCCAGCATGGACCCTGTTTGAATAAGGTCATTTAACCCAAGAGACTGATATTCCAAAGGAGGCCCATGAAACCAGCTTCCTTGAAACAGTAAAATCTACTCCAGAAGGCCTGGATTCTCAAAGGATCCTGGTAAAAAGTTTTAGAGGCCTAAAATATAGAAGGGTTGTGTTTTGTTTTGCTTTTTTTAAAAAATAATAATTCCCTGATGAGCAAACTAGTAAATATCAGAGTCTCCCTTGACTAAGCATTTCTTATCTGTTCTCTCCAAATCTGTTTTGTTTGTTTGACCTGAGGAATTTCCACAAATGAATAGGCAAGCAGTTGGGCAACAGTAATGTAAATGTTCACAGATTCTTCTTTTCATCCCATGTGAGCTTCGCCCTGACACCTGATAAGAATTTCCAGCCTTATCAAGCAGGCCAGGAGCAGTAATTAATATGCCACACCAAACTAACTCATCTCCAGCTTTCCTCCCCCTGTTGAAATGTAATTGTCACAATTTACTACCTTTCTTCCCAGCTTTAACTTTCGTTCCATGTTGGTATATTTTTGAAATCACAAACACCAGGTAGAACACCTGAGCAGTTCTACCTAAATGAGTGCCTGGCCAAAACCCCTCCTTCAGTTTCTCAAAAGTTTCCCCCCCCCCTCTGTTAAAGAGGTTTCCATTTTTCTGTCTCTTTCTTCAGATCTTCAGAATTTCAGTAGGTGTTGGGTTGGGCTTATCTTATTATTGCATGTGTGGGGTGTGTGTGTTTGTTTCCATGGAATATTTCTCTGGAACTCTGCAGCCCTCCCACCTGCCAACACTTCCTGACCTGAAAAAAGGTCCATGGAAAACGTTATCTGATGACATCTTTCCTCAAGCTTTATTGGAAGCATGAGGATTCAGGGAGGCTGGCTATGGAGCACCTGAGAGAGGTGTGGTCACTAATTTTGTTTTCCAGCCCACTGGAGAGATGTGAACGGAAGAAAGGACACCCACAAACAAACTTTGAGCAGCTTGAAAGCACAAAAAAAGCCCAGGATCCCACCCATGAGAATGTCTCCAAATACATATTCTCCCCAATAATTTCACAGTCAACCCTCTCTTCCCAGGGAACTCTGCGAATTGCAGTTATGTGAGGGGACCAGACACCTCCTAACAGGTCTTATTACCCTTAACAAGCTCACATTCCATGATTCTTTTTGTGGAAGTCATAACTGTTTAAAGTGCTATGATATTGCTTTAAAGTGCAAAGTGTGGACAGGGTCTCAGTCAGGGCCAGCAGACAAACCAGAAGTCTGTTCACCTTCAAAGGTGGGTTGTATAGTCTGGTTATTTTCCCTCAGGGAACTGTAGGGTCATGGGGTCTTGGGACACATGGTGAGGTAGTGAATCAAGCTGTAAGTCAAGAGGAAGAGTAAGTCAGAACTGAAGGGCAAAGCAGATGGCAGCATCAAGGAACACGTCAAAGATTTGTTGTTGTTTAGTCATTTAGTCATGTCCGACTCTTCGTGACCCCATGGACCAGAGCAGGCCAGGCACTCCTGTCTTCCACTGCCTCCCACAGTTTGGTCAAACTCATGTTAGTAGCTTCAAGAACACTGTCCAACCATCTCGTCCTCTGTCGTCCCCTTCTCCTTGTGCCCTCACTCTTTCCCAACATAAGGGTCTTTTCCAGGGAATCTTCTCTTCTCATGAGGTGGCCAAAGTTTTGGAGCCTCAGCTTCAGGATCTGTCCTTCCAGTGAGCACTCAGGGCTGATTTCCTTAAGAATGGATAGGTTTGATCTTCTTGCAGTCCATGGGACTCTCAAGAGTCTCCTCCAGCACCATAATTCAAAAGCATCAATTCTTCGGCGATCAGCCTTCTTTATGGCCCAGCTCTAGGACTAAAGAATAAGGAGATACAGGCAGCAACCATTTTAGGCACATCCAAAGTGACCCCAAAAAATCACAAAAAGGGGTGGCATAGGGCAGGGGTGGGACAGGGATTTTGCAATGGGTGTTCGATTATATGCGATTTCACACAAGTGCTCAATTAAACAGAACGTGACCCCCATGCCTATGGGGAGTTGCCTGTATAAAGGAATACACCAGCACTCTAGAAGATTCTGTTGCTCAAGTAAAGCCCCTTTTGTACTCCTTTCTGCCTAGCATGACTCAACGGCCAGCCTGGGTAGGCGGAGCCAGTCCAAGGCCTGAAGGTAATTGGTTGAGAAGTGTTGCCACTTGCAGTTCAATGGGTCACCACACAGGGGAGCTGCACACAGATCCAGCAGCTCTTGCCATCAATACTCAGAGAGACATGTGCATATCAGTAAAATAACACACAAAATGCATCGTCATAACAATAACATAGGAGAACAGCTTCCTCCCCCAGTGCCACTTCCACAAATCAAATCACCTCCCCTTGCCCAGGGCTACTCTTAAACTTATTTGGGGAAAGACCCTTGGTCTTGGTCGCCATCGAAACATGTACTTTAGCCCTCAGCCTGGAACGCTGCTGTGCATGGAGTAAACCTGCCCTCTGTCCCCAATGGCCAAAGTTCATGGGGTGGTGGACCAGCATTTGACCCCTTATAAACCATCTCATGGGACGCGGGTGGCGCTGTGGTTTAAACCACAGAGCCTAGGACTTGCCGATCAGAAGGTTGGCGGTTCGAATCCCCGCGACGGGGTGAGCTCCCGTTGCTCGGTCCCTGCTCCTGCCAACCTAGCAGTTCGAAAGCACGTCAAAATGCAACTAGATAAATAGGTACTGCTCCAGCGGGAAGGTAAACGCCGTTTCCGTGCGCTGCTCTGGTTCGCCAGAAGCGTCTTAGTCATGCTGGCCACATGACCCAGAAACTGTACACCAGCTCCCTTGGCCAATAAAGCGAAATGAGCGCCGCAACCCCAGAGTCGGCCACGACTGGACCTAATGGTCAGGGGTCCCTTTACCTTTAAAGGGGTCTCATAGTGTGTGTGAAACATGGAAACACACTGCGCGCATTTAACAGGTTTCCTGCAACAAGGCATTTTGCGAATACAAATTCTGGCTCGAGTGTGCAGAGCAGCTGATGTTCCTTTGGGTAAAAGCTTGACGGCAGTGTCATGCTGACTTTTTCTCTTCCCACAACCTTCCCTTGATGTCTCAACAAAGCGTGGTCAATGGCAGTGACTGTTGCCTCTTTTGATTGCTTCCTTCCCGTAGTTTTCAGTGAAAGTAATTGAATGAAGGAGGGGAAAAAAACCTTGATAACACTTCATATTCTTTCTAATTTGTCATTTCTGGGCACACCAGGGATAAAGATGACCTTTTGAATTTTGACCTAACTTTTTGGTAACGGGCAGCATCTTCACTCCTGCTTTTCATTTCCATGAATACTGCATGCCTCGCTCTCTGCCCCAGTATAAAGCTATTAATATTGTTCTATTAACCTTTCTTCCAAGTACCACTGACCTTTCCCCTAAAAAGACAATTACTGTACTTTTATCCTTAACAAATCTCATTTATTAGAAAGTTTTGCACAGCACTGGCTAAGGCTGCATCTCTAACTATCTCTTTATGTTCACATTGCTGGGATAAAAGAAAGCAAATCAATCAGTGCCAGTGCGTGGATGACAGGGGGAATCACTGGGCGTTTGGGTCCTATTTGGGTTCTGTACAAAAAGCTACCCATCATAATGGCAATGTGCAACAATTGCCACTTGCTAATGAACAAGAACATAAGGACACAATAAGAGCCCTACTGGATCAGGGCCATCTAGTCCAGGATCCTGTTCTCACAGTGGCCAACCAGATGTGAGCAGGATGTGAGTACAACTGTACCTTCCCTTCCTGTGGTTTTCAACTGCTGGTATTCAGAGGCATTGTCATCATAGCAAGTAGCTGCTGATATTCTTGTCCTCTGTGAATGTGGATAGCCTTTAAATTGGTGGCCATCATAGCCAAATGTGGGAGAAAATTCTGTAGTTTACCTATGTGCTGTGTGAAGGATTTTATTTTGAATCTTCCAACATTTCAGCTTCATAGGATATCCACAAGGACTAGCTAGTACCATAAGAGAGGGAGAAAGAAACTTTTCTCTTCTCGCTTTCTCCTTACCCTTCAGAGTCCTCGCTCTGAGAAGGGACGTTGCTGCCAAAGTGGTACTATTACTTTCCTTGATCTGGACGTTATCTTCTGTTGATGCAGCCTAGAATAGCATTAGCTATTCTCAGAAGGAACCTAAAGGAATGAGAAACCTACAGGAATGCCTCTCAAGTTGATCTCAAAGAATTAGGGTGTTTCCGGACTGCAAGGTTCAGTTGCATACCAGCAAATTCAGGTGACATACGTAAGTGTGGATGGGAGGCCTTGCACAACAAACATGCTTCCCTTGAAGACGGGACTTTTTGCAGTGTGAAAAGTGATGGGGAAATAATGAGAAGTGTGGGTTAACCCTTGCTTGATGCAACATTGCCCCAGCTCCCTGCAAACAAATTAGGATGAATAATCAATAAACAGGAAGTGCCCTGGGAAGGTTTATGTGGGAGGAGATATTCCATTAACTATGAGATTCTCCTAATATCTGAAGCAAACTGTTTGGCTTGTAGAATGATGTTATAAGCCAAATGCCTAATTGCAGCAATCTGGCTGCTGGGTCTTCTTTCTTTCACTTCCCCTCTTCTTTTTCTTACCTTGCGATTAAGATTTATTTAGTGGGAATCCAAGTGGGTGGCAGATGTGAGGAGGGGAGCTCCCTTGAGCTGCAAGTTGAGGTAAATAGTGTGTCATAACCCATTCATCAATTGGTAATGCAAGAAAAATAGAAATATCTGCACGAGGAAAGGAATTGGCAAGCATTTTGCCCAGGGAATGGCATGGATCATAACGGAATCAGGTGGAATTTTGCCTTTGCAAAGGAAAGACTCATTTAGGTGTCTGTGATAGGATAGTTGATAGGAATGGATGGTCGTGTAATGGATCAGAGAGGAAGCAGCTTTGGCGATTTTGAGCAGAACCACCCAAGAACTGTATGACAGAGACAAGTATTTCAATTCAGCATATGAATCTTTTAGGAGAACGGCTTGCAGATTATAACACACCTGGAAGAGGAATCAAATAATTGTCATGTTTCTCAAATGGCAGGCCCAACATCAATCATTTCCCCAAGCACTCTGTCTGGACGATTTTTATACTGTCTCTTTATGTCTTTCTGCAGTGTGTGGATTGTCGATGAAGATAAAGAGAGTGAAGCTGGATGATACATCTTATGAAAATCCACAGTAATCACATGTTCCTTCAGAATGTGTTGATACTGCAACATATTCTGGAGGTGAGATCCTGCGTCACTTAAAGTCAAGAGATTTTATCCTGGAGCCTACTTACAAGTGCTTAGTCTATCACAATTGGTGGTTGAGGATGAACAGTTGTGGAGGAATATAGCCAAATACTGCTATAGCCAAAGGATCTATGGCAGATTTGAGGGACATTTGGCAATCCAGATGTAACTGAACTACAACCCCCATAAGCTCTAGCAAGCACTGCCAATGGCCAGGGGTGATGGGAGTTGTAGTTCAGCAACATCTGGAGGGTCAAAGGTTACTCACACCTGTTGTATAAGTACACATGTTAGGAAGCTGTTTCTTGTGCAAAGCTCAGGCACATCCAAGCCCCAATGTAACCAGTGTGTCGAAGAGGTGCTATAGCATTACCCCAAAATGTGTATTATTTTACAGAAGGGACAATGGAAAGAGAAATATATTTTGCATATATACCATGACAAAGGTGAGGATGCAACCGAAACTTAACAATCTAACGGAAAGGAATATCTTGCAATAAGGCTATTTGCATATAGAACACATTTAAATGAAAACACCTTATGATTTCTTACTTAACATATATGAAACCCATATTATAGTTATTTCTGCACAGATTTATCAACACACCGAGACAAATAATTGCGTGTCCATTAAGTATATTTCTGTCATATCAGAAAGATAATGTCTTTCCCCCTCGTTTCCTTTATTTTTTAATCAATTATGTAAATCCTGTTTAACCCCCCCCCAAAAAAACCCTGAGTCCCTTCATAATCTGAGGCTGTAAACTGTAAACTGTAGTTTACTTAGTTTATGTGCAAATCTGACACAAGTTATGGACATGGAAGCACTGCAAAAATGTCCCCATATAGTAGGAATTACCAACATGGCATCCATAAGCTCAGTTAGTAGAGCATGAGACTTAATCTCAGGGTTGCGGGGTCAAGCAGAGGGTTGGACTAGATGACCCTTGTGGATCCTTCCAACTCTACAATTCTATGAGCACAGTGGTGCCCTTATAACCTTCCTCTGGTGCTTATGAAGCCTCCTCCCACCCTGTCCCCCCATCCTTCCTGCTTGGTCAAGGATGGGTACCTTTTTTTCCTCCCTTGCAAAGGAGAGCGGAAGAAGGAAGTTAGAAGAGTGACGCTCTTTCCCACTTCCCCTTTCAGCTCTATGTGCCTTTCCAGAGTCAGATGAATTCTACTAGACATAAGTTTTATGCAGATTCCCTCGGGAAAGCAAGGTGCATGCAATTGTGCACTCTTTCTCTTTCTGTCTCTTGCAAAGTATGGGGTAGCTTATCTCAAGGAGGTGGGTGTTGCACACAACACTCATTCCGAAAGCTAAATGAGCCTAAAAAGGCTGGCCACCTGGCCCTTATGATGGGATTAGGTAGTTCTCTCCTTAATTTGCCAAGCAGAACAGAAGATGCCACACGCTTGCCACCAGGAGAAGCTACTACGATATGGCGTAAAGCTGCATGATATGGTGCTTTGACATGGGAGGAGGAGTCCGGTTCCCTTATCCCAACGAGCTTACAAGAACCTAACCCTCTGATCCTACTCTTCAGCACCCTTGCTCACTTATGCTGAGAGACAAGGGGCCATAGTTCTGATGTAAAGTGGAAACATAGGATTATGAAGGATGATAAGAAGGTGGGTGGGGTTGCCTGAAGACGCAAGTTTCAAAGAGGGATTGGAAGGAGGAGAGAAGGGTGGTTGATGGATGGGAAGGGAAATGCGGTGTGACTCTTGCTGGGCTAGAGGGGGAGGACTTGAGGGTGAGACACTTTCCTCTGTTTCTGATGTGGGTATTAGACTAATGGAAAGACTCTGATGAAAACTAAAGGCAAACAAATGGGTTTCCTCTCCTATTAAAAGCCCTGCCTTGCTTGTTAAGCTTCCTTTGAGTAAACAAAAGTGACAGCTTTTGTTTTCGTAGAAAATTTGCCGACAGGCGCAAAAGATGGTAAGGATCACCTGTATTTTCTTTTCATCCCCCCCTCCTCCTCCCATTTCTCCTCCCATCCTCTTTGAAATTTATTTTCCGGGAGTCTTTTAAAATTCAGATCCTATCGTTGGTAACAAATGATGTGAAGTCTTAGGTACAGTACTTTCAGTCTGTGTTTGTTAAAATGAAGGAAGAGACCCTTCCAACACTTTGGGATTTTTATGAATGATTTACATCTGGTGCTAAAGTTCATAAATGAAACGTGGGGGAACCAGATGCTTCATTTCTTGACTGCATCGTGTCTGCACATACTGATGGTGAATTGAAAACAGAGATGTCTCATAAATCAACCAAATCTATTTTTGTACTCTCAATTTCCATTCCGAAGATCCATATAACTCCCAAACAAATGTAGTAAAATTGCTTCCTTGAGAAACCCTTTGTGTTTAGTAACAGTGTGGACATGTTAATAAAAGAGCAGGGGAGGGGGGGTGGAGAGGGGAGCTTGAGCTGGAGCGAGAAAAGCCAACTCGTTCCTTAGAATAAAAAAAAAAAATCATCTACGCTCAGGATGAATGACTGCTCATGGAGATCAATGCAGAAGGTATGACATTTAGCAAAACAGATGGAGGGACTCTGTCGAAATATTAGACGACTCTTACCATTTATACAAAAGGGCTGCAGTTGGTGAGAACTGAGAGGTTGCCTGCATTTTGGGGAAGAGATTCAGGCAAAGATCCAAAATTTAGGTTTGCACAATTAATGACCGCTCCACGCTTAAAACGGGGGGGGGGGGGTGGGCTTTGCGTGGACGCGCGCAGCCCCTAGATCTGGAGCGGCTTCAACAGCATAGGCTTGGCTTTGCCTTCCCTCAGGTGGGATACCTGGAGGTCTCCGCCTACCTCTGTCAGTTGTCCAATCCCACCTGGGGGAAGCGTTGCCAAGGAGACCAGGCCAGGTAGGGGAGGGATTACCTGCCCACACAATAGAGGGAGGATCTTACCTGGGAATCCTCACTTGGCCATGCAAAGTACTCTGTCACCCCTGGTGCAGCAAACCAACTTTTCTTAAAAAGCTGCCTTTTCGCGGCTAGGAAAGTCATGTGGAATTACACTGAAAAATGTGGGATGAACTGTTGGTTAATGGAAAGCTGTATAACCACTGCACAAGCAAAGCAGGGCAAATTCAGGGTGAATGCTCGTTGTAATACAACCTCCCCACAAGCGAGCAAGAATGAACGAATGCTCAAGAAAGGCTGAACATCTTCTAAACTCTATGGTAGGTTGGTACAAGCAAATCATGATGATTGTTCAATAAACAGGTTGGCAGCAGAGGAGGACCACCAAGATGATAAAGCACCCGCAAACTAAGTCTTATGAGTGATGGTTGAGGGTGTTGGGTATGTTTAGCCTGGAGCAGAGAAGACTAAGAAGTGAGCCATCTTCATATCTCAAGGGCTGCAATGTGGAAGATGGAACAAGCTTGTTTTCTGCTGCTCCAGAGGGCAGGGCCCGAACCAATGGATTCAAGTTACGAGAAAGAGATTTCAGCTAAGAACTTTCTGACAGTTGGAGCTTGCACCACAGGGAGGTCACATCAGTGCTGCTACCACAGCATAAACAACATGGGAGGCAGAGGTTATGAGTTACTGGTCTCTGCAGCCACAGCAGACGCTGTGATTCTCCAGTGGTTTGATTTCACCCTTAGAGGCACACTCCATTGTCTCTCGAGACAGATGGCTGCCAAAAACCACCTATTAATGCAGTGCCAGGGCTGTCTTAAGCATATGTACCGCCGCGGTGCAAAAATCCACCCAGCCCCCCCCCCTTCTGGATGGAGCTGCTGCGGCCGGAGCTCGGTTGGATGCCAGATGTTGCTGACAGGGAGGGGGTTAAAAGTCAAATCAAATGGCCAGGGACTCCACCGAGCTGATTTCTTTGTCACCTGCGTTGCCCTCGCTGCTCACATGTTGCCCTCCGTCTCCAGCAAGGTGACTAAAATTTGGGAGGCAGAGAAAGGGAAGGAGGAAAGTTAAGGCTGGTGGCTACCGGGCACCCAAGTGGAAAGCCTCTGCGGGCGGCTTGCGAAAGTCCGTCTGGGGACCCGGAGTGCCCACTCGCTTTGGTCTTGTGGTTCTGCAGACCTTAAGCCTTTGACGATGACTCCACCGTCAGATGCTGGGCAGGAGGGTTGGGGGTTGGGGTGGAGAGGCGCCTACAGCAGAAGAGCCTGCCGTGGCGCTCTGACCGATGGGCGGTCTCTTCCCCGGACTCAACTCTTGGGCCCCGGACTCTTGGCCTGGTGCCCCTGAGAACCCAGTGCCTGGATGCCCCGCACCCGAGCGCCTATGGGTAAGACGGCCCTGATCAGTGCCCAGGAAGGTGGATGCTGTTTTGCACAAGATCCGTGTGTGGTGGAACGTTGCCACTGCTGCCGCTTCCCTGGATGGGGCAGAGCAGCAGGAAAGTTGAGGACATGTGGCCGCATTGCCGAAAGTGTTGCCTCAAATCTGGTGCTCTACTTTGCCACCACCCCTTCTAAGCAACAGCAATGGCAGTGTCAGGGCACGGCATCCCAGTAACTCCGCCTCACCAGACATGCTGTTACTGACCCTGCTCTTCCAGATGCCAAGATGCTGTGCCGCAACTTGTGCAGAGATACTGCGAGGAGTTCCTGAAATACGCTTTTTCTCGCCTTGGGCAGCATCTACCCCCAGCTTCCTCTCCATGCAAAAAGGAACTTCCTGAAAGCGAAACTACCATTCTCTCCTCTCCCTTAGTTACCATTATGTTCAAAATATGTCCTTTCCGAATGCAACTCTCTATATGTCATAAAACACAAAGGGAAGTGCTTTTCATGCCAAATATCAGAAAAGTGCTCTCTTTTTCTCAACTGCCCAAGTAACAGAAATGATGTGTTCATTTGAAATTCCATTCATGTAGGCCCTAATAAAAGCTATTATAAAATACAATTGTGTGGAGACAAAAAGAGAGATAATATCGCTATAGCTCAATATAAAATTTAAGTAATTAAGACATGAAAACTATTACACAATTTACTTTGAATGTGGCATGAATAATAAAATGTTTAACCATTCCTTTCCCAAATTTTATGCTTTTTTTTTTAAAAAAAAAAACACGGTCGAGGTTTTAAAATGCTTGGCTAAAGATCCATTCTCTGCATTCTTTTGCAAAATGAGCAGTGTGAGTGAATTTAGGTGGGCTTTGAAAAGGTGGTCTCTATCTTGGGAAAGTGCACTGTTGGCTTGCTGATTTATCAAGTGTATTAATTGCCCTTCCACCTAGAAGGCAACCAAGTTGATATATGCAATTCATCACAAGCAAAAATGAAAAGAAAGAAAGCTAAACCAACAATCATTCCTTAAACACACAAACAAAATTAGGCCTCAATATACCTGGATGTTGATGATTACAAAGAGGTGGGGATTGCCATCTACACTTGACTTCTCTTATTTATTTTATTTTAAATATGTTTTTCTTGATTTCCAATATATAACAGAGAAAAAGATACAAAAAACAAAATCCCAGTTCGGACCCCCCCCCTTGCACATTTCTTCTAAGGAGCCCAGGGTTACAGATTTTGTTCCTCTCTCCCATTGTATCTTCACAACACCACTGTAAAGTAAATTGGGAGGAAAATCTAGGGGAGCACAGTTGCTTCAGCCACTTCTGGGGCACCACAACTATAACATCCAACAGAAGGCGAGAGGTGAGGGGGTGGATTTTGGCATTGCACAGAGCACCACTGAAATCTGAGGTGCCAAGGTCTGCCACTGCCTGGGCCAGCTCTGTGTATAATAATAATAATAATAATAATAATAATAATAATAATAATAGGTCTAAAGATAAAGGTAAAGGACCCCTGGATGATGGTTAAGTCCGGTCAAAGGTGACTATGAGGTTGCAGTACTACTACTAATAATAATTTATTATTTATACCCCGCCCATCTGGCTGGGCTTCCCCAGCCACTCTGGGCGGCTTCCAAAAAATATTAAGAAATATTAAAATACTGTAATACATCAAACATTAAAAGCTTCCCTAAACAGGGCTGAGTCATTTTATGTTCAAAAATAACAGATACAGCAACAAGGGGCCAACTTGAATAAAATATGGGAGGGCAGGTAAGCCCCGCCCCAACCACATGACACAGAACACATACGCAGCATTTGAATGGCAATGCCCATCAACCTTTGGAGGGCTCCCTCAAATATTTTATGGGGGGAGGCCGCTAGGATTTGGCTCCTGTGTGCAGCAGAAAAGGGGGAGCAGCATTATATGCCAAAAACATGTATACCTGCAGAGAAATTCAAAAGAGTGGACATATTAACCTTGCGGAGAACAGCCAGGTAAAAATAATGGAAGAAATATAAAAAAAAGTTGTTGTTGTTGCTTAGCTTCCCACCAGATGGGTCACTGTTGCTTAGCAGCAGGTAGAAGGATGAGGCAACAGAGAGGTCAGCGTGGCTCAAATACAAGCTGTTGTGTTTGTGCCATGCTGAACGCCCCGGATACTTTGATGCCTCTAGTAAGCAGCAGTGACTTTGCCGCAAAAGACCCCAGGCTCAATCCCTGGGGAAGTGGGGACACTTATGGTCAGGGGGAACTGTCCTCCTGACAGCAGCATCATTGCTGCTGAACATGGAGAAGGAGCAGCAATGTTGGGGCCAGACAGTTGCTCATATGAAGCAACCACGCGGCTTACATAACATACAAGGATGTGGGTGGCGCTGTGGTCTAAACCACTGAGCCTCTTGGGCTTGCCAATCGGAAGGTCGGCGGTTTGAATCCCTGCAACAGAGTGAGCTCCTGTTGCTCTGTTCTGGCTCCTGCCAATCTAGCAGTTCGAAAGCATGCCAGCGCAAGTAGATAAGTAGGTATCGCTGTGGCGGGAAGGTAAACGGTGTTTCCGTGTGCTCTGGTTTCCATCACGGTGTTCTGTTGTGCCAGAAGCGGTTTAGTCATGCTGGCTGCATGACCCGGAAAGCTGTCTGTAGACAAATGCTGGCTCCCTTGGCCTGAAAAGTGAGATGAGCGCCAGACCCCATAGTTGCCTTTGACTGGACTTAACCATCCAGGGGTCCTTTACCTTTTACCTAACATATAAAATATACATTTAAATTGCTTATAACAGAACATAGACTATTCCTGCCCCCTGAAATCACCATTGTATGTATTATATTATTATATTATATTATATTATATTATATTATATTATATTATATTATATTATATTATATTATATTATATTATATTATATTATATTAATATTATATTATATATTATATTATATTATGTTACATGCATTATACAAAAAAATCATGTTAAAATATGTGTCAAATTTACATGGCTGGATAGCCTTAAAACAAAAAAGTTTTTAGCAGATGTCCAAAACAATGTACTTAGGGCACTTGCCTAACTTAAACAGGCAGTGAGTTCCGAAGTGAAAGTGCTGCCACAGCGAACGATCAATTCCTGGCAATTGCAGAACAAACCTTTTGCCCATTCTGCAGACTGAAGTGGTCAAGAGGGCAGAGAGAGGGTAAAGTGATCCATCTTTATGTACCAATAGTAACAGCTTGAATTTAACCTGGTCACAAATTGACAGCCATCGCAGGTCTCTGAGCAAATAAGCAGGCCTGGATACCGCTCAAAATATATGAGGCTGCTGCTAAAAGAACCCCAAAACCTACCACCCCAAACCCTGATCCTTTTAAAGTATTGGATAATAGCAATACTGTGCTTCACTAGGACATTACTAGGAGCCAATAATCCTGTCTCATCCTGTGCTGATTCAAAAGCCATGTTTTATACACATGGTTGCTACCTTGCCTATTTTTAAATAAGGTGCCATGCTTTTTTTGTCTTGTCTGCAGATCCTTTTGTCTCCGTTTTGGCAGCTTTGGGTGCCTTCCAATGGAGGACATTGTCCCCAGGCAATAATAATAATAATAATAATAATATAATAATAATAATAATTTATTATTTGTACCCCGCCCATCTGGCTGTGTTTCCCCAGCCACTCTGGGCGGCTTCCATAGAAACCAAAAATACACTAAAATATCACAGATTAAAAACTTCCCTTTGCCTTAAGATGTCTTCTTAAAAAATTTAAACTGCCACCGACTGCTTGAGGACATTTTAAAGCACATTAACCACTTGGAACAGGGAAGCAATGGCAAATTCAGCTGTCGTTCAAAGGCTCAGTAGGTGGCACTCTTTCCTTTGCTGATGCACTAAAAGGATGCCCTCGGCACAAAGCAGGCTGATTTAGTAACCTTGAAGGAAGCTGCACCACAATCATTAGCTCAGACATTGGGGTACCATATCTGATAATGTGGGATAGTAAAGGGGACCCCCCACCCACACATCTAACTCTCTCATGGACCTCGGTTAGGGTGCGAGAGTGGTCCTCCTACTGTGGCTTCTACCTGCTACCGAACATCCCCTTTGCCTGTAAAAGCCACAAACGATTATGTGCCTCTCAAGCTAGTCATTGGATGAACCTTCTTCTTTAATGACAGGAAAGTTAGTTCCTTTGTTCTCAAGGAAATGTGAGTCGGCTTGCTGGATTAGAGTACGTTTCCAGTGGTGGTCGGCCAGATGTCCAAGGCTGGGTCAGGTTTTAGGGAGCCCTGGGCAAGGGGACCTGCACTACCACCTGGTATGCCACAATGGTGGGCCTACCCAAGTCCTTGCCACCTGCCGCCACCCTTTCTGGGAAGCTTACCAGGTGTTGGGCAGGGATCCCATTTCTTCTTCTTTTTATACTTCTACTAGAGAGCTGTCTGCCCCGAAAAGCTGCAGCTGCCCAACGTATTATTTTTTCTTCTTTGGCAATCACTCGTAGCCGAGTAAGATTGTCTTCCATAAACACGGTTTTAACAATGAGTTCATAAGTGAATGTGGAGGCCAATTCTGGACCCACACGTCCTTCCACAGTGGGGTCATTGGTTTCTGGGTGGGAGCTGATCATGGTGTGGATTTGCCAAGTGTGCCTTCCTCCTAGCACATTTCTCCCTTGCATCCTGAGTTTGAGTGTCTTCAAAGCCCATGATACCTTTGGTAAAGGCTGTTCTCCCACTGGAGAGCTCACAGGCCAGTGTTTCCCAGTTGTCAGTGTTTACACCACATTTTTTTTATTTGCCTTGAGACAGTCTTTAAACCTCTTTTGTTGACCACCAGCATTACGCTTTCCATTTTTTAGTTCGGAATAGAATACAGTAGTGCCTCGCAAGACGAAAAGAATCCGTTCCGCGAGTCTCTTTGTCTTGCGGTTTTTTCGTCTTGCGAAGCAAGCCCATTAGCGGCTTAGCGGATTAGCGCTATTAGGGTTTAGCGGGCTTAGCGGATCAGCTGTTAAGCGGCTTAGCGGCTTAGCGGCTTGGGAAAAAGGGGGGGGAAGCCTTGCAGGAACTCGCAAGACATTTTCGTCTTGCGAAGCAAGCCCATAGGAAATTCGTTTTGCGAAGCACCTCCAAAACGGAAAACCCTTTCGTCTAGCGGGTTTTCCGTCTTGCGAGGCATTCGTCTTGCGGGGCACCACTGTAGTTGCTTTGGAAGACAATAATCAGGCATCCACACAACATGACCAGCCCAACGAAGTTGATGTTGAAGACTCATTATTTAAGAGGCTAAGGAGAGCCTGGCTGGAGCAGACGAGTGGCCCATCTACTCCAGCATCTAGTTCTCACAGCGGCTAACCTGAGGCCTATGGGAAACAAGCATTGCTGCCACCAACCATGGAAGCAGAGCAGAGCCATCATTGATACCCTCCATGAATTTATCTTAACCCTATTTTAAAGGCATCCAAGTATGAGCGCCTCACGGGATGTGGCTTTTAAGAATCACATTGCTTTATTCCAGGGGTAGCTAGCCTGTGTTGGAGTCCATATGTTGCTGGACTCCAACTCTCATCAGCCCAAGCCAACATGGTCCATTAGTCAGAGATGGCGGGAGTTCTAGTTCAGTGTTGGTGTTGACCTTTAAAGCCCTAAATGGCCTCAGCCCAGTATACCTGAAGAAGCGTCTCCATCCCCATCGTTCTGCCCGGAAACTGAGGTCCAGCACCAAGGGCCTTCGGGCAGTTCCCTCACTGTGAGAAGCAAAGCTACAGGGAACCAGGCAGAGGGCCTTCTCGGTGGTGGCACCTGCTCTGTGGAACGTCCTCCCATCAGATGTCAATGAGATAAACAACTTCCTGACATTTAGAAGACATCTGAAGGCTGTTCAGGGAAGTTTTTAATGTGTGACATTTTAATGTATTTTTAATCATTGTTGGAAGCCACCCAGAGTGGCTGGGGAAGCTCAGCTAGATGGGCGGGGTACAAATAATAAATTATTATTATTATTATTATTATTAGTTCAGGAACATCCTGAAGGTCACACTTACTTTTTTTCCAACTAAAAAACCCACCCTTCCAGCACAAGGGAGAATGACAGGTCAAATTAAACTGTTTGCCCTAGCTTTCATCCTTCTCATGCATTTTTTTTCTGTGTTCATAATATACTATGCATGGAGTAGCATCTGAACATGCAATCCTCATCTCTTGCAGCTTTTCATGGGCTGGCTGGATGCAGAGGAGTGGTGAGAGGCATCAGCTGGGGAATCCCCAAGGAACCACCCTCCCCAGTGCAAGAAGGCTCAGAGCCAGGGGATTGGTAGTGGGATGAGGATGAGAGGTCAGAGCGAGAAGAGGGAGCAGACTGGGAGGAGGAGGTGTCAGAAGCAGAAGAGGCTACAGGGCTTAGTGAACAGGAAGAGGCTGAGGCAGAGAACAGTTCTCACACAGAAGTGGCGGCTGGAGAGGAGTGGGGCCAGGAGACATGGAGGCAGGATTCTGAAAAAGCCGGGGAGTCTCCCTTCCCTGCTGCTGCCAGCTCACCCTGGTCTCCTAGAACATGCAGATAAATGAAACGGCCAAAGCAGAGGGTGGTTGTGAGCAGACATAGCCTGAGACTGTATGGGAAAGACCCTGGAGAGGAGGAGTCCTTGTGGGCACTGGTAACTGCTTCATCGGAGCAAGACCTCTTAGAAAGAGTTGCTGGGACCATGAGGCTGGAGCTGGTTTCCTTGAATAAAGAGTTAACTGTACTCATTATTAAAGGTGATTTATTGCTAACCTATGCCTGACTCCAGCCCTGACACTGCTTGACATAGTACAATCCAGAGGACTGGCAGAGAGAGAAGCTTTACCATTTGATTCTGCTGATTCTATAAACCTGCCCTCAGATGCAACAGGACTTAAGAAGTGAATTACTAAACTTTAATTGGGATAGATGCCAGTAGCTAGTCCATCAGTGCTGGGAACCGCAGTGCAGCAATATCCAGAGGACCAAGACAGTGAGATCCATGGGGTCCCAAATTTCAGCAGCGCCCTCTGTGATGCCAAAATCTGGTGCCACCTCCCATCACCACCTCTCACACTCCATTCTAAATAATAGCTGTGGCATCACCAGCAACACCCTCAAGGATCTGTGCCCAGTGCAACCAAACCAGCCACGTGCTTCTCTAAATCCACAGACTCCTGTTCTGCTGTAAAAACACAAAAGAGCCCACCAAAACCTGGAAACAGATCTGCCTTGAGATTCTCCCACGGTCTGCAATAAGGGATGTCTTCTGTTTCCATAAAGCGCAAGCCCTCTGCATATAGCGGTGTGGCTACAATCAACACCCTGCTCTGAAGATGCAGGATTCATTCTTCTTGACAAAAGCTGTACCAGTTTATTCAGCAGCCATCCATTGTCTCTGTCTCCAGCAGAGGCACAGGGATTTCCTCTCCCCCAAGCTTTTATCTAGGAAAAAGAAATAATAAGAAAACAAAAATTTCAAAGGTGTTTATAATGAATTAATCGCTGCTGTTTTGGAGCACCACGTGCTTGCCATGTCGCCATGAGCACTTTGCCTTCAGTGCCTTATGGCCTCTTCCTCCCCCCCCCCCTTCTCCTTTTAATCAGGCCCTATACTGCTGACAAAATGACACTCTAATAGGAAAAGACATCATTTGGAACAGTTATTAATATATAAAAGGGAACCAAGTCAGCAAAGGGTTAGTCGTATAAATGGCCAAGTTCAACAAGACACAATTAAGGCTGCATTATCACACTCCCTGGAGCATACATGTCAATAGATAAAGTGGGATTGTTCGCGGAGTGGGGGGAGGTCAGTTTAGCGCTGAAAGCATCTCCTTCAGTTTAACCATCGGAAAGATCAGCGTAAATGGACCACGTTTTCATATAGCGTATGTATTAGCTTGATTTGCCACCTTCATGTCTTGTATAGTAAGGTCCAGTGGTGGCTGGTGCCCGTTGATGCTGATAGGGTTGAAGGCAGGGAGGCTGGCAGTAGGTGGCGCCAGAGAGCCAATGACAGGTGCAGAGCCTGTCAGAACCTAGTTAGAAGGCAGGCAGGTGAGGGCTGGCTCAGGGCAGACTGAGGGATGGTAAGGCAGATTCCCAGTTGCCTAAATCGACAAAATTCCGCATTCACTAACTGAGTGGGCATCTCTAAAATTTCCAAACATGATCGTTTTTAAATAAGTGGTGTTGAGATTTCTCAGTTCTGGATTCTAGAGACACCGTCAAAGATCTTTCTTTAAAGATTTAGTTAAATTGATACATCTTTGCCTTTAACGGGCTGCCTAAATATAGCGCTGTTGCTTGCTTAATAAAACTCAGCCCCGATTTCCCTTCTATGATAAAGAATTTTAAAATTAAAACCAACACTGAAGGAGAGAAATGCTTTGTTGAAAATTTTATGATTGTTGTGTCAAGCTAATAAAGGCAGGTGGGTTTTTTCTCCTTAATCACATCTCTCTTTTTTTTAATGGTGGGAAATACAAAATTTAATACCTTTGTGACTATAAAATGAGATGCAAATAGACGTATTTCCAGTCGCGTCACTTTTATTAAACAAGCCACACATTTATTAATAATCCACTGCTGTCAAGTATCCTTCAGAAAGGGAAACTGAGCAATTTGTTGTCAGTTGCATAGCCTGCTTTAACCGTTGGCATTACGACAAAAACATGAAAGCGCAAATGGAATCAGCTGCAACAAAATGTTGCAGTGAACAGTGCTGCTTTTCAGAGATTCAGCCAGTGGCCGTCACTCTTTCCCAGAACACACTATTCTAAATTGGCACAGCAAAATTATACACTCCCCATTCACTGAGCAATTTGGGGGAATGGGCATAAGGGAATAACCTCTGTAGAGAACAGTGAGGTGTACTTCAAAATAGACTGGTAATTTCATAGATGCAAATAACAGCTATTGCCCAATGCTTATCCAGACTTAAAGAGAGCAAACGAAGCTAACATATATGTTCATCTGAGTCCTCTCAGTAATGTGAATATGATGTCTCTTCAGTTGGACTGGCAAGGATTATGGGTTAACAAAGTTCCTTACAGCTCTTTGGTTCCACCCTTTGGGTTTTGAGCAAAACTCTTATTCTGAACAAAAAAACCTGAATTGTTGATTTCCTATTCAGCCCCATTTGGGTCCTGTTCTGTCCTTCAACCCATACTTAGCGTCCTCTTCCCATTCAAGAAATATTAATGATCTGGATCAAGCTGGTTTGAGAATCATCTGACAATTTTTGTTCAACCCTTCATTCTCGTTCAGAAAATATGTTTATCACTTGTACTCAAAGTACAGATCAGTGGTATACAGATTTATTCCAGTCAGTTTTTAAAAATTGTCCTTCTGCCAAAGTTTAAGTGCTGTGCTACTTTTTTTTCTTTTTCATTAGAAATTACCAAATGTTCCATCTTAAAATAGACTGACAACAGGTCAGGCTGCTCCTCTTTAACTATTCTGAACCTAAAAATGTGGCAAAGTTTCTTCCCAGATTGATCTGTTGTGTAGCTACTCCTGGGGGCTGAGTACCTTATTAACTAGCTAGCACCAATTAAACCCTGGAAATGTCAAGATATAAGATGATTCCCAGAGGGGTAGCTGTGTTTGTTGCAGGAAAAACGGAGATCTGTGGCATCTTAAAGTCCATCTCATGCGCCTAACGAACGGTACTCCACAAAAGTTTTTGCCACAACGGAGTTGTCAGTGTTTAAGGTTCCACAAGATTCTTTGCTGTTCTAGATAAAATACAGGCTGCACTGTAGACACGCTTTTGTTGTTTAGTCGTTTTATTCTCCTTTTAAAAGTGCAATCCCTGCAAACTGTTTATTGAACTGCAGTTGCTGTAGGACTGAGGCCTGATGACCTCCTTTTTTGTTTTCATGAGAACCAGGTGGAAAAGTCGTATGCATAGAATTAAATAGTAGGGTGCTTCTGAGCCTAGGAAGTGGTTTTTGGTACCAAACTGAATTCATAGCCCTTCTACAAAAGAGCCCACGCTTGGTTACTTACTAACAGCTCTCAGCACCCTTAACAAACTGCCGTTCCCAGAATCCTTTGGGGAAAATGCAAATGGCGCCTCATTTTGCTGTTGTCCTTGTTAGGCAATTGCTGATTCGCTGCAAATCATCCAGAGTTCTGTCAGCAGCTCAGCTTTCTGCTTAAGCCTGTAAACTGCGTTTGTCTCAGTTTTTGAAATGAATTTTACTGTTTTCATAGGGGTGCTTTAGAGAGGCTATCTAACTCCAACTCCCATCAGGCACAGTCAGGGATTATGAGAATTATAGTCTAGAATTACAGACACACCTTCCTTAACAGGGCTGCCAACTTGAATAAAATATTGGGAGGGGGCAGGTAAGCTCAGCCCCACATAATTGATTACATGATGCGCCATACGCAGACCATTTGACTGGCAGTGCCCATCAACTTTGGGGTCCCTGGCCCCCTCAAATATTTTATGGTGGGAGAGGCGAAGACCCCTCGGCCCCTAGGAGTTGGCTCCTATGTTCCTTTATCAAATATCTGTTTGGAAATTTATAGCCAGGGGCATTTCTGTGCCCAGAACAAAATTTCTCTTTTGGGACCAAACCAAATATGAGTATGAGCTTCACCTGTATGCCCACAAAATTCTACTTTCTAAAATTCTACCCCCATTACATTGCAGGGGGAAGGTTATTTAATTCATTTATAACGGTTCAGTTCGGTTTGGTTTACTGTGTTCTGACAGCCATTGCACACATAAAAATAATAACAACAACAAGAATCCTGCTGCTAATAGTGATTTTCATTTCTACACCCCCAACCTTTTAAAGGATATATTATTTCCCATATCCCCTTTAAGTTTTGTTACACACATTTGTAGAGCCTTAGTAAGAAATTTGGATATATACTTCTCTACACCAGACAACAACAAAAACAGGTCTTTGCAAGAGATGACCTTCCCTTCCACGATCTTAACAAGGCGTGCATGTAATTGTTTCTAAGATCGTTATAATAAGGGCATTCAAGGAGTACATGTTTCATTTATAACAATGACACCCCATATTTCCTCTAAGAAGCTCAAGGAATTGCACAATGTCCCCCACTCCCCATTTTGTCTTTACAACAACCCTGTGAGGAAGGGGGGAGGTAAGACGGTCTGTAGGGAAGGAGGCTGTTTTTCAGATATTTGGGGCCTGAGGCATTTAGTTCTTTAAACACCAATGCGATTCTTTGTCTTCTGAGCAGACAAAATGAGTTAATGCCAGGTCAGACCAGATCTTCCAAGCCCAGTTGTCTCTACCCTGACTATTTACAGCAGGTAGAGGTAAAAAATAACAATCAGATATTGTTTTGGGTGTTCTCTGCGATCTAGGTCTCTGTCCATCCATCTCTATATTTCTAAAGCAGAAATAAAAATAAAATAAAATTCAAGTCATTTTGATTTCATTGCATTATTTAAAACAATTGATTAAATCAGTTTAGAAGCAAAAGGCTACCACACTGGGTGTTGTTCTGTGTGTCCCCCCCCCAATTGCTTGCAACACATTCTAAACACCACGAGGAAATTAGAGTAATTTTGATATTAAAATGATTACTGCCACTTTTGTAATAAACTGATGCGACTTTAGAAGTCTGTCCCTGATATCTTTCATGATTTAGACATCACACACGCTATAATTGTGCTATTAAAGGAAAGAGAGCTAATCTTTTTGCATTTGAAGTAAGCCCTCATCATCAGACCCGACAAAGCCAGACAGATCAAAAAAGGAGGGTGGAATGGGGGGGAGAAAGAAAAGAAAAGAAAAGAAAAAGAGCATTTAAGGAAATTAGTACAAGAGTCAGTTAAAAGGTAAAAATTAATGCACTTATTATTGAAATACAGTTGAAACCCACTTTTTTCATTTCTTTGATATTACTAAAGCATAAAACATTCAATTAACTTTCCATTGTGTTTTAGAAGATGGGGAGGGACAGAGGATTGTCAGATGAGAATGAGGGGAGTGGGAAGTGTGCAAATGAAGGAGAAAAAGTGGAGATACAAGAAAGAGCCAGACTTAATCCCTTGTCCGTAAAAGCTGGTCAATCACTTCTGCATTTTGCAGGGCTGATTTTTGGCTTGTCGACTGCGTTCCTTTGAGATATAGCAACAAGCTGGTGGAGAGGTTATCTTGTATCCCTTCTATTATCAGCTACAAATATTCTTTTTATTATAATTTGATAAAGAGAGAGATGGAAGATCTTCACTCCTTTAACCTAGCCACTGTCTGATTAAGCAAGAAAATATTAAAGGAAAACAAAGCACAGTGATAAAATATGGGCTATTCTATAATGGTATTTGGTAACATAAGCAAAATGAGTGCATTTAATTTGTACTTACCCTCGAAGCTGAAAGTATAAAGAAGGGAGGCATCGGAAATCAAATCTTGAAATAAAAGAAAATGTGAAAAGAGGTGGTAACCGAAGTAACTCAGTTTATCTTGCCAACAGTATTGGGTAGAAGGTCAGGTTTTATTTTTCCATTTTTAAAAAGGCTGCATTTGACTTAAGATTTAATAATACTAAGATCATGTTGTAGCATTAGTATTGGCTTTAATTAAAGAAGTATTTTGCTAATTGGCATAAAATATCTATGTGATTATTTTTCCATATATTTTCGGCTTTGCAATAAGAGAACAGCTGCTAAATATTTTCTTGCATGCTGATTCCACTTAATCAACATTCTTCTTCTTAATGAAGGCAACAAAAGTTGGAAATTGTGTTTTACAAATGGGTTGCTTGGAAAATATCAGCATGAAGCCAATGAAATTCACCTTTGGGTGCTGATAATCAGATTTACCCCCAAATTAC
The DNA here is from genome assembly GCF_965113315.1 of Podarcis vaucheri. Lineage (NCBI taxonomy): Eukaryota > Metazoa > Chordata > Lepidosauria > Squamata > Lacertidae > Podarcis > Podarcis vaucheri. Next base: position 20,519,184 of record NC_138759.1, on the reverse strand, counting down.
TACTTTTAAGGTACCAGATAAATCTTAAGGGAAGCGGGGGAGGAACTCAACCTTGAAATCTTATAACTGTTTGTGATTCTCTTCAGCCAACTCAGCACAGTACCACATCAGCAAAATAATTCCCAGTTTTTAAACATCCCAGTTCAGTGATTATTATTCCTGTAAAATGCATCTGAACGATGCTGATGCCATATTGACAAGTGCAAAGCTTTGGCAATACACCAATGAACTTACAAATATAAAAAGTAGGCTATTACAATTCCCCACCCCCATGTAGCAACTAGATAACTTCTTTGGATAGCGTCTGTCAATTCTAGAGCAGAAATAGATGCTTGCGCAAATTAAAACTTCCCCAATGACTGGGAATTTAAATTCAACCTTTGAAGTTTTGAGCATTTTCCAGTTTTGTATTGGACTTCTGCTTTGAGAATCCCAAAGTTGTTGAATATTTTAAAGGCAATACTGTTAAATACGGACATATCAGATTTTGCCATTTTCTAAAATCCCTGAATATGAGAGCATTTGAATAGTCTGCACCAAAGTTTGCGGACTTGAGAATTGCTGTTGTCATAGTAGACTGCATTGGATTAGACTGTATTGGATTAGATCCTTACATCTTTGATTGTCAGTTTGCCACAGGTGAGGCACCATGTCTCTGAATGACAGCTGCTGGGAATTGCAGGTATGCAGAGTGCAGTTGCCCTCATGTCCATCTTGCAGGCCTTCCACCAGCATCTGGTTGCCTGCTGTGAGAACAGGATGTTGGACTAACTGGGCAAATGGCCTGATCCAGTAAACCAAACTATATTTTAAAGGCTTGTTTTCCATCTGCCAGGTTCAGGCAGGGCCAGATTTGGGTTTGATGAGGCCCTAAGCTACTGAAGGTAATGGGGCCCTTTATATGTCCAGCTATCCTTTGTCAACCACAAATTGTCACTGTTTTTTATGTTGAATATATGCTATATGCCTGTTGTCTTTGTCCATGGAGTAGGACAAAGTGAGAGATTTTACTTTCTTGGGCTCCATGATCACTGCAGATGGTGACAGCAGCCGCGAAATTAAAAGACGCCTGCTCCTTGGGAGAAAGGCGATGGCAAACCTACACAGCATCTTAAAAACAGAGACATCACCTTGCCAACAAAGGTCCGTATAGTTAAAGCTATGGTTTTCCCAGTGATATACGGAAGTGAGAGCTGGACCATAAAGAAGGCTGATCGCCGAAGAATTGATGCTTTTGAATTATGGTGCTGGAGGAGACTCTTGAGAGTCCCATGGACTGCAAGAAGATCAAACATGTCCATTCTTAAGGAAATCAGCCCTGAGTGCTCACCGGAAGAACAGATCCTGAAGCTGAGACTGATTGAGGGCACAAGGAGAAGGGGACGACAGAGGATGAGATGGTTGGATAGTGTTCTTGAAGCTACCAACATGAGTTTCACTAAACTGCGGGAGGCAGTGGAAGACAGAAGTGTCTGGCATGCTCTGGTCCATGGGGTCACGAAGAGTCGGACACGACTAAAGAACTAAACAACAACATATGCTATATGGTCATTTATGAACCTAATAAGTATCTAATGCCATTTGCACATAACAAAATATGTATTTTATCAAAGTAATTGTTGAACTGAAATACAATTAAGAAGTATATTAATAGTGAAATACAATTAAGAAGTATATTAATAGTGAAATAATTATTAAGCTCTAATTGTATGTAGGTTTAATTTTATTTGTTTTTTTTTATCTTATATTTTGGAAATGTACATTCAGGTTTTTCCCCCCTTTAAATTTTTTTAGGGCCCCCAAGAGAGTGGGCCTCTAAACTATAGCTTGTTTAGCTTATACGTACGGTAAATCCTGCACTGGGTTCAGACTGGCTCAATCTACAGTAGCTGAATGGAGTTTGGAGTTAGGTGTACACCACATACTCACATACTGACCTAGAAAAAAGGGATACCCCACTTATTTTTTTCTCAAGAGGAGAGCGGCCAAAATGGTTGCCGCAATCTCCCTTGATTTCAGGCTACACACTTTTCAGTTGTGGTGCCCCAGAACATGTTTTGGGCTGCTGTGCCTGAAAAAAAAATGTTTTTTTTTGGGGGGGGGGCGTGATCTTGTGCATGTCATGCAACTCACGTAGGAGCGCAAACCCGGAAGATGGTGTCCCAGATTTGGGTCACGTCATGATGGAAGGTATGACACCAATCAAACTTGAGTCAGCATAAATTCATCCGGCGTCCTATACTTAGGATTGCTCTCATAGTATTTCCGAAATTAAAAAGGATCCCCCATCATTCTTATGACAAAACAACTGAAAGCAAAGCTAGTTTCAGGTCTGGGCGGATTACAGAGTAATATTCCACACCCTGCCACCAGTTTCTTGTCCCAGTCTCGTCAGCCCTGTGATCACGTTAGAGATCTTTTCATTTAGGAGGCTCTGCTAAGTTTGTCACAAACCCTGTACAGAGTTTGGAGCTGCCTATATTACAGATTCTTTGTTGAACCAGGCCCTTGCCATTTCTATTTTGCAGAGTGAAGAATAAATTCTGAAAGGATTTCTGAAGGAAGCAAAGACCTATTTGTTTCCAACTCCAGATTCTTGACAGGCCGGTAACGGAGGCAGTAGTAAGTGAGAACCTTTTGCTTGGCTTCTGTTACATCATAGCATCCAAGGTAATCTGGAGCTGGATCTCTGTCTTGTGAGAGCCCTGGTGGAGAGAACCACACTGCAAATGTTAACCCACATGGATGCCTAAGAATTTCAGCTGTGGCCCCAAACAAGCAGCGACCTGAAGCCACATCTTCAGCAACTGCTGTCATCAGAGGCCAAGCTGATCATAAGCATGAGCACATTTGCTGCATGCCTTCCTTCTTATCAACAAAGCCATCACTCCAATGGCTTCCTTTCTTCCCACTCTGTACCTTAAGAGTTGACAGAGCAAGCTGCGTCTCACTGCTGCAGGAAGTTGATTCGAAATCAAACTGTGTGTATTTGGAAATACAAAAATAGCAACCCATCGCTAGTGTCTCAGGCACACAGTCCATTTGCCTGACAAAGTGGCAGATAATCTTACATTTAAATCTATTCTCTTAAAAGCTGGTGGATGAGAGCTGAGAATGGATTACTGTTAGCAGTAAACTTCTTCTTTTTTTAAGTTGGGGATCGTTTCTTTCCCCACAAGTGGTGAAGCCAGATGTCCAAAATGGTGGTGGGAGCTGAACAGTTACTTGTGAAGAAGGGAAACGTGAAGGGGTGGGATTCAGAAATTTGGCCAAAGTCAGTGCATAGTTCTAATAACAATGAAGAAGAAGAAGAGGAGAAGGAGTTTGGATTTGATATCCCGCCTTTCACTCCCTTTAAGGAGTCAAGTCTCAAGGTGGCTAACAATCTCCTTTCCCTTCCTCCCCCACAACAAACACTCTGTGAGGTGAGTGGGGCTGAGAGACTTCAGAGAAGTATGACTAGCCCAAGGAGCTGCATGTGGAGAAGCGGGGAAGCGAACCCGGTTCACCAGATTATGTATGAGTCCACCGCTCTTAACCACTACACCATGCTAGCTCTCTAGAATCATAATATAGGTAAAGGTAAAGAAACCCCTGACCATTAGGTCCAGTTGTGACCGACTCTGGGGTTGCGGCGCTCATCTCACGTTATTGGCCAAGGGAGCCAGCATACAGCTTCTGGGTCATGTGGTCAGCATGACTAAGCTGCTTCTGGCAAACAAGAGCAGCGCGCAGAAACGCTGTTTACCTTCCTGCCAGAGCAGTACCTATTTATCTACTAGTACTTTGACGTGCTTTCGAACTGCTAGGTTGGCAGGAGCTGGGACCGAGCAACGGGAGCTCACCCCGTCACGGGGATTCGAACCGCCGACCTTCTGATCAGCAAGTCCTAGGCTCTGTGGTTTAACCCACAGTGCCACCCGCATCCCTAGAAGATCCTACCCTACAGAATCATAATATAGTGAATCATAATATAGTGAACCACAAAAAGAAACCACTTTGGCCACTGCATAATGAGGTACACAAGCCCTTCTTTGTGGTTATGTCTGTCTCTGCCTTCTGTCACCTGGTGTAGGCAGCAATCCTAACCCCACTTCCTTCAAAGCAAGGTCTACTTACTTCCGAATTTACAGGCTGGAATGTGTGCAGAGGAGGGTGACCAAGATGTTCAAGGGTCTGAAAACCAAGTCTTATGAGGAACAGTTGAGAGAGTTGGGTATGTTTAGCCTGGTTAGGAAGAGACTGAGAGGAGATGCGATAACCATCTTCAAATATCCAAAGGGCTGTCACATGGAGGATGGAGCAAGTTTGTTTTCTCCTGCTCTGTAGGGTAGGATCTGAACCAACAAAGGAGATTCCAACTAAACATCAGGAAGAACTTTCTGACGGTAAAAGCTGTTTGACAGCGGAATGGGCTCCCTCAGAAGGTGGTGCACTCTCCTTCCTTGGAGGTTTATAAGCAGAGGTTGGATGGCCAACTGTCATGGATGCTTCAGTTGAGATTCCTGCATTGCAAGGGGTTAGACTTGATGATCCTGGGAGTCCCTTCCAACTCTACAATTCTGTGATTCTATTCTTCTGTATCTATAGCTCAACCTGGATAAGGCACTTCACCTGGCGTGGCCCAGGCTTCGTTGGGAGAGCCACTTATCTATGTGTAGAGCCAATTCCAGAACAATCTATGTTAGTGTTTTAGTTTTAGGGGCTTTGGGGATGAGGGGGTGCCTCAATGGCTTAAACATACGCTGATTTTATCATGTTTGAAGAGATGTTTCTGGAGTTCCTCACAGCTTCTGAGTGAATTGGCATCCGTTGCAAACTTGGCTATGTCATGTGTCAAATCCTTTAGGAATAATTTTTTTAAAAAAAATATTGCCAGGGGAGGCTGTGCCCCGGGGCAGTGGAAGTGGACGAGAGGTCATTTCCCTTGGCTGGGAAGGGAGGGGAAGAGGGAAGAGGCGGGGTGTGTGTGTGACACAGCAGCCTAGCCACTCATAACATGTTGAAAAAGGAACTCTGTGCCAGGGGTGTGCTGTGGGTGGCACAGTTGCAGTGGGTCTGCAGCTGGGTGCTTGGGAACTGCTGGCATGGTCACCTCATCTGAGGGGGTTGAGGTGATGGTGTTGGTTCAGCTTCCCTGTCAGGTACATGGCAGCAGGCACCTCCTTGTGTTCCGGGGGATTTTCGTGATTTTTCTATTATTATTATTATTATTATTATTATTATTATTATTATTATTATTTTCCTGGGGGGAAAATTCCTTTCTTTCACTGCAAAAAGAAGAAGAAGAAGAAGCCACCATAGCAAGCAACCATCAATAACCCTCTCCTCCATGAATTTGTCTAATTCCGCTTTTAAGCCATACAAGTTGACTATTCAACCAGTTACAAATATATAGGAGGGCTTGTTAAAAAGAAAAGACTGCTGAGTTTACTTAGGAGCCTTTGGTGAGGGACTTCCTTTAAAACTTTTTGGAGGTCCAAGTACGGTATATAATGTCTACCGGAGCTTTCCAATGAAAGTATTCTTTTTAAAATGGTGGAGAAGAACTTCTCTTTATAGAAGCTGGTTTGATTTGTATCTTAGCAAGGCTTGTTCTTCTATAGGCTTAGCCATTCTAGCTGTATAGTTGCTTACTACCAATTTACCTGGGACAGGATCTGGACGGAAGGAGCTGTAATTTCCTAGATCTCCCACCCTTCTGTCATGGTTCCCTTTTTGTGTTACCCTCCGATCTTCTGGAGATCTATGGTGATGTAGACCTTAATGTGATGCTGTTCGCTGTGCCTACAAAAGAAGGCATCACCGTACTGAATAGGAGTTTATAGTAGTAAAATCTCCTCCGGATGTCAAAGGTTTGTCTCATGAATATGGATGACAATTTGCTATGAATATGGAAGAGGCTAGGAAGGGATGATGGGCTGGGGAAATCTAACATTAACTGTTCTTAACCTTCCCACTTCTTTGATCTTACCACAATATGATCCATGGGACATATAGAACTGACTGCCTTTTTTAAAATAAAAAACTAAAACTCCTCTCTTTTTTTTGCACAAATCTGTTAGTCATTCCTGGCTTCGGATGTTTGCCCTGCAGCCTTGTTTACTACCTATATAATTATTAGAAGACTCTTATAATTGTAATTGAAATTCTGAGTTGACATTTATGTCATGGTGCTGTGGCAAAGCATTGTGTTTAATTTCTCCTTTGTTCATCTCATTTAATGTTCTGAAGAATCAAAGGAAGATCCCACTCATTTCTCTTCCTTGCCATTACAAGCTTTGAGCTCCACCCATACCTGCTGGAACCACTAATTTAATTTCTTTTTAAAATATAGAGCTTCATATGGATTGGCATGTTCCACAGGTAGAGTGGGTAAACAACTCATTCTGAACATTGCCTCTTTAAGACAGCATAATTTTGAGTAACTTCCATAACATCTAAGGGGAGAGCCTATAATAAATCTATGTAACTTCTGGATTCCCTAGATTCAAATCTGTACGAACCAGGGATTTGGTCCAAATTTTAAAGTGAAGAGACCCAATTCACAGCTTGACTAATAACCTGGACCAAAGTTGTCTGTAAAGGCATGCATAAAAACTCCCAACTCTTAGGAACATAAGAAGATGTCTTACAACAGCAGTGGCTGTTCAGGGGTTCAGGCATGGAACATTCTCCGTCCTACTTAGATAGGCTAAGGACTGAGCCTAGGACCTTCTGAATTCAAAGCAGATGTTCTCCCTCTGAGCCACAGCCTTTCCCCATTCATCTCAAACTCTTTCCTCCAAATTCCTCAAATACTGAGCACCACCATCCAGATTCACCTGGAAATATTGCAATATTTAGCAGCAGCTGTACATGGCTACAGATGTTGTGCTCCCTTAACAGATTTAGAGCTACTCTTTGGCAAAACCTTTCTCAGAGTTTCATTGACCATTGGAAATACAGGTACTCGATAACTAGGCGCAAGCTTAAGAATTGGAGAATGAAGGGACTAGGAGCTGAGCTGAAGGCAGCGCTGTTCAGGGAAGTTTTCAGTGTGTGATGTTGTATTGTTTTTTATTGGGAGCCACCCAGAGTAGCTGGGGCAACCCAGTCAGATGGGGGGCATATTGTTGTTGTTTAATAATAATAATAATAATAATAATAATAATAATAATAATAATAATAATAAATATGATGCCCTAAAAGGTTGTCAAGTGGAGAGTGGAGAAATAACATACAAAGAATCTTTGTCAAAAGCTCCTCAGAAAAGGGCTGTGTTTCTTGAAAAACTCAAATAGCACAAATTGACAGCACTCCTTTCACTTCCAAAACCTTTTAGAAAACAGAATATATATATTTTTTTGAAGATGGGAAAATTGAAAAGAGATGAGAGAAATGGCATCCAAAATAGCACATTTAAAATAAAAATAAAAATAAGAAATCTGAGCAGGGGCATTTGCAACACTAAAGCAGAATGTTAATTGAAATCCAACTGTGCCAACAGGAACATTGGAAAAAGACCAGTCAGGATTAGACTAATTAAGATGTCTTTAAAAGAAAAGGCGGAGGGAATCCACCCTGAACAGGTTGGACTGTTTTAAGGAGAAACTTAGCAAGCAGCCATGATAACAAGAGGAACATTTTAACAACTTGTACTAACCCCAACAGTGTAACTTGCAAAACACGGAGATAAAGAAAGCCTGTGTGTGTGTGTGTGTGTGTGTGTGTGTGTGTGTGTAAGCATTTGGTGGAAAGCTGACTTTCTTTCATCCATGCATTCAGGCTGGAGTGTGGACTCTCAAATCTGTTTGCACGAAGCAGTGCCAAAGGCTGCCTAAGCCAAGCTGAATGAACTATTATGCTCTATACACTATAGAGTAGGAACTCAGCCAAGCTGCTGTAATGTAATGAGCTACCTGTGAATGCATGGAATAGGATATACAGTGGTACCTCGGGTTACAGGCGCTTCAGGTTACAGACTCTGCTAATCCAGAAATAGTACCTTGGGTTAAGAACTTTGCTTCAGGATGAGAACAGAAATTGTGTGGCTGCGACGAGGCGGCAGCGGGAGGCCCCATTAGCTAAAGTGGTGTCTCAGGTTAAGAACAGTTTCAGGTTAAGAACGGACACAGTTCACAGTTAGGGTGAAAACATTTTTGTAGTGGACAAAAACCCACTCGTAGGGCAACCATGCTCTGGAACTCTCTCAGAATCATCATCATTATAATTGGCATGGGGAAAACTATATTTATTATTATTATTATTATTATTATTATTATTATTATTTACAACTGCCTATCTTAGTTGGTTAGAGCATAGTGCTGATACAGTAACACCAAGTTTGCAGGTTCGATCTGCATATGGAACAGTGGCGTATTCCTGGGCAGAGGAGGAATGGTGGAGTCTGTCTCCCCAGCCTGACCCTTCCAGAGAAGAAGGAGACAGTTCAGAATTACAACAGGGGTTTGAGGGAGGTCACAGCTCAGAGGCAGATGAGGGGGAAAGCTGGGAAATAATGGGAAAGGAGAAGGAAGAAGAAGAAGCAGCACCAGGGGAGCGACAGCTGATGGACTCAGTGTCTTTAGAGAGCATTCCAGACCTCCCCCTCTCCCAGGACCAGGCGGGCCTTGAAAGTAGGAGAGCAAAGAGCTAAGAAGCAAAGGGCCCTCAGTGCCAACCATAGAAGGGATGACAAATGAGGAAGTGGGAGAGAAGGGGAGGGCAGATTTACTCAGAGCAACACCATTATTCTGAGAGGCTACATTCCCAAGCCTCTCTCTGTGAATATTGAATAAAAGCAGATGGTAAGGACTTTCCCTTGTCTTGTCCATTCCTGGCAACCTGCCGTGGGGGGGGGTTGGTTCCTCTGCTGCCTGGCAAGAGGGTTGGATTAGATGATCCTCAGGGTCCCTTCCAAGTCCTATCATTCTAGGCATCTATTATTATTATTATTATTATTATTATTATTATTATTATTATTATTAATTATCCCATATTTCTACTTAGAGATGCCATGGATGGAACCTGGGGCCTTTGGAATGTGTGGCCTGTCCCAAAGATCACCTGCTGTACTTCATGGGTGAGCATGGATTTGAACCCAGGACTCCTATGTCTGTCGGGAGCCCTGTGTAGATTTTGGAGTGGATGGGCTGATCCTGAGAAGGTAGGGGACAAGGTCAGGGAGTTGGAGCTACGCAACTGGGGGAGGGCCTGAGCAGGATGGAGGAGGCGGAATCAGGGCCTCGAGAACTGTCTGATCAGGAGAAGGGTGCCATTGATCAAGAGAGTCAGGAGCAGGATCCCAGGGAAGGTTCAAGTGGGTTGTCAGAGAGGTGTCTTGCCCATTTGATATTGGACTTCTACAGCGGGGCACCTCCTAAAGGACTGTCACTACCCACCCCTCTTGTCAGTTAAGGAGCCTCCTCTGGGGAGGCACCTGAGAGTGAGTTGGTAACTGAGCTGGCACCTCCATCATCAAGGTCACAGAGGCACCAGTGCTGGAATGTGTGAACTTCACAGGCCTGGTCCACTCACAGAAGTGTCCATTTGCATGTGCAGAGCAGAGACACCTGCTGTTCACCATGCCAAGACTTGTGTTTGCTCCACTCTTTAAAAGGAAGAGACAGGAGATGCATAGGTTGTTGGGTAAACATCTTAGCTTGCACTTAGCCATTCAACTCACCCACTGTGCCTTTTGTTGAATAGTGGAAAAGATGGACAAAGGACACAGCTCTGCTGCAGCAGTTAGAACTGCTCCTGGAATCAGACTGACTGCAACCTAGCTGGCTGCTTTATATAATATGGACTGCAAGAAGATCAAACCTATCCATTCTTAAGGAAATCAGCCCTGAGTGCTCACTGGAAGGACAGATCGTGAAGCTGAGGCTCGGATACTTTGGCCACCTCATGAGAAGAGAAGACTCCTTGGAAAAGACCCTGATGTTGGGAAAGATGGAGGGCACAAGGAGAAGGGGACGACAGAGGACGAGATGGTTGGATAGTATTCTCGAAGCTACCAGCATGAGTTTGACCAAACTGCGGGAGGCAGTGGAAGACTGGCGTGCTCTGGTCCATGGAGTCACGAAGAGTCGGACACGACTAAACGACTAAACAACAACAAAAAACTTGAAACAGTAACAACTCACAACTAGCTAACCAATCAGTAATGACAGTTTTCAATCCTTCATTTACATACTGGTGGCCCTCAGTGAGAACTGCTACTAATCTTAATACATAACACCTTTAACCCTTGTTTTGCCCTTTTATCACTCAGATTTATCCATGGAAGAATTGGGCAGAAACCGAAACCTGAATTTGAGTTCTGTGGGCAGCAAGGGCCAGGACAACTTTCAAGCCCAACAATCTATTCTCTATAATTAGATACACAGATAGAGTCTTTTTCTTTTTACTCTTATGCTTTTGGGGGATGTGAATCCACAAAGATGCAGTATTGCAACCCAATTCTTTATCGTATTCCTCTCCCCGACCCAAACATTCCAGATCAAAACAAGTGGAATCAATTAAAGGTTTATTCCACATTTATTTAATAATGATTTTGGCTTCAATCCCCCCCCCCAAAAAAAAATAATTTTCTCCCTATAACAAATGCATTTTGCTAAATAAAACTGAATCTATTGGGCCCTATGCTATTCCTATAGACTGCATTTCATGTGACAATTTGTTTGCTTTTCTTTCACTTTTCAATGATTATCCGTGATCTGTTGCAGGTGAAAGGTGAGTTTATCATTAGGCTAATAAATGGAACCGATAATTCACAAAGTAGAATTCTCATTCTGCTTAAAATATTTTGACAGATTTAAAACTGGTTAACACGTAACCTCATTTTGTAATTATGGAAAGTGGTGGTATGTGTTCTAAAGACTCCCAAATAAATATTTTTTGTGATTAGAAAACTTGTTACACTTCTCAATTATTAATTTTCCCCCACAGGCTTTCTTTTTTAAAAAGAAAAAAGAAAGAAAGAAAATGATGTAGACATTACTTTGGCATTCATGTAAATAGTAAGGCTACTTGGCACTTAGCCTAGTTGTTTAGAATCAGATATTTTGGGGAAGGGTGTTTTGTTTTTTAAAGAAAAATCAATCTTATATTATTGGCACATCGTGCAGAAAACATTTTTTTAAAAAAATAAATAAATCCCAAATCAGGTTAGCATATTTTCTCTGTGTTAGAGAAAATGAGAGGGTTCAAATGATTTGAATTATGAAATGTGACATCCTTTTGCAGGTAATCATTAGCACTTTCTAGTGGCTCCTGGGATCTGATCTGGAACTACCAACAATAACCACCAGCTGATCCGACAGTCCATTCTCTCACTCCAGCTGCTTCAAGGACCATTTATGTATTATCCCACTTTGGTGGATCTGTTTCCATTCTCCTATGTCACAGGAACAGCTAGTGTGGTGCCCCTCCAAATTAGACCACAGATCCCACAGTTATTAATGCAAACCCAAATCGCAAGAAAAGGCCAAATCTATTCAAGCTGTCTCCATCATGCAGGGCATTCACACATGCTCTACAGTCCAGGGGTCAGCAAACTTTTTCAGCAGGGGGCCAGTCCACTGTCCCTCAGACCTTGTGGGGGGCTGGACTATATTTTTTGGGGAGGGGAATGAATGAATTCCTATGCCCCACAAATAACCCAGAGATGCATTTTAAATAAAAGAACACATTCTACTCATGTAAAAAACATGCTGATTCCCGGACCGTCCGCGGGCCGGATTTAGAAGGCGATTGGGCCGGATCCAGCCCCCGAGCCTTAGTTTGCCTACCCGTGCTCTACACAGATATAGTTACCCCAAAACAGGATACTCTGACTAACTTCTGTTGTTGTTATTTAGTCGTCTTAGTCGTGTTCGACTCTTCGTGACCCCATGAACCAGAGCATGCCTTGGAAACTCTCACTTTCTTCTCAAAGCTTCTCCTTTTTCATGTCCATGGAGTTTTCTTGGCAAACTACTGGAGTGGATTGCCAGTTCCTTCTCCAGGTGGATCACATTTAGTCTAAACTCTCGGCTATGACCTGTCCGTCTTGGGTGGCCCTGCACAGCATAGCTCAAAGCTTCTTGGAGTTCTTCAAGGCCCTTCGCCACGACAAGGTGGTGATCCATGAAGGGGACTGACTAACTAACTTGGCTTTAAAAGAGGATTAGACAGACTCATGGCAGAGAGGACGATTGACGGCTATTAGCCATGTTGGCTCTGCTCTGCCTCCACAGTTGGAAAGAGAGCTCTTGTTCTCATGTCCTGTTTGCAGGTTTCCCATAGGCATCTGGTTGGTCACTCTGAGAACAGCATGCCATTGGCCTTATCCATCAGGCTCTTATGTTCTGAGATGATCAGTCTAGTAGCACAGAGGGATGAATGAATGAGGGCACTGAGGGAAGCCTCATTTTTGCTACTACATTGGGTGCTGCAGAATTCGTATATTTGTTAAGCCTTTTGGACTGATGTGTTGACTGTAGATATTTCTCTTGGATTGCAATGAAAACATGGCAAACACACCTGGCACTCGCTGGGTTGCAAGGCTTCTCTTTGTTTTTGACCGCATCAGGGTGCCTCTAAGCAAACAAGAAGAATTGTCCTGAAATGTGACATTTCTTCCGAGGAATACTGTATTCCCCGCATCTGATATTTTACGTCCTGTTTTATTGAAGATAGCCATCAGCAACGGTAACGCTCCGTGCAGCGGTCACCTTCATTTTAGATGCTCAGTCATCCTTTCATTCTTTCAGAACAGCTATATTGCATGAGGATATTCACAAAATCTTCAGGCTCTTTTTGCAAAACCATCATCCCTGACTGTTGGCCATGCTGGCTGGCTGGCTCTGTCTTGAGCAGCAAAATGGCTTGGGTGGGTCCTGTTGCTGAGGACTATGAATTAAACCATGGGTCAGCAAACTAAGGCCCGGGGCTCAAATAAGGCCTGCCAGGGTCGTAAATCTGGCCTATGGAGCCGGCTGCCCATTTGGTCAGTCGCCGCGCCACGCTGGTTTACCTCCGCTTTAGCTCTGCGGAGAGGCACTTTTCCAGGACTACATCTCCCAGCATGCTCTGAGGTTGCTCAGACTTCCACGACGCTGGCCAATCTGAAGCCTTAGCAATCTCACGCGTCCCCTCCATTAGCTGGTTTGACATGAGCTGGCGGCCAATGGTGACCCTTCCTGAGGCTCGCCGCTCCAAGCGGGACAAGGTGCAGGGCAGGGCCTTGTTGACGTTTAGCTCCATGAAGGGAGGAGGAGAAGTGAAGGGGCAGGAAGAAGCAGGAGCAGAGAGCCTGCGAGGAGGGAGGAAGAGGAGGAGGACTCCTCTGTGCTGCTTGGCGGTGGCACATTAGCAGCACGGTCATGGACACCCCGGGGTAGGGTGTTAGGATTTTTATCCATCCACGCTGCTCCAGCAGTAGCACTTTGTTATGTTGTGTATATCACGTGAGTGCCTGAGAGAGCATGAGACAGGAAGTCTCAGTACTGTTGGAAGTTAGTTTCACTTCTGTTTGTGATGTTGTTCTGTACAGTGGTACCTCAGGTTAAGTACTTAATTCATTCCAGAGGTCTGTACTTAACCTGACACTGTTCTTAACCTGAAGCACCACTTTAGCTAATGGAGCCTCCCACTGCTGCCGCGCCACTGGAGCACGATTTCTGTTCTCATCCTGAAGCAAAGTTCTTAACCCGAGGTAATATTTCTGGGTTAGCGGAGTAGGTAACCTGAAGCGTATGTAACCTGAGGTACCACTGTACTGGTGCTGAGAGAGCACAGACATGCTGATGGATTCTCTGCATATAGACTGTAAAATAAAGTAGTTTAGAACTACGATTGACTCTTTCTTCTGCAATGATATGCCAGAAGATGAGTGTACTCCTCTCAGGACGGAGGGGTTGCTTATCATTGGTCTCTCTGGACTGAGGGAGATTTATAGCAAGAGAGTGACCACCGGAGAGACGCTCCAGTGTCTTGGGAAGTTGGCGGCCTTCCCGGGCGTGTTTCCAGCACAGGGGTCCTTCCTGGTGGGGTGGCTGCGGCCCCTCTGCGCAAGCTGAGACCCAGAACTGGGGGGTGCCCCCTCCCCAGCCCGCTCTGTCTGAACACAGTCAGTGGAGGTATCTCAGTTGCTCTGTCTCTGAGGGAGGGAGGGAGGGAAGGCATGTGTGTGCATGCACGGTCCGGCCTGCCACAAGTTCTGAGGGACAGTGAACCGGCCCCCCACAGAAAAAGTTTGCTTACCCCTGTTAATTAAATAAATGCATTCCTATAATAAAAATTTGGAAATGTGATTCTCAGCAGGGAGTCAATATGGGAGGCAACTGCCTGTTCAATGTACATCTGGTGGGGATAGCTCAGTCGGTAGAGCATGAGACTCTTAATCTTAGAGTTGTGGGTTCAAGTCCCACATGGGGCAAAGGATATTTGCATTGCAGGGGGTTAGACCAGATGATCCTTTTGTCTCCTTCCAAATCTACAATTCTGTGATGGTGGCAAAGTAGTATACAGTGGTACCTCAGGTTACATATGCTTCAGGTTACAGACTCCGCTAACCCAGAAATAGTGCCTCAGGTTAAGAACTTTGCTTCAGGATGAGAACAGAAATCGGGCTCCAGCGGCACGGCGGCAGCAGGAGGCCCCATTAGCTAAAGTGGTGCTTCAGGTTAAGAGCAGTTTCAGGTTAAGTACGGACTTCCGGAACGAATTAAGTACTTAACTTGAGGTACCACTGTATATTATCTATTGCACAGGATGCTTTTTTTTTTAGTTGCAACAAAGACAATCTACTACTTTTATGGCTCCTACGATACAAAAAAAGTGTCCATTTGCTATTATTACTGCTACTTCTCAAAAACTGACATTTTGCAACATTTTACTAGTCCCCCCAATTCCTCTCTTATGATGCAACCCAATCCTGCTTTGTTCTTGGAAAGGCGTGGTGGCAGATTGGGAGTGCAGCTCCCCTGTCTCTGGGATAAGGACCCTTCCCACAGGTCTTCTCACCTTGGGAGATGGTGAGACTGACCATGGGCTGCTTTGACACATGCCTCAGTTGAGGACTTCACTTCCTAGCCAGCCCATTTTTTGGATCCGCATTCTGACTAGTGTTCTATTTTCTCCTCCACAAAAGGCTAGCTCCAGACAAAATTTCCCTTTTCCACAGTATTTTGTCAAGGTTGCACCTTCTTGAGTTTTGACAAGGGAATGAAAGCAGGCATTCTGATGTAAATTAGACTATATCTTTGTGTGCCCCATATATATATATATATATATATATATATATATATATATATGCATATATATATATATATATATATATATATATATATGCATATATATATGCAGAGCCTTCTGTTATTCTGATCTTCTCACTAGGCCCATAGCTGCATTTATTTATGTTTGCCCTCCGCTGTAGGTTAAGCCAGACAAGTCAAAATAAATTAGAGAGCTCTGGAACTTGCAAGACAAATGGAAGAGTGAGCAAACTTTTTGCAGAAAGAGGTCCAAGAAGCTTGGTTTCGAAATGGAAGAAACAAATTTGTTAGTGTATGTATATATGAATCAAGACAAGCATTTCATAATTGCTGTGCATTTCACAAAACCACTCCTTTGGAAGCCAGAAATTCCAGCCTTACTGGCAGTAAGCTTGTCAAAAA